>NC_079335.1:147907679-148280735 GCF_029582105.1 Oenanthe melanoleuca
GGGGGCTCAGGGGGCTCAGGAGCCAGATCTGTGGGGCTGGGGGCTCAGGGGGGCTCAGGACCCAGATCTGTGGGGCTGGGGGCTCAGGGGGGCTCAGGACCCAGATCTGTGGGGCTGGGGGTCCAGGACCCAGATCTGTGGGGCTGGGGGCTCAGGGGGGCTCAGGACCCAGATCTGTGGGGCTGGGGGTCCAGGAGCCCGGGTCTGTGGGGCTGGGGGTCCAGGACCTGGATCTGTGGGGCTGGGGGCTCAGGGGGCTCAGGAGCCCGGGTCTGTGGGGCTGGGGATCCAGGACCTGGATCTGTGGGGCTGGGGGCTCAGGGGGCTCAGGAGCCCGGGTCTGTGGGGCTGGGGATCCAGGACCTGGATCTGTGGGGCTCAGGGGGGCTCAGGAGCCAGGATCTGTGGGGCTGGGGGTCCAGGACCTGGATCTGTGGGGCTGGGGGCTCGGAGTAAGGACGGGCTGGGATGGTTTGGGTGGTTCTGAGCCAGTTCAGAACTTTCTGGGCCCAGTTGGGCGCAGTCCTGAACCGGTTTGGACCAGTTTAAAGACCATTTTCAGCCATTTTGGGCCAGTTTTCAGCCATTTTGGGGCCGTTCTGGGCCGGGTCAGAGCCATTTGTGACCAGTTTGTGATAATTGTGAGGCAATTTGTGGCTGTTGTGGGCAAGGTCTGTGAGCCAGTTTTGGATATTTCAGAGCAGCTTTGGCCATATAAGAGCAGTTTTGGCCATTTTAGAGCAAATTTGGCCATTTTAGGGCAGTTTTGGATATTTCAGAGCAGATTTGGCCATTTTAGAGCCATTTTGGCCATTTTAGATCAAATTTGGCCATTTTAGATCAAATTTGGCCATTTTAGGGCAGCTTTGGCCATTTTAGATCAGTTTTGGCCATTTTAGGGCAGCTTTGGCCATTTTAGAGCAGCTTTGGCCATTTTAGAGCTGTTTTGGATATTTCAGAGCAGCTTTGGCCATTTTAGAGCAGTTTTGGATATTTCAGAGCAGCTTTGGCCATTTTAGGGCAACTTTGGCCATATCAGAGCAGTTTTGGCCATTTTAGGGCAGTTTTGGCCATTTTAGGGCAGCTTTGGCCGTTTTAGGGCAGCTTTGGCCGTTTTAGAGCAGCTTTGGCCGTTTTAGAGCAGCTTTGGCCATTTTAGAGCAGCTTTGGCCATCTTAGAGCAGTTTTGGGCATTTTAGGGCAGCTTTGGCCATTTCAGAGCTCTTTTGGATATTCTAGAGCCGTTTTGGCCATTCTAGAGCCGTTTTGGCCATTCTAGAGCCGTTTTGGCCATTCTAGAGCCGTTTTGGCCACGCTGAGCCCGTTTGGACCATGTTGGACCCGAGTGTCACAGACTGGGGGGTTCGGGGTGCCTCAGAGGCCCTTCGGGGTGCCCCAGACGGAGCGGGGGGGGGGCCGGAGCCGGGTCCCCCCGCTCGGGATGGCCCGGGGCGCAGCGGGAGCCGGGATGACGCCGGCGTCTCTCCGGTGCAGTGGAGCCCGGGCGGGTGAGCAAGGTGGAGCCCGAGGAGAAGCCCGGGATCGGCGCCGGCTCCCTGGAGCTGTTCCCGGCGGCGGGCGGCAGCTCCGGCCGCTGGTTCCCCGGCGGGCAGCGCGGCCCCGAGCCCCCCCGGGACCCCCCGGCGCCCCGCGGCGGCTGCTGGGGGGCGCAGGGGGGCGTCCCCGGCCCGTTCCGCTGCGGCCAGTGCGGGAAGGGCTTCCGGCAGAAGCAGAGCCTGGTGACGCACGAGCGCATCCACACCGGGGAGAAGCCGTTCCGCTGCGGCGACTGCGGCAAGAGCTTCTCGCAGCGGCCCAACCTGCTGACGCACCGGCGCGTGCACACGGGCGAGCGGCCCTTCCCCTGCGGCCAGTGCGGCAAGAGCTTCTCGCAGAAGGCCAACCTGCTGGCGCACCAGCGCATCCACGGCGCGCACCCCGAGGAGGGCAAGGCGCGGCCGCGGGCGCCGGCGCGGGGCTGCGGCGAGGACGCGCCCTTCGTGTGCCCCGAGTGCGGCAAGAGCTTCCGCCAGAAGCCCAACCTGATCACGCACCGGCGCATCCACACGGGCGAGCGGCCCTTCTCCTGCTTCCTGTGCGGCCGCAGCTTCAACCAGAAAACCAACCTGGTGACGCACTACCGGGTGCACACAGGTGAGCGGCCCTTCGCCTGCGCCCAGTGCGGCAAGCGCTTCACCCAGAAAACCAACCTGGTCACGCACCAGAGCACCCACACCGACCTGCGCCCCTTCCCCTGCGCCCAGTGCCACAAGTGCTTCAAGGACAAGGTGTCCCTCAAGGCCCACCAGAAGACGCACGCCCCCCGCCAGCGCCGCTGCCCCGCGCGCGGCCCGGCCCCCGCCGCGCCCTTCGGGGCCGCGCCCGCCCTGCTGCCCCCCGCGCCCGCCCCGCACGACCCCGCCCCGTTCGCCCCCAAGCTCCCCGAGGGCGCCGAGCTCTTCCCCTGCCCCGACAAGGGCTTCCCCCCGCCGCCCCCGCCGCCCCCGGCCCCGGGCGAGCCCCCCTTCCCCTGCGCCCACTGCGGCCAGGGGTTCTGCCCCAAGCTGCCCCTGCTGCGGCCCCCCGAGGCGCCCGCCGCCCCCTTCGCCCCCGGCCCTCCCCTCCTGGGGCCCCTGGGGGCGCAGCCGGGGCCGGGGGACGCCGCGGGCCCCCCCGCCCCGGAGAAGCCCTTCATCTGCAACCAGTGCGGGAACAGCTTCGGGCTCTGGCTCGCCCTCGTCGCCCACCAGAAGAGCCACGCGGGGCACAAGCCGTGCCCCGGCGCGCCCCCCGCCGAGCCGGGCGCCGAGCGGCCCCCCGGGTCCCCCCCGGCGCGGGCGGCGGGCGAGGGCCGGGCCTGGCCGTGCCCCGAGTGCGGGCGGGGCCTGGCGCCGTGCGAGCGGCCGCCGCGGCACGGGCAGGGCGCCGGCGGGCGCGGCCCCTTCCGCTGCGACACCTGCGGCAAGCGCTTCAGCCTCAAAACCAACCTGGCCACCCACCAGCGCATCCACACAGGTGAGCGGCCCTTCACCTGCGGCGTCTGCGGCCGCCGCTTCAACCAGAAGGGCAACCTGGTGACGCACTACCGGGTGCACACGGGCGAGCGCCCCTTCGCCTGCGCCCAGTGCGGGAAGCGCTTCGCGCAGAAGCCCAACCTGCTGGCCCACCAGAAGACGCACCTGGGCCGCCAGCCCTTCACCTGCCTCGAGTGCCCCAAGCGCTTCAAGAGCAAACTGTCCCTGCGGGTGCACCAGCGCGTGCACAGCGGGACCCCCGGCGCGGCGCCCGGCGCCCTGGACCCCGCCGGGAGCCCCTTCCCCTGCGCGCTGTGCGGGGAGGCGTGCGCCGAGCACGGGGGGCTGCGGCCGGGCCACGGCGGGGAGCAGCTGCACGGCTGCGCCAAGTGCGCCCACGGCTGCGCCGAGCGTCCCCACGGCTGCGCCGAGCATCCCCACGGAATTACCGAGCGTCCCCACGGCTGCACCGAGCATCCCCACGGAATTACTGAGCATCCCCACGGCTGCGCCGAGCGCGCCCACACCTGTGCCGAGCATCCCCACACCTGCGCCGAGCGGCTCCACAGCTGTGCCGAGCCGCGCCGCGCCTGCGGGGAGCATCCTCACCCCTGCGGAGACCATCCTCACCCCTGCGGGGAGCATCCTCACCCCTGCGAGCGGCCCCACCCCTGCGGGCAGCCGCAGCCGCAGCCGCAGCCGCAGCCCTGCGCCGAGCGGCCGCCCCACTGCGCGGAGTGTCCCCACCCCTGCGAGCAGCCCCACGCCTGCAGCAAGCGGCCCCACGCGTGTGAGCAGCCCCACGGCTGCGCCGAGTGTCCCCACGGCTGCGCCGAGCATCCTCACCCCTGCGAGCGGCCCCACCCTTGCGAGCAGCCCCACACCTGCGCGGAGCCGCCCCACGCGTGCGCCGAGTGTCCCCACGCGTGCGCCGAGTGTCCCCACGGCTGCGCCGAGCGGCCCCACACCTGCGCCGAGTGCGGGAAGCGCTTCCGGCAGAAGGTGAACCTGGCCGTGCACCTGCGCACGCACACCGGGGAGCGCCCGTTCCGCTGCGCCGACTGCGGCAAGGGCTTCAGCCAGAAGGCGCACCTGCTGCGGCACCGCCGCACCCACGGCGCCGCCGAGCCGCCCCCCAAGGGCCCCGAGCCCCCCGCGCTGCTGCTGCCGCCCTGCGCCCGCGCCGCGCCCCCGGCGCGCCCCGACAGCCCCTCGGGCGCCGCCGACATCCTGCTGCAGCTGATGCAGGACGAGCCGCCCCCCGGCCCCGCCGCCGCCCCGCTGCCCCCCTGCAAGTGCCCCGGGGGGGGCCCGAGCCCCCGGGCGCCGGGGCTGCCCCCGCCCTGCTGCTGCGCCGCCTGCCTGGCCCCCCGCCCGCCGGAGCCCCCCCGGGCGCAGCTCTGGGCGCCCAAGGCCGGCGGCTGCGCTCGGGCTTTCGAGGAGAAGCGAGTGCCGGGAGCGCCGGAGCGCGAGTGCGGCGAGGAGAAGCCGGCGCCGTGCCCCGGCTGCCTGTGAGCGCCCCCGCGCCGGGACCCCCGCCCTGCCCCCACAGCGGAGCCCAAACCGAGACCCCCGCAGCCAGCAAGGGCCGCCCTCGGCTCCTGCGCTCGGCCTCGGTGAGCCTGGAGAGGATGGAAGGAGGGGACGGAGCCGAGGGGACAGAACCGAGGGGACAACCACAGGAATGGAGCTGAGGGGACAGAACCGAGAGGACAGAGACAAAGGGTTGGTGCCAAGGTGGCACAGCCAGCCCGATTTCAGCACTGGGACTTGGAGGAGCCTCCAGCCTCGAGCAGAGCCAGGCTGGGACACGGCACAATCCCGACAGCCAGGCTGGGACATGGCACATTTCTGGCACCCAGGATGGGACATGGCACAATCCCGACACCCAGGATGGGACATGGCACGTTCCCGGCAGCCAGGGTGGGACATGGCACGTTTTTGGCAGCCAAGCTGGGACATGGCACATTTTTGGCACCCAGGATGGGACATGGCACGTTTCTGACACCCAGGCTGAGACATGGCACATTTCTGGCACCCAGGATGGGACATGGCACGTTTTTGGCAGCCAAGCTGGGACATGGCACAATCCCGACACCCAGGCTGGGACATGGCACGTTCCCGGCAGCCAGGCTGGGACATGGCACGTTTCTGACACCCAGGCTGGGACATGGCACATTTTTGGCAGCCCGGCTGGGACATGGCTCGTTCCCGGCTCGGGAGGACACCGAAGGCTGGAGGAGCCGCAGCAGGGCGCGTTCAGCTCGGATCTGCCGTGTCGGCTCCGGCCCGCGGAACAGGAACCGCCGGACGCGGTGGAGCCGCACCCGCTGCTTGGGACAAGAGGGACTCGAGGGCTCCCTCGGCTTCCAGAACCTTCGGCTGGGTGGGGTCCCTGAGGACTCGGGGGCCGCTGGGGGGCTCAGCCCTGCCTGCAGGGCCCGGGGGCTGCCGGGGGTGGGGGCAGCTTGTGCTTGTGCTTGCTCTGGTAACCGCGCTTTGGGACTCAGTCCCGCATTTGGGGTGGGGGGCGCCGCTGGGCCGCGGTGGTGCGAGGGGCGGGGGGGCTCCAGTGGCGCACGCGGGGTCCGTGTGGTGTCGCCGTGTCCCCCCCCCGTGTGACAGAGCCGGGGATGACGATCTGCGGCGGAGTTTCGGTCACAGACCCCGCGGGGAGCGGCCGCTGCTCGCCCCGAAGGGACCCGGACACCGGGACGGGCACCCCCGGCTGGGCGGGGGTCCCGCTCCTGCCCCCCGCCCCCAGCTCTGCTCTCTGCAATTCTATTTTTTGAGGTTATTTAAAATAAAAGCTTCGGATGGCTCTGGGGCTCCAGGTGCTGTGTTTGGGGCTGGGGGGACACGGGGGTCACTGGGATCCTGGGGCTGGGGGCGCACGGGGGTCTCTGGGAGCCTCAGTCCTGGGGCTGGGGGCGCACGGGGGTCTCTGGGATCCTGGGGCTGGGGGGCACGGGGGTCACTGGGATCCTGGGGCTGGGGGGACACGAGGGTCTCTGGGAGCCTCAATCCTGGGGCTGGGGGGATACGGGGGTCTCTGGGAGCCTCAATCCTGGGGCTGGGGGCGCACGGGGGTCTCTGGGAGCCTCAATCCTGAGGCTGGGGGCGCACGGGGGTCTCTGGGAGCCTCAATCCTGGGGCTGGGGGCGCACAGGGGTCTCTGGGAGCCTCAATCCTGGGGCTGGGGGGGACACGGGGGTCTCTGGGAGCCTCAATCCTGGGGCTGGGGGCGCACAGGGGTCTCTGGGAGCCTCAATCCTGAATGGGGGGCACGGTGGTCTCTGGGAGCCTCAATCCTGGGGCTGGGGGGACACGGGGGTCTCTGGGAGCCTCAATCCTGAATGGGGGGCACGGGGGTCTCTGGGAGCCTCAATCCTGAATGGGGGGGACACGGGGGTCTCTGGGAGCCTCAGTCCTGGGGCTGGGGGCGCAGGGGGGTCTCTGGGAGCCTCAATCCTGGGGCTGGGGGCGCAGGGGGGTCTCTGGGAGCCTCAATCCTGGGGCTGGGGGGGACACGGGGGTCTCTGGGAGCCTCAATCCTGGGGCTGGGGGGACACGGGGGTCTCTGGGAGCCTCAATCCTGGGGCTGGGGGCACGGGCCAGCGTGTGGCTGTGCTGGGGACACCCGGGTGGGCTCTGGGAGGGTTGGGCACAGGGGCTGCAGGGCAGAACTGGGGGGGCTCGGGGGGGTCCCGGGGGGGCTCCGGGTGTCCCTGTGCTGGGCTGGACACGCGGTGTGGGACCCTCGGGGTCAAGGTCCGGCCGTGTGGGACCCCCGGGCGGTTCCTCGGGATTTGGGGGGGCCGTGCCCCGTTTGGGGGGAGGGGGGCGAGCGGGGCCGGATCCCGGCACCCACCCCGGCAGAGCCCCCCTCCCCCGGGGACCCCCCGAGCCCCCCCGGCGCCCCCCGGCCGGTTCCGCCCCCCCCCCCCCGCGGTGCCGCCCCCAGCCCAGCCCCTTCCGCCGCCGCCATCGGCCCCGCCCGGCCATGCAGCGGGTGAGCCCGGGGGGTTCGGGGGGTTCGGGTGAGCCCGGGGGTCCCTCAGGAGGGTGGGGGGGCTCGGGCGGGGCTGTCGCGACTCCTCGTGTCGGGGTGAGCGGGGGGCTCTGGCACCCGTGGGCGGGGGTCCCTCTGGGGGTGCCCTGACCCCCCCGTCCGTGGCAGGGGGCGCCCCCCGCGGTGACGTTCGAGGAGGTGGCCGTGGGTTTCTCCCCCGAGGAGTGGGAGCAGCTCGTGCCGTGGCAGCGGGCGCTGCACCGCCGGGTCATGTGCGACAACTACGAGCTGGTGGCCAGCCTGGGTGAGGGGCGGGGCGGGGGTGGCACGGGAAGGGCGGGGGGTGACACGGGCTGGGGGTGACACGGGACTGGGGGTGACACGGGCTGGGGTGACACGGGAAGGGCTGGGGTGACACGGGACTGGGGGTGACACGGGCTGGGGTGACACGGGAAGGGCGGCGGGTGACACGGGACTGGGGTGACACGGGAAGGGCTGGGGGTGCCCAGGGCAGGGCTGGGGGTTTGGTTTGGGCTCTGGGGTCTCAGCCGGGGGTTCAGAGGCTCAGCCGGCGGTCTGGGCACATGGCTGGGGGTCCCTGGGCTCGGCTGTGGGTTTGGGGGCTGAGCCGGGGGTCTGCAGCCCCGCAGAGCTGAGCCCTGATCTCACCTGGGGCTCCGGGTGTGTCCCGGGTGTGTCCCGGGTGTGTCCCGGTGTGAGGGTCAATGTCCCCGCTGCCCCCGGCCTGGGGACGGTCCCCTGGTGACCGTGACCCTGCCCGGGTGCCGCGGGGGGCGCTGAGGGTCCCTCTCCCCACAGAGCCGAGCCCCAAGTTCAGCCCCATGAAGGAGGAGTCACCCGGGAGGGTTCCCAGCGGAGCCCCCGACACCAGCGACCCCTGTGAGCGAGCGGGACACCCCGCGGGGACCCTCCGGGCCGGGGGCGCTGCGGGGCGCGGGGCCGGCCCTGTGTGACCCCCCGGGCGGGCCGGGGCTCCCCCCGCGGTGCCACAGGGGTGCCGCTGTCCCCAGCAGGTGCCCGGAGCGGCTGTGACAGCAAGGACGGCCCCGGGGGGCACCGGGATCCGGCCGCGCCCACCGGCGGGGCCGAGGCGGACCCGGAGCGGCCTCACCTGTGCCGCACCTGCGGCAAATCCTTCCGGCACCGCCGCAGCCTCCTGGCGCACAAGAAGCTGCGGGGAGGGGCGCGGGCCCGGCACGGCTGCGCCGAGTGCGGCCGCGGCTTCTGCCTGCGCGGGGACCTGCTGCGGCACCGGGACTCGCACCGGGCGCGGCCCGCGGGGCCCCGGCGCGGCCCGGCCGAGGAGCGGGCGGGCGACGAGCGGCCCTTCGCGTGCGGGCGCTGCGGGCTCCGCTTCAGCTGGAGGGAGAGCCTGCAGCTGCACCTGCGCGCCCACCGCGCCCCGCAGCGCGCCCACGCGTGCCCCGAGTGCGGCCGCGCGTTCCAGCAGCCGCGGCTGCTGGCGCTGCACCGGCGCGCGCACGCGGGCACGCGCCCCTTCCCGTGCGCGCGCTGCGGCCGCGCCTTCGCCTCGCAGGCCAAGCTGAGCTCGCACCGCAGGACGCGGCGGCACTGCCGGGCCCGGGGCACGGGGACCCGCGGGGACGGGGACGGGGATGGGGACAGGAACCCGCGTGGGGACAGGAACACCCGCGGGGACGGGGACAGGGACAGGGATGGGAACCAGGACGAGGACAGGGACCCCCACGGGGACAGGGACCCGCCTGGGGACAGGGACAGGGACACGAACAGAGACCCCCGTGGGGATGAGGACCCGCTCAGGGACAGGGATCTCCGCAGGGATGGGGACCCACCTGGGGACAGGGACCCGCTCAGGGACAGGGATAGGGACAGGGACCCACTCAGGGAGAGGGACCCCCGTGGGGACGGGGACCCGCTCAGGGACGGGGCCGTGCTTGGGGACAGGGCCCCGCTGTGACACCGGGCCCGGCTCAGGCCCGGGGAGCCCCTCGGGGACCGGGACCTGCCCCGGGTGACCGGCAGGAGCCGCGGGCCGGGCTTGTCCCTCTGCTCCGCGGGATGTCACCTCACCGGAGCCGCGGCCACCCCGGGCCACCCCCGGGGCCTTCCGAGAGCCGGGGGCGGCTCCGTGTCCCTCGGAACCCCCCGGGACGTGTCTCCGTGTTCCCGTGGGACCATAAAGGATCTGGGATGTTCCCCGCGTCCCTGGGAACCCACCCGGGACGTTTCTCCACGTGCCTTCCGCAGCTCGGGAAATCTCTCCCGGACACTTTTCCGCGTCCCTTCGCACCCTGGGGTGTCCTCCGGTGCTCCCCAGTTCTCCCAGAGCCCGGGAATTCCCTCTGGGCGGGATCCCCGTGTCCCCTCCGTGTCCCCTCCGTGTCACCCTCAAGTGTCCTCGCCCCTCGGAAAATCCCTCGGGGATGTTTTCCCTCGTTCTCTTCAGACACGGAATGTCCTGCGGGGCGTGTCCGTGTTTGTGTTTAAACCCGCGAGTTTCCGTGTTTGTTCACTTTAATTTGTTCTAATTTATTATTCTTTCCCTTTTCTTTCTCTTTCCTTTTCTTTCTGTTGCTTTTTTCTTTCTCTTTCCTTTTCTTTATCTTGCTCTTTTCTTTCTTTTCCCTTTTCTTTCTCTTCTCTTTTCTTTCTCTTTCGTTTTTTTTCTCTTGCTCCTCTCTTCTCTTTTCTCTTTTTTCTCTTTTCTCTTTTCTTCTCATTATTCCAGTTGTGCTCTTCTGCTCAGCCCAGTTCTCCTATTCTATTCTGTTCTTCCTATTCCGTTTAATTCTATTTATTTCCATTCTATTTATTCTGTTTACTCGGGAGGAAGAGGAAGTGAGAGAAGGGAGGAAGGGAGGAAGAGGAAGGGCAGGGAGGGAGGAAGGGCGGGCGCTCCTCGGGGCTCTCGTGGCTCAGGAGCCGCCGCGTGTCCCCCCCGTGTCCCCCCTCCCCAAATAAACCAACGCCAGAAATCCGCGTTAATTAGAAATGAGTCAAAAATGCAAATGAGGCGGGTGGGGGCGGGGGGATCCCCACACTTGGGGGGCGCCCGCGGCCCCTCCCAGTCTGTCCCAGTTCAGCTGCCCCAGCCCCACAGCCGCTCCCAGTCTGTCCCAGTTCAGCTGCCCCGGCCCCACAGCCCCTCCCAGTCTGTCCCAGTTCACCTTCCCCAGCCCCACAGCCCCTCCCAGTCTATCCCAGTTCAGCTGCCCCAGCCCCACAGCCCCTCCCAGTCTGTCCCAGTTCAGCTGCCCCAGCCCCACAGCCGCTCCCAGTCTGTCCCAGTTCACCTTCCCCAGCCCCACAGCCGCTCCCAGTCTGTCCCAGTTCAGCTGCCCCAGCCCCACAGCCGCTCCCAGTCTGTCCCAGTTCACCTTCCCCAGCCCCACAGCCCCTCCCAGTCTGTCCCAGTTCACCTTCCCCAGCCCCACAGCCGCTCCCAGTCTGTCCCAGTTCAGCTGCTCCAGCCCCACAGCCCCTCCCAGTCTGTCCCAGTTCGCCTTCCCCAGCCCCACAGCCCCTCCCAGTCTGTCCCAGTTCAGCTGCCCCGGCCCCACAGCCGCTCCCAGTCTGTCCCAGTTCAGCTGCCCCAGCCCCACAGCCGCTCCCAGTCTGTCCCAGTTCACCTTCCCCAGCCCCACAGCCCCTCCTTAGGGGGATTCCCCCCGTCCCCAGTGAGCACTGGGAGCACTGGGAATGCCCCGGGCGGTGTCACCGAGCGGGGACAGGCGGTGACGTTGCCATGGCGACGGGGGCACGCTCCCCCCCATCTGCCCCCGGAACTGGGAGTGGGGGCGGGGCGTGCTGGGCAAACTGGGACGGGAACCCGCGGGTCACCTGTCCCCAAAGCCACCCCTGACAATGTCCCCAAAGCCCCACTGACAGTGTCCCCAAAGCCACCCCTGACAATGTCCCCAAAGCCACCACTGACAGTGTCCCCAAAGCCACACTGACAATGTCCCCAAAGCCACCAGTGACAGTGTCCCCAAAGCCACCCCTGACAATGTCCCCAAGTGCCACATGCGCGAGGTTTTTAAATCCCCCGGAGCGGGCAGGAGGAACAGTCCCCAAATATTCCCCAAATATTCCCCAAATATTCCCCAAATCCTCCTAATGCCCCTGCTGCCACCTGTCCCCTCCTGTCCCCTCCTGTCCCCTCCTGCCACCCCCGGCTGTGACAGCGCCGCGGCCCCGGCGCCTTTTGGGATTTTAAATCCCGATTCTCCTTTTTGGGGGTTTTTAAACCCAAATTCCCCGTTTTTGGGGTTTTAACCCAAATTCTCAGTTTTCGGGGGATTTTAACTCCAATTCTCCATTTTGGGGGTTTTAACCCAAATTCTCCCCTTTTTTGTGTTTTAACTCCAATTCTCCGGGTTTTGGGGTTTTTATCCAAATTCCCCTTTTTGGGGTTTTTATCCCCAGTTCCCCGTTTTGGGATTTTTAACCCAAATTTTCCGATGTGGGGGGTTTTAACTCCAATTGTCTCCTTTTGAAGTTTTGAACCCAAATTCCCCTTTTTGGGGTTTTAATCCCAAATTCTCCGATTTGGGGTTTTTATCCCAATTCCCCGTTTTGGGTTTTTAACCCCTTGATGCCGGGGTTGGGTTGGGGGCGGGGCCGTGGCTGCGTTGCCATGGGAACGGGATGCGGCCGCGGGGATGGGGGCCCAGGCCCTTTCCGGGGGGATTTTATTTTCTATTTTTTTTTTTTTTTTTTTGGGGGGTCGGGGGCGCTGTTGGGGCTCGGGGGGTCCGGAGCCCCCCGCCCCCGCCCGGATTGTCCCGGCTCTTATCGCGCCCTTATCTCGGCCTGAGCCGGGCGGGCCCGGTGATCATTAACCCGCGGGGGGGTCGGAACCGGGGACCCTCCCCCGGCCCCCCCGAGCGGGAGCGGCGGAGAGAGGTGAGGGTTGGGGGGATTTGGGGGGATTTGGGGGGATTTGGGGTGAGGATTTGGGGGGCGGATTTTGGAGGTGCGGATTTTGGGGGTGCGGGTTTGGGGGTGCGGCTTGTGAAGATTTGGGGGGGCGGATTTGGGGGTGAAGATATGGGGAGGAGGATTTTGGGGGGGGATTTGGGGGTGCGGATTTGGGGAGTGAGAATTTTGCGGGGATTTAGGGGAAGGATTTGGGGGTGAAGATTTGGGGGGGCGGATTTGGGAGGTGCAGGTTTGGGGGTGAAGATGTGGGGGGGATTTGAGGAGTGAAGATTTGGGGGGATTTGGGGGGAGAATTTGGGGGTGAAGATTTGGGGGGCGGATTTTGGGGGTATGGATTTTGGGGGCGGATTTGAGGTGCGGATTCGGGGGTGAGGACTTTGGGGTGAGGATTTGTGGGTGCGGATTTTGGGGTGAGGATTTTGGGGTGCGGATTTGGGGGGTGCTGATTTGTGGGTGCGGATTTTGGGGGCGGATTTGGGGTGCGGATTTTGGGGTGCGGGTTTTAGGGGCGGATTTGGGGTGCGGAATTGGGGGGTTCGGATTTGAGGTGCGGATTTTGGGGGCGGATTTGGGGGGCGGATTTGGCACGCGGGTCCTGCCGCTGGCCTTGACCCCCGAGCGGCTCGGGAGGGGCGGGGCGGGGGCGGGGGGGCGGGGAGGGGGCAGTGCCCTGGGGGCGGGGAGGGGTCAGTGGCCCCGGGGGGGGGTCAGTGGCCCCAGGGGGGGGGGTCAGTGGCCCCGGGGGGGGCTCAGTCCCAGGCCGGGCAGAGCGCGCGGCGCTGCTGGGTCGGGCAGAGCCCGGGCAGGTGAGCGCGGGGCTGGGGGGGCTCCGTGCGGTGGGGAGGGGGCGACTCGGGGGGAGCCCCGACATTGGGGTGTCCCCAGGCCCACCCAGGGGGGTCCAACAGCCGCCTTGAGAGAGGATTTTGGGGCGCTTAGGGGCTCCGGGAAGGGGGGGAGGTTTTTGGAGAACACCCCACGGTGTCCCTGCTTTCCCTGGGGTCACCCCTCGGTGTCCCCAGTTTTTTGGGGTGTCACCCCTCGGTGTCCCCAGTTTTTGGGGTGTCACCCCACGGTGTCCGTGCTTTCCCTGGGGTCACCCCACGTCCCTCCTGTTTTTTCCGGGCTCTCTGCTCCTCCCCACGCTGGTTCCCGTTTTGCTGGGGGTCCCCTCTTGGTGGCCCCGCTTTTCCCGGGGGTCCCCCCGCGGTCCCCCGGTTTTCCGGGGCGCTCAGCCGAGCCCGTTCCCCGCAGCTCGGAGCCCCGCGCCCCCAGGATGTGGCTGCTGTGGCTCCCGTGGGCGCTGGCCCTGCCGGCCCCCGCCGGCTGCTCCGAGCCCGCGGACCCCGCGTCCATCTTCGCGGACCTGTCCCCGGCGGAGCTGCGCGCCGTGCGGACCTTCCTGATGGAGCGGCCGGAGCTGGGGCTGTCCCCGAGCCAGGGGGGGCCGCTGGCCAAGAACTCGCTGTTCCTGGTGGAGCTGCTGCCGCCGCCCAAGCGCCGCGCGCTGCGGTTCCTGGAGCACGGCGGGGCTCGGCCGCCGCGGGAGGCGCGGGCCGTGCTGTTTTTCGGGGCGCAGGAGGAGCCCAACGTGACCGAGCTGGCGGTGGGACCCCTGCCCAGCCCCAGCTCCTACCGGCCGCTGCCGCTCCGGGGCGGCCGCCCCGTGCCCTTCTGGGCGCGGCCCATGACCCGCCGCGAGTACGAGCTGCTGCACGGCGCGCTGGTGGCCGCGCTGGCCCCGCTGGAGCCGCTGCTGCTCGAGGCCACCGGGTTCGGCTTCCAGAACTGCTCGGAGCGCTGCCTGACCTTCTCGGACATCGCCCCGCGCGGGCTGGCCCCGGGCGAGCGCCGCACCTGGCTGGTGATCCAGCGCTTCGTCGAGGGGTTCTTCCTGCACCCCGCGGGGCTGGAGGTGCTGCTGGACCACCGCGACCCCGACCCGCGGCGCTGGAGCGTGCAGCGCCTCTGGTACAACGGGCGCTACTTCGGCAGCGTGCGGGAGCTGGCGCAGAGCCACGCGCGGGGCTCGCTGGCCCCGGCCCGCCTGCCCGAGCCCCCCGCCCGCCAGCAGCTCTTCTCCAGCTACGAGCCGCGGGGGCGCTTCCCCAGCGGGACGCGCACGGACGTGCACGGGGCCAAGGTGTGCGAGCCGCAGGGCCGGCGCTACCGCCTGCGCGGCAACCGGCTGGAGTACGGCGGCTGGAGCCTGGCGTTCCGCCTGCGCTCCTCCGCCGGCCTGCAGCTCTTCGACCTGCGCTTCGCCGGCGAGCGCGTGGCCTACGAGCTCAGCGTGCAGGAGGCCATCGCCTTCTACGGCGGCCACTCGCCCGCCGCCATGCAGACCAAGTACATGGACGCGGGCTGGGCCATGGGCGCCTCCAGCTACGAGCTGGCCCGCGGCGTGGACTGCCCCGAGACCGCGGCGTTCGTGGACGCGCATCACCTGCTGGACGCCGACGGCCCCGTGCGCTTCCGCAACGCGCTCTGCGTCTTCGAGCTGCCCACGGGCGTCCCGCTGCGCCGCCACTTCGACAGCGACTTCCAGGGCGGCTTCCACTTCTACGCGGGGCTGGAGGGGCGGGCGCTGGTGCTCAGGACCACCTCCACCGTCTACAACTACGACTACATCTGGGATTTCCTGCTCTACCCCAACGGCGTGCTGGAGGCCAAGGTGCACGCCACCGGCTACATCCACGCCACCTTCTACACGCCCGAGGGCCGGCGCTACGGCAGCCGCGTGCACACGCACCTGCTGGGCAACGTCCACACACACCTGGTGCACTACAAGGTGGACCTGGATGTCGCAGGTGAAGGGCCCCGGCAGCTCCCGACACCCGCTGGCCGTGGGGAGGGTGCAGGGGGGTGACAGGGGCGGGGGTGCCCCGTTCCTGGCAGGGCGGGGTCACCTGGGCGTCACCTGCGCCCTCAGGTGATGATCCAGGCTGGACCCACGGGGGGTGACAGGGGCGCAGGTGCCCCGTTCCTGGCACGGTGGGGTCACCTGGGCGTCACCTGCGCCCTCAGGTGATGATCCCCCTCCACGGCGGCCTCTCTGCAGGGTCACATCCCCGCCGCGGTGGTGGCATCTCCCAGCCCTGGTGACATCTGGGGCTCCTCTGTGGCATCTCTGCAGGGTCCCACCCCCCCAGGGTGACACTTCCCAGGCCACACCCACGGTAGCACCTCCCGGTGTCGCACCCCCTGTGCTGCTGGTGGCATCTCCAGGGTGTCGCAGCCCTCCGTGGTGGCACCTCCTCTCCGTGCTGGGCACCAAACCGGATCCCAGCCTCCAGGGTGCCTGGATTGAGGGGTCACAGTCTCCCACGGCGGTGGCATCTCAGCCCTCCGTGATGTCCCAGTGGTGACACCCCGCAGCGCCCCACCCCCACACCGGGGGGTTCCCCCATTTCCCCACCGCCTCCCCCATCACCTACCGCCCCCCCCGTCCCCGCAGGCTCCGGGAACAGCTTCGAGACGATGGACATCGCCTTCGAGAACATCTCCAACCCCTGGAGCGCGGGGGCGCGCGTGGTGCAGCCGCGGCTGCAGCGGGAGCCGCGGCGCCGGGAGCGCGATGCGGCGCTGCCGCTGGGCCGGGCGCCGCCCCGGTACCTGCTCTTCTCCAACCCGCGGCGGCGGAACCGCTGGGGCCACCGGAGAACCTTCCGCCTGCAGCTCAGCTCGCACGCCGGGCCCGTGCTGCCCCGCGGCTGGCGGGAGGAGCGCGCCGTCACCTGGGCCAGGTGCGCTCGGGGGTCCCGCGGGGACGGGTCAGCCCCGGGTCCCTCCCCCGGGCACACCTGCCCAGCCGGCCTGGGGCTGGAGCTGGGAGCCGGGACCGCCAGAAACGGGGAATCTCCGGGGCTGGGGGCGCCCCTCGGGACTTTGGGGCACTCGTTAGAAATTTGGGGCACTCGTTAGGAATTTGGGGCACCCCTCGGGAGTTTGGGGCACCCCTCGGAGTTTGGGGCACTCGTTAGAAATTTGGGGCGCCCCTCGGGAGTTTGGGGCGCCCCTCGGGAGTTTGGGACACTCTTTGGGAGTTTGGGGCGCCCCTCGGGAGTTTGGGGCGCCCCGGAGCTGAGGGGGCTGCCGGAGTTGGGGAGCCCCTGGAAGCTGAAGACACTCCGGGGCCCCGGGAGATGAGGGAGCCCTGGAAATGGGGACCCCCCCAAGGTCTGGGGACCCTCCAGGGCTGGGGAACCCTCGGGAGCCGCCCTGGAGTTGGGGAGCCCCCGGGGAGCTGAGAGGCGCACAAAGCTGGGGACCCCCGCGCCCCTCGGAGCCATGTGTCCCCCCGAGGTGACCGGGACCGGGACCGGGGTGGCAGCGGGACCGTCCCCGCCCCCAGGCTGACCCTGCCGCTCACCTGGCGCAGGTACCACCTGGCCGTGACGCGGCGCCACGAGAACGAGCCGAGCAGCAGCAGCATCTACAGCCAGAACAACCCCTGGGACCCCCCGGTCACCTTCGAGAGCTTCATCCGCGACAACGAGACCATCGAGGACCAGGTGACACCGGCACAGGGGGGACACCGGCACAGGGGGGGGACACCGGGCACAGGGAGGGACACCGGGCACAGGGAGGGACACCGGGCACAGGGAGGGGACACCGGGCACGCGAGGGGTCTGTCCCCAGAGGCGGGGGGGCTCATCTCCGGGGGTTCCCCGGTGCCACTGACCCCGCGGTGTGTCCCCCCCGCCCCGCAGGACCTGGTGGCCTGGGTGACCGTGGGTTTCCTGCACGTGCCCCACGCCGAGGACATCCCCAACACGGCCACCCCCGGAAACGCCGTCGGCTTCTTCCTGCGCCCCTTCAACTTCTTCAACGAGGACCCGTCGGTGGCGTCGCGCGCCGCCGTCATCGTGCGGCCGCTGGACCCGCCCGTGTGCAGCCGGGTGCGCATCGAGCGCTGGACCCCGGCCAGCCCCGGGCCGTGCGTGCACCCCGAGCCCTTCGGCTACAACGGCACCTACCGCCCGGTGTGACAGTGACACTGTGACATGGGGACACGGGGACACTGTGACACTGTGACACTGCCACCCCGAGCCCTGTGTGCACCCCGAGCCCTTCGGCTACAACGGCACCTACCGCCCGGTGTGACAGCGACACTGTGACACTGTGACACTGTGACACTGTGACACTGCCACCCTGAGCCCTTCGGCTACAACGGCACCTACCGCCCGGTGTGACACACGGGGACACTGTGACACTGACACTGCCACCCGGAGCCCTGTGTGCACCCCGAGCCCTTCAGCTACAACGGCACCTACCGCCCGGTGTGACACACGGGGACACGGGGACACTGTGACACTGACACTGCCACCCCGAGCCCTTCGGCTACAACGGCACCTACCGCCCGGTGTGACAGTGACACGGTGACACTGTGACACTGGGACACTGACACTGCCACCCCGAGCCCTGTGTGCACCCCGAGCCCTTCGGCTACAACGGCACCTCCCGCCCGGTGTGACAGTGACACTGTGACACTGTGACACTGTGACACTGCCACCCTGAGCCCTTCGGCTACAACGGCACCTCCCGCCCGGTGTGACACACGGGGACACGGGGACACCACAGCACAGCCAGTGTCACCTGCCCTGTCCCCAGCACCACGCTGGTGGTGCCACCAGGGCGTGGGACGTGTCACACCACGCCAGGCGCTGCCACGTGCCAAGCCCAGTGACGGCGGTGTCACCTCCTCTGACCCCGGTCCCACGTGGGACACTGGGACACTGCGGTGTGGGATGTCACACTGTCACACTGTCACACTGTCACACTGTGCCACCTGCCAGGCTCGGGAAAGGCGATGCCACCCCTGCCACCACCACGTGGGGCACTGGTGCCAGCAGGACACGGGGCTGTGGGACGTGTCACACAGTGTCACAGTGTCACACGGCGTCACACGGCGTCACACAGCGTTACACAGTGTCACACAGTGTCACACAGTGTCACACAGTGTCACAGTGTCACACGGCGTCACACGGCATCACACAGCGTCACACAGTGTCACACAGCGTCACACGGTGTCACACACCGTCACACAGCGTCACACAGCGTCACAGTGTTACAGTGTCACACAGTGTCAGTGTCACACAAGTCACACACCGTCACACAGTGTCACAGTGTCATACAGTGTCACACAGCGTCACACAGTGTCATACAGTGTCACACAGTGTCACACAGCGTCACACAGTGTCACACAAGTCACACACCGTCACACAGTGTCACAGTGTCATACAGTGTCACACAGCGTCACACAGTGTCACAGTGTCACACAGCGTCACACAGTGTCACAGTGTCACACAGCGTCACACAGCGTCACACGGTGTCACACAGTGTCAGTGTCACACAAGTCACACAGTGTCACACAGTGTCACACAGTGTCACACAGTGTCAGTGTCACACAGTGTCACAGTGTCACACAGCGTCACACAGCGTCACACGGTGTCACACAGTGCCACGTGCTGGTAAAGGCAATGTCACCTCCTGTGCTGCTGGCACTGGCACCACGAGGACACTGGTGCCACCAGACACGTGGCCTGGCTGACGTCACACTGTGACACGCGGTGCCACCTGCCTGTCTCAGTAAAGGTGATGTCACCTCCCCTGTCCCCGTCTCTGCCAATGCTGCGGCCACCAGGTGACAATGACGGTGACACCCAGGCCACTCTCCCCCCCAGCTCCCAGGGGTGACACTCAGAGCCGGGGGTCTCTGTCCGGTTTATTGGGGCTCCTACGCGGGGGGACATGCAGGTGACAAGGGACAAACACAGCACACGCACCGGGGCGGCGCCAGCCCCGCCCCGCGCCCCCCTCCTGTGCGGGGGTGTCACCGAGCGACACCGGCTGTGCGGGGGGGGCGCCGGGGGCCGGCGGCGACACACGGGGGACCCCGGCCCGTCCTCGGCCGGGACACGGAGCGGCGCGCACGGAGCCGCCAGCCCGGGGGGACAGGCGGGGACAGGCGGGGACAGGCGGGGACACACACACACACACACACACACACACACGGGGGGGGCAGCACGAGTGTCCCGGCGCAGCGGGACCCCCCCGACACGCACGTGACGTCCTGGGGACACACCTGTGCACACCTGTGCACACACACACCTGCATGCACACCTGTGCACACCTGTGAACACACCTGAGCACACCCACCTGTGCACACCTGTGCACACACACACCTGTGCCCCCCCCGCCGCGCCGGGCTCGGGGAGCGGCAGCGGGAGGAGGAGGAGGAGGAGGAGGAGGAAGAGCAGCACAGTCTGACAGCCCAGGGCGGGCCCAGGGTGGGACAGCGGGGGGGTCCCCAAGGCCCCCCCGCACCCAGGGCAGCGGCCGGAGCCCCCCCCAGCCAGGCCCGGGGAGGGGCTCTGGGGACCCCAGGGGTGCGGGCTCAGTGTCCCCTCGTCCGGGCCAGGGGTCCCAGGGCTCCGGGGGTCCCACGGCCGGGGCTTTGGGGGTCCCACGTGCTGGGGACAGGGGTCCCGGGGGTCCCAGGTTCCAGGGTGGGGGGGTCCGAGGACTCTGGGGGTCCCACATTCTGGGTTTTGGGGTCCCAGGGCTCCGGGGGTCCCATGATCCAGAGCCAGGGGTCCTGTGACTCCGGGGGGTCCGGGGGTCCCACACTCCGGGGTCAGGGGTCCCATGTCCTGGGCTTTGGGGGTCCCACGTCCCGGGATCGGAGCACTCCAGGGGTCCCACGTTCTGGGGTCGGGGGTCCCACATTCCGAGGGTCCCACATTCCGGGGTCGGGGGTCCCGCGTTCCGGGGTCGGGGGTCCCGGGTCCGGGGGTCCCACATTCCGGGGATCCCGCGCTCCGGGGGTCCCACATTTCGGGGTCGGGGGTCCCGCGTTCCGGGGTTCCCGCGTTCCGGGGTCGGGGGTCCCGGGTCCGGGGGTCCCGCCGCGCCCCGGCGCTCCCATTAGCTGCCGGGGTCGGAGCAGTGTCTCTGCAGCGGGGGGGTCCCCGGGGGGGTCCCCGCGGGCGGGGGCAGCGCCCCGGGCAGGGAGCGGCGCCGGGGGGGCGGCGGCTCCAGCAGCAGCACCACGTCCGGGGGGGCGGGGGCGCGCGGGGGGCGCGGGACCTGCGGGACACGGGGGGGTCAGACCGGGGGGCACCGGCACCAGAGACTCGGGGAGACCCCCGTGGGTGACCCCCGAGGGCACCGAGGGGCTGCAGGGCACGGGGGAGGGCGGTACCCCGAGTTTGGGGGGCTCAGGGGTGACCCCCACCCACTATGGACAGGGAGATGCAGTGATGCCCCCCCCAAACCAAAAACACCCCGAGTTTGCGGGCTCCGGGGTGACCCCACCCCCGATCTGCCGGACCCCACCGCAGTGTCCCCCAAATCAGTGGCCCCCCACAGCAGCGCCCCCCCACAGCAGCGCCCCCCAAATCAGTGTCCCCCCACAGCAGCGCCCCCCACAGCAGTGTCCCCCCACAGCAGCGCCCCCACAGCAGTGTCCCCCCACAGCAGCGCCCCCCCAAAGCAGCGCCCCCCCAAAGCAGCGCCCCCCACAGCAGCGCCCCCACAGCAGCGCCCCCCAAAGCAGCGCCCCCCACAGCAGTGTCCCCCACAGCAGTGTCCCCCACAGCAGTGTCCCCCACAGCAGTGTCCCCCACAGCAGTGTCCCCCCACAGCAGCGCCCCCCAAATCAGTGTCCCCCACAGCAGTGTCCCCCCACAGCAGTGTCCCCCCACAGCAGCGCCCCCCCACAGCAGCGCCCCCCCAAATCAGTGTCCCCCCACAGCAGCGCCCCCCCACAGCAGCGCCCCTCACCCGGGCCGGGGGGCGCTCGGGGGTCGCGGGCAGCGCGGGGGGCAGCGGCGCCGGGCGCGGCTGGTGCGGGGAGGTGACGGCGCTGTAGGCGGGCGGCACCAGCGCCTGGCGCTGCAGCAGCTGCACGATGGACGAGACGTCGGAGCTCAGCCGGGACTCCAGCCTGGGGCGCCGCGGAGCGGGGTGAGCGCGGGACCCCGACTCCGGGACCCCTGGGACCCCCAACCCCGCCCCCCGGGACCCCCGGGACCCCCGGGACCGCCATCCCCAACCCCCGGGACCCCTGGGACCCCAACCCCCCGGGACCCCCAGGACCCCGACCCCGGCCCCGGGACCCCCGGGACCGCGATCCCCAACCCCCCGGGACGCCCGGGATCCCCAGGATCACCATCCCAGACGCCCAGAACCCCCATTCCCACCCCCCCAGGACCCCCAGCACCAATCCCTGCCCCCACCTCGGTGGGCACTGGGAGGATTCCAGTCGGGGTGAGGGTCCCCCATTCCCCTCCCCAGTCACAGACCCCCAGGACCCCCAGCCCCATCCCCCCCCCAGGACCCCCCGCCCCTGCCCCTGTCCCCTCCCCCTCTCTCAGGTGGGCGGGGGGCTCAGCTCGGGGTGGGGGATCTCCCCTTCCTTCTTCCGGCCCCTTTGGCAACGGGGGGGCTCCCGTGGGGTCCCACCGGCCTAACCCCCCCTCAGGCCCCCCTCAGGCCCCCCGAGCCCCCCCGAGCCCCCCATTCACCTGTTGAGCTGTTTTTGGAGCAGATCCAAGCGGGACTCCAGGTCGGAGCGCTGGCGGCGGGTCAGGGTCGGGGTGGGGTTCGGGGGACCCCCGTGGGAACAGCGGGGCAGCTCCTGGTACTGGCGGCCCCGGGCGTCACCCCAAAAACTGAAGATGTTGGAGACCCCCGAGAAGGCGCCTGGAAGAGAGGTGGGGGGGATCCAGGGGACTGGGGGAGGGGTGGGGAACCCCCCCCTGCCCAACCAGAGACCCCCGCCCCCATCTGAGGGGGGAGGGCTGAGACCGGGGGGTTCAAGGTTTGGGGGGGCACTGGAGACCCCTGAGAGAGGAGAGCGGGGGGGGAACCCCCCACCCCATCCCAGCTGTGGGGGGCGTCACCCTCCAGAGGGCAGGGAGGGTGGGGAGGGGGCGTGCTGCATTCTGGGGAGAAAAGGGGGGCGCGGGGGATGGGGGATGGGGGCCGGGGCACGGACAGGACCTTGGGGCGCCCCCCGAACCCCGAGATTGGAGCGGAGGGAGGCGCCGCCCCCACCCGAGCCCCCCTCACCTGAGAGGGGGTTGCAGACGTCGCTGCCCCCCCGCTCCTCGGGCTCGGGGGGCGCCGGGGGGGCGGCGCTGCGGAACGGGGAGAGCGCGGCCGCCCCCGCGGGGGGCTCGGGGGGCTCCTCCTCGTCACTGGAGCCGCAGCTGGACGGGCTGGGGGGGTCCCACTCGGCCGGGCCTCGGGGGGCGCCGGGGGCCTGCCCGTCCCCCCGCAGCGCCCGCGGCTCGGCGGGGCTGGGGGCTTCTGTGGGGGACAGCCGGGCTCAGCCACACCCGGGGTCACCCCGGGGGTCCCGGCCGCCCCCCCCCCGAGCCCCACCTTTCTCGGGGCGCCGGCGGAAGGAGAGTTTGCGGCGCCGCAGGCGGGAGAAGCTTCCGTGCGGCTCGTCGCTGCCCGGGGAGCCGGGGATCATGTTGGTCTGCGGGGACACGGGCGCGCTCGGGGGGCTGCGGGACCCCCCGGCCCGGCCCGGAGCCCCCCCGGGCTCTCGGACACTCCCACTCGCTCAGCGCCCCCACCTTGGTCAGAGCCCCCCAAAAAATTGAACAGAAACCCCCGACCTGATCAGGACCCCCGACCTTTCTCAGGACCCCCACCCAAAATTAAACAGAATCCCCCAACCTGATCAGGATCCCCCACCCAAAATTGCACAGAATACCCCGACCTGATCAGAATCCCCCCAAAAACTGAACAGAATCCCCCAACGTGCTCAGGACCCCCGACCTGCTCAGGACCCCTGATCTTGCTCAGGACCCCCGACCTGCTCAGGACCCCCCACCCAAAACTGCAGAGAATCCCCCGACCTGCTCAGGACCCTCCCGGCTCGCTCAGGACCCCCCAGCACCGCTGGAATCCCCCCAACCTGCTCCAACTCCCCCAGTTCCCTCAAGACCCCCAGTTTGCTCAGGACCCTCCAATCCGGTCGGGACCCCCCAGTTTGCCCTGAACCCCCTTTTCTCCCCAGCAGCACCCACTTTCCGGACCTCCCCCTTGCCCAGCCCCCCTTTCCCGGCCCGACCCCGCCCCTCACGTCGCGCAGGTTGAAGGTGATCTCCAGGGCGCCCCAGAAGCGGTCCGAGAACTCGGGGTACATGTCGAGCACCTCGAGCAGGTCCTCGCGCAGGATCTTGTGCAGGTCGCAGTAGGTGAGAGCGCGAACGTCCGCGCGCGACTTCCCGGGCCGCGCGTGCAGGTGCAGCGGCTCCCCGAAGGTGTCGTTCTTACCTGGGGATCCCCAAAATGGGGGTCACCGGGGGGCTCTGCACCCCAAAAATGTCCTTCTGACCCGGTGGGATCCCGCGAGGGAGGGAGGGAGGGAGGGGTCACGGTGACCCCAAAGCTGGGGGGGCTCCAGGTGTCACCGGGGGACACTCAGGGTGCACACAGGACTGGGGGGTCCCCAAAATGGGGAGGGGGTCAGCACGCGGCTCCCGCAGCTCTGGGGAGTGCCAGGACGGGGGGATCCCTCGTCACCGGGGGGGCTCCAGGAGCCGGGGGGGCTCACCCAGGATGGCGACCACGACGTCGCCGCGCAGGATCTCGATGGAGCCGCGGGAGATGAAGTAGAGCGCGGTGAGCACGTCCCCCGCGTGCACCAGCGTGTCCCCGGGGGGCGCGTGGGTGGTCTTGAACTTCATGGCCAGGGCGCGCAGGCAGCCCTTGGTGGCGCCGCGGAACGGGGCGCAGTTCTGCAGCAGGCTGCGGTTCAGGTGCAGGCAGATGTCGGCCTGCAGGCACTCGGGGAACCCCTTCAGCACCTGGGGGTGCCGGGGGGGCGTCACGGCGGGCCGCAGCTCCGGGGTCCGCCCAAGGACCGAGGGGGGGCTCTGGGGGGGTTTTGGGGGCGCCGGGGGGTCACGGCGGGCCGCAGCTCTGGGTCCGGTCAAGGTCCGGTCTCTGGGGGCGCCGGGGGGCTCTGGGGGCCCCGCGGGGGTTTTGGGGGCGCCGGGGGGTCACGGCGGGTCGCAGTTCTGGGGGTCCGGTCAAGGACCGAGCTGGAAGTGCTGCCGGAGCAGGGGACGCCGGGGCGGTTTTGGGGACGCCGGGGGGGGGTTTGGGGGCACCGGGGCGGTTTTGGGGGCGCCGGGGGTGCTCTGGGGACGCCGGGGCGGTTTTGGGGACGCCGGGGGGAGGTTTGGGGGCACCGGGGCGGTTTTGGGGGCACCGGGGGGATTTTGGGGGGGGCTCTGGGGCTCCGGGGTCTCACCGCGTTCATGTCGATGCCGTTGGTGTAGGACCAGGCGTGCTGGAAATACTCCTCGAGGCGCTGGCGCAGCGGGTTGGGGATCTGGTGGAAGCGGATGAACTCGCGCACCCGCAGCATCTGCGTGTGGTAGCGCGCCGTGCCCGAGTACAGCCGCTGGATGATGGCGGACACGTTCCCGAAGATGCTGGCGTACATCAGCGCTGGGGGGGCACCGTCAGGCGGCTCTGCGCCCCCAGAACCCCCAAAACCGCCCCAGACCTCCCGAACCCCCCCGGGCTGCTGCAGGGTCCCCGTGTCCCCGTGTCCCCAGGTCCCCAGGCAGGAGCACAGGGGGGTGCCCGAGGTGCTGCCGTACATCAGGGCTGAGGGGGGATGTCGGGGGGCTCTGCACCCCAAAACCCACCAAATCCCCCCCCCCCCCCGCCGCCAGGGCTGTGGTGTGGGTACCATCATCCTGGAGGGTGCCCACGGTCACTGGGGGTCCCCATTGTCACTGGGGGTGTCCATCACCACAGAGTGCCCTTTGTCACAGGGGCTCCCATCGCTACAGCAGTGTCCCTGTCACTGTGGCAGTGTCACCATCACTGTGGCAGTGTCACCATCACTGTGGCAGTGTCCTTGTCACTGTGGCAGTGTCCCTGTCACCACAGGAGTGTCTCTGTCACTGTGGCAGTGTCCCTGTCACTATGGCAGTGTCACCATCACTGTGGCAGTGTCCTTGTCACCATGGCAGTGTCCCTGTCCCCACAGCAGTGTCCCTGTCACCATGGCAGTGTCTCTGTCACCACAGGAGTGTCCCCATCACCACGGCAGTGTCCCTGTCCCCACAGCAGTGTCCCTGTCACTGTGGCAGTGTCCCCATCACCACGGCAGTGTCCCTGTCCCCACAGCAGTGTCCCTGTCACTGTGGCAGTGTCCCTGTCACTGTGGCAGTGTCCCTGTCCCCACATGAGTGTCCCCGTCCCCACAGCAGTGTCCCTGTCACCATGGCAGTGTCCCCATCACTGTGGCAGTGTCCCTGTCACTATGGCAGTGTCCCTGTCCCCACAGCAGTGTCCCCGTCACTGTGGCAGTGTCCCTGTTCCCACAGCAGTGTCCCTGTCACTGTGGCAGTGTCCCCATCACTGTGGCAGTGTCCCTGTCACTGTGGCAGTGTCCCTGTCACTATGGCAGTGTCACCATCACTGTGGCAGTGTCCCCACCACTGTGGCAGTGTCCCTGTCCCCACAGCAGTGTCCCCATCACTGTGGCAGTGTCCCTGTCCCCACAGCAGTGTCCCCACCCGCACTGACTCCAGTGCCCAGTGTCACACTGTCCCCACCCCCACACGGGTCCCCCCTGTCACTGATCCCACAGCTCTGAGGGTCCCCACTGCCCTGGAGGGCTGTCACTGTCACGGTGCTGCCAGGAGCCACAGGGTCCCTGTCACCAAGGGAAAGCCCACCCGTCCCCCAGCACTGCCCAGGCCACACTGACTGTCCCCAGGTGCCACATGCCGGGCTGGGCAGCCTTTCCAGGAAGGGATTTTCCCAATTTCCACCCTGAGCCTGCCCTGCCCAGCCTGGGGCTGTTCCCTCTCCTGTCCCTGTCCCTGCAGCAGAGCCCTGTCCCCCACTGTCCCCTCCTGGCAGGGAATTCCAGAGAGGGAAAAGATCCCTCTGGATCCTCCTTTTCTCCATTTCCCAGCCCCACTCCCTGGACACCTGCAGCCCCCCCAGGCTCTCCTGCTGCCAGGGGCTGGAGCTGCCCCCGGGATCCCAGGGGTCCCTCTGCAGGGCCAGCACAGGGGGACAGTCCCTGCCCTGGGCTGTGCCCGCTCTGGGGCTGGCACAGCCCTGGGGCATCGGCCTCTTGCCCACCTGGGCACACCTGGGCTCACCTGGGCACACCTGAGCCCCCCATGGCACACCTGGGAACTCCTGGGCACACCTCCCAGGTGCACAGGTACACTCTCCCAGGTGTTCAGGTACCCTCTCCCAGGTACCCTCTCACACTCTCCCAGGTACACTCTCCCAGGTGTTCAGGTGCACTCTCACAGGTGTTCGGGTGCACTCTCACAGGTTCACTCTCACAGGTTCACTCTCCCAGGTGCACAGGTACCCTCTCCCAGGTACACTCTCCCAGGTGCACAGGTGCACTCTCCCAGGTACACTCTCACAGGTGTTCAGGTGCACTCTCCCAGGTTCACTCTCACAGGTACCCTCTCCCAGGTACCCTCTCCCAGGTGCACAGGTACCCTCTCCCAGGTGCACAGGTACCCTCTCCCAGGTACCCTCTCCCAGGTTCACTCTCCCAGGTGCACAGGTTCACTCTCCCAGGTGCACAGGTACACTCTCCCAGGTGCACTCTCACAGGTACCCTCTCCCAGGTACCCTCTCCCAGGTGCACAGGTACACTCTCCCAGGTTCACTCTCCCAGGTGTTCAGGTACCCTCTCCCAGGTTCACTCTCCCAGGTACCCTCTCCCAGGTACCCTCTCCCAGGTGCACAGGTACCCTCTCCCAGGTGCACAGGTACACTTTCCCAGGTACACTCTCCCAGGTGTTCAGATGCACTCTCCCAGGTTCACTCTCCCAGGTGCACTCTCCCAGGTGCACAGGTACCCTCCCTCCCCGCTCCCCCCGCGCTCACAGCCGATCAGCATGACGCAGATGGAGAAGATCTTCTCGGAGTTGGTGTTGGGGGACACGTTGCCGAAGCCGACGCTGGTGAGGCTGCTGAAGGTGAAGTAGAGCGCGGTGACGTACTTGTCCTTGATGGAGGGCCCGAAGGAGCCGTTGAGGGGCTTGCCGATCTGCTGGCCCAGCGCGTGCAGCCAGCCCGTGCGCTGCCCCTCCACGTTGCCGATGGCGTACCAGATGCAGGCCAGCCAGTGCGCGATCAGCGCGAACGTGCACATGAGCAGGAAGAGCACGGCCGCCCCGTACTCCGAGTACCGGTCCAGCTTCCGCGCCACGCGCACCAGCCGCAGCAAACGCGCCGTCTTCAGCAGCCCGATCAGCGTGGTGGTCTGGGGCGGCAGGGAAAGGGTTACTGGGAACCACGGGGGGGCTCCAAAATCCCTCCCCACATCAGCACCCCGATCAGCGTGGTGGTCTGGGGCGGCAGGGAAAGGGTTACTGGGGAAGCACAGGGGGTCAGGGGGTTCTATCCTCCCTCCTGACATCAGCACCCCGATCAGCACAGTGGTCTGGGGCGGCAGGGAAAGGGTTACTGGGGAACCACACAGGGTCAGGGGGTTCTATCCTCCCTCCCCACATCAGCAGCCTGATGAGGGTGGTGGTCTGGGGCAGCAGAGAAAGGGTTACTGTGGGTTCAGAGAACCCACACAGGGTCAGGGGTTTCTATCCCCCCTCCCCACATCAGCAGCCTGATGAGTGTCATGGTCTGGGATGGCAGGGAAAGGGTTACTGGGAACCACAGGGGGGTTCCAACACCCCTCCCCACATCAGCACCCCAATGAGTGTCGTGGTCTTGGAGCAGCAGGGAAAGGGTTACTGGGGATGGGGGGAACTTGGGGACACACAGAGGGGTTGGGGGGTTCCATCCCCCGTCCTCACATCAGCACCCCAATCAGTGTGGTGGTCTGGGACGGCAAGGAAAGGGTTACTGGGGATGGGGGGAACCTGGGGGCACACAGAGGATCAGGGGGTTCCATCCCCCCTGCCTGCATCAGCAGCCCCACCAGTGGGGGGTGGGCTAAGGGGGGGTCGGCAGTGAAGAGACACCCCCAGAACAACAAAAGGGTGGGGGTCCCATTCTGGGGGTGTCCCCCTGCCCCACGTACCCCCCAGGGCAAAGGAGAAATGGGGGGGGGGGTCCCCAGGGCAGGAGGGGCAGAGAATTCCCACAGATCCCACGAGCCCCTGCGCCCCCTCCCCAGATCAGCCCCAGGAGTCCCAGAGCACAGGGGGCTGGCAGGGACGCTCAGGGGTCACTGGTGGTGTCCCCAGCGCCAGGGGACAGCACCCAGCCCCCAACACCCACCCCAGCACTGGGGGCACGGGTGGGACCCCCAAACACAACGCCAGCACTGAACCAGCACCGGCATCCTGTGTCCCTGTGTCCCCCTGTCCCTGTGTCCTTCTGTCCACGTGTGTCTGTGTCCCCCTGTCCCTGTGTCCTTCTGTCCACGTGTGTCTGTGTCCCTGTGTCCCTGAGTCCCTGTGTCCCCCTGTCCCTGTGTCCCCCTGTCCGTGTCCCCCTGTCCCTGTGTCCCCCTGTCCCTGTGTCCCCCTGTCCGTGTCACCCTGTCCCGTCCCTGTGTCCCCGTGTCCCCATACCCCCCTGTCCCCTGTTCCCGTGTCTCCCTGTCCCCGTGTCCCATATCCCCATGTCCCTGTGTCCCTGTATCTCTGTGTCCCCGCGATCCTGTGTCCCCGTGTCCCCCGTCCCCGTCTCCGTGTCTCTGTGTCCCTGAGTCCCCCTGTCTCCCTGTTCCCGTGTCCCCATATCCCCCTGTCCCTGTCTCCCTGTGTCCCCATGTCCCCGTGTCCCCGTGTCCCTGTGTCCCCCTGTCCCCATATCCCCCTGTCCCCATGTCCCTGTGTCCCCATGTCCCTGTGTCCCCATGTCCCCGTGTCCCCGTGTCCCTGTGTCCCCCTGTCCCCATATCCCCCTGTCCCCATGTCTCTGTGTCCCCATGTCTCTGTGTCCCCATGTCCCTGTGTCCCCGTGTCTCTGTGTCCCCATGTCCCTGTGTCCCCCTGTCCCCATGTCCCTGTGTCCCCATGTCCCTGTGTCCCCCTGTCCCCATATCCCCGTGTCCCCATATCCCCACGTCCCCCTGTCCCCGTCTCCCCACGTCCCCGTGTCCCCATGTCTCTGTGTCCCTGTGTCTCCGTGTCCCCCTGTCCCCATATCCCCGTGTCCCTGTGTCCCCCTGTCCCCATATCCCCCTGTCCCCGTCTCCCCACGTCCCCGTGTCCCCCTGTCCCCGCGTCACCTCCTCGGAGCCGGAGCCGAAGATGAGCAGGTCGAAGGGGATGGCGGCCACCATGTCGATGAGGAACCAGCCCTTGAAGTAGTGGATGGCGATCTTGGCGGGGTGGCTCACCACCTCCTCGTTGGAGTTGACGTAGGTGGTGCGGAAGTTGATGAGGATGTCGATGATGAACATGATGTCCACGATCAGGTCCACCACGTTCAGCGGGCTGCACGAGTAGCCGCAGTGGTGCCGCTGCGCCTCCTCCGAGTCGCTGAGCAGGAAGGCGGCCGAGTAGGGCGTGAAGATGGCGGTGTAAATAACCAGCAGCAGGATCAGCCAGTCCCACACGGCCTTGAACGGGCTGTAGTGCAGGATGGTCCAGCGGTGGATGCGCGGCGCCTGCAGCTTGTACTCGGGCAGCACATCGGCGCCCAGGGACAGCACCTGCGGGGCACGGGGGTCAGGCTGCACCCGGCACCCGGGGAGCCACCCCGGCACCCCGGAACCCGGGGGAGTCACCCCAATACCCTGCGGGAGCCACCCCGGCACCCCGGGGAGTCACCCCGGCACCCCGGAACCCGGGGAGTCACCCCGGCACCCCGGGGAGTCACCCCGGCATCCCGGGGAGTCACCCCAATACCCTGCGGGAGCCACCCCGACACCCGGGGAGTCACCCCGACACACCGACACCCGGGGGAGTCACCCCGGCACCCCGGGGAGTCACCCCGACACCCTGGAACCCGGGGGAGTCACCCCGACACCCCGGAACCCGCGGGAGCCACCCCGGCACCCCGGACCCGGGGGAGTCACCCCGACACCCGCGGGGAGTCACCCCAATACCCTGCGGGAGCCACCCCGGCACCCCGGGGAGTCACCCCGGCACCCCGGCACCCCGGGGAGTCACCCCGACACACCGACATCCGCGGGAGTCACCCCGGAACCCGGGGGAGCCACCCCGGCACACCGACACCCCGGGGAGTCACCCCGACACCCCGCGGGAGCCACCCCGGCACCCCGCGGGAGTCACCCCAACACCCCGACACCAGCAGGACTCACCCCCGACACCCCGACACCCCGCGGGATTCACCCCTCCCACCCGTCCCACCCCAGCCCCCACCCCAAGGGGTCGCGGGTCAGTGTCCGTGGGTCAGCGCTGGACCAGCGGTTTTGGGGTTCTTTACACCCTCAGCGCTGTGTGGGGTGAGGTGGGACCCCAACAAGGCGAGGGAGGGTCTGGGGGGGCTGCAGGGCTCAGGCCCCGCCCGGGGGAGGGGGGATGTGGGTCAGGGGTGTTGGCTCAACACCGGACCTGATGGTCCCAAAACCTCCCCAAAACCAAAACCTTCCCAAAACCTCCCCAAAACTTCTCCCAAACCCTTCCCAAAACCGGCGGCTGCGGCTCTGGGGGGCAGAGGGACCCCGGCACGGGCGGGGGGGGGGGGGGCAGGGACATCACCGCGAGTGACCAGGGGGACACAGCCCCCCACACCCCCCCCAGCGCAGGTCCCACCCCACAGACACGATGCTGCGCCCCAGCTGTGCCCCCCACCCCATGGGGGGCGCGGCCTCCCCCTGCCCAGACCCCTCCCCACGTCCCCGTCCCTCTGCAGGACACCCGGACATCCTGGGGGCGCAGCCCCGCGGATCTGGGGGGGCCTGGGGGGGTCCATGTGACCCTGAGGTGAGAGGGGGTGACCCACGGCCCCCTCGTCCTGTGCCCCATAGGGGTCACAGCCCCCCTCTGCCCTATGGGGTCACAGCCCCCCTCTGCCCCATGGGGTCACAGCCCCCTCTGCCCCATGGGGTCACAGCCCCTTCTGCCCTATGGGGTCACAGCCCCCTCTGCCCCATGGGGTCACAGCCCCCTCTGCCCTATGGGGTCACAGCCCCTTCTGCCCCATGGGGTCACAGCCCCCTCTGCCCCCCGGGGGTCCCTCCCCACGCCCCTCGTGGGGCTGTTCTGCACAGGGAGGGGATGGGCGCTGTCCCCCCCCCGCCCCATGGGCCCCCCAACCGCGAGGGCAGCACCGGGGGGGCCGGGGTGACCCCGTCACGCAGAAACGCCGCTTTATGTAACCCCCAGCCCCCCCAAACCCACGCCAAACACGCCGCCTGAGGCCCCCACAGCCACGGCCGCGTCACGGGTGGGCTCAGCGCCCCCCCTGCGGCGCCCCCACCCCCCGCCGGTCCCGGGGTGCGGGGGGGCCGCCCCGGTACCTGGTCCTGCTGTCGGTGGCGGCGGAGCCCCAGGCAGGCGCTGCAGAGCGGGACCCCGGGCATGGGGCAGGGCCCGGGGGGCGGCCCGGGCTGGGGGGGCGCGGGGGGCGCGCCCGGGAACTCCTGCAGCAGCTGCAGGAGCGCGGGCAGCATCTCGGGAGGGGCAGCGGGGTCAGCGACCCCCGCCCGGCCCCGCCGCCATGGTGGGCGCGGGGACCCCCGGGCGCGGGGACCCCCGGAGCGTGGGGACCCCCGAGCGCGGGGACCCCCGGAGCGTGGGGACCCCCGGAGCGTGGGGACCCCCGGGCGTGGGGACCCCCGGGCGTGGGGACCCCCGGGCGTGGGGACCCCCGCGGGCGCGCGCAGCCCCGCCCGGCCGGAGCCACTGGAATTATTGGGGCGGAAATTTTTCCCAGGCTGCTCCGCTGCCGCCGCTGCCCCCCCGGCCCCCCCAGCACCCCCCGCACGCCGCGACACTGCGGGGACACCGGCCCGGCTGCCGTGCCCACGGGGGACGCGGCACGAGTGGGACGTGGCACAGCCCCCCGGAACCCCCCGGCAGCCCGAGGGGGGAACACCTGGTGCAGGTGTTGGGGGGGGGGAGCAGCTGAACAGGGCAATGAGCAGGGAGGGGACACACAGCGGGGACACGGCGGGGACAGAGCGGGGACACGGTGGGGACACAGAGGGGACACAGCGGGGACACAGCGGGGACACAGCGGGGACACAGAGGGGACACGGCGGGGACAGAGCGGGGACACAGCGGGGACACAGAGGGGACACAGAGGGGACACGGTGGGGACACAGAGGGGACACAGCAGCGACACAGAGGGGACACAGCGGGGACAGAGCGGGGACACGGCGGGGACACAGAGGGGACACGGTGGGGACACAGAGGGGACACAGCGGGGACAGAGCGGGGACAGAGCAGGGACACAGAGGGGACACGGTGGGGACACAGAGGGGACAGAGCGGGGACAGAGCGGGGACACAGCGGGGACACAGCAGCGACACAGAGGGGACACAGCGGGGACAGAGCGGGGACAGAGCGGGGACACAGCGGGGACACAGCGGGGATGTCCCCCCACCGTCCGGGCTCGGATGATGTCCCCTCCCTGCCAGCGCAGCCAAAACACGGCCCCAGTGCCGCAGGACACAGACCTGTCACCTCTGTCCCCAGGGCCACAAGCTCGGAGGCCGCGTGGGGCGGCAGCAACAGCCACGTGGTGATGGGATATGGGGGCTGGGGACACGCGGTGGCACTGCTGGGACACAGTGATGGCACTGGGACACGCGGTGACACTGCTGGGACACAGAGTGATGGCGCTGGGACACAGGGGGGTGACACTGGGACACAGAGGGACACGCGCACACGGTACTGGGACACGCGGTGACAGTGCCGGGACACGCGGTGACAAACAATGACAGAAGCACACAGCACTGGGACACAGGGTGATGGCGCTGGGACACAGGGTGGTGGCGCTGGGACACGCGGTGACAGTACCGGGACACAGTGATGGTGCTGGGACACAGGGTGGTGGCGCTGGGACACGCGGTGACACAGTGACACGGGTACACGCTACTGGGACACACAGCGATGGCGCTGGGACACAGAGCGACACACAGGGACACAAGCACGCGGTACTGGCACACACGGTGGTGGCACTGGGACACGCGGTGACAGTGCCGGGACACGCGGTGACAGCACGGGGACACAGCAGCTCCTGCGTCACAGCCGCCACCCCCTCGCGGGGGATTCCCGGTGCCACCCGTGTCCCCGCGCTCCGCGTGACGAGCCCACCCGCGGGCCGCGCGCCGGGGGTCCCGCTCCCCCCTGTCCCGGGGGCTGCACCCCAACACCCCCCGCGTGTCCCCCGCGTGTCCCCCGGGGCGGGGCGGGGTCACACGGGGGCTCTGGGGACACGGGGGGGTGACAGCACGGTGGCACAGCCCCCCCCGGGGCCAGCGGGAAGCTGGGGGGTCCCTAGGGGGGTCCTGGGGGACCCCGACCCCAGCGAGGCCGCTCTGGCTGCGGCTGCGCGCGGGGGGAGGGGCGGGGGGAGGGGAGGGGGCGGGGGGCGGCTCCAGCCACCAGCCGCTCCCGCCGCTAAATTTATCGCAGCTGCCACCGCAAAGTGGGACAAACCCGGCCCGGGGGGCGGGGGGCGGGGGCCAGGCCGGCAGCAGGGCCGGGGGCGCAGGGGGTCCCGACCCCCCCACCCCGGGCACCCATGGGCTGGGGGGGCACCCACACCTGCCCCCCGAACTGCCCCCAGCGCCTGACCCCGACTGGGGCAGCTGGGAAGGGATGGGGGGCAGGGCAGAGGGAGCGGGACCCCCAGGTAGCCGCAGCCCCCCCAAACACAGCCCCCCTAACGCAGCTGTGGGGGGCGGGCGATCCCCCCGAACGCACCCCCCGCCCCACACCGGGCTGCACCCCCAGCGAGGGACGGGGGGCGGGGGGCGCGGGGCGCGGGGCGGGGGGCGGGGGGCTGGCCCGTCCCTGTGACACCCCCACACAGCGGGGACACGGAGAGCCCCCAGCCGGGGGGACAGCCGGGGGGACAGCCGGGGGAACAGCCATGGGGACAGCCATGGGGACAGCCGGGGGTACAGCCGGGGGGACAGCCGGGGGGACAGCCATGGGGACAGCCATGGGGACAGCCCCCAGCCCACGGGGGGACAGCCGGGTGACAGCCATGGGGACAGCCATGGGGACAGCCCCCAGCCCACGGGGGGACAGCCGGGTGACAGCCATGGGGACAGCCATGGGGACAGCCATGGGGACAGCCGGGGGACAGCCATGGGGACAGCCCCCAGCCCAGCGTGTCCCCCAGCCCCGCTTGTCCCCCAGCCCAGTGTGACCCCCAGCCATGGGGACAGCCCCCAGCCCACGGGGGGACAGCCCCCAGCCCCGCGTGTCCCCCGCCGTGGGGACAGCCCCCAGCCCCCCCATTCCAGCGGGGCTCGGGGGTGCCATTTAGAGGGGCTGGGGACACCCCGCAGCGGTGGGAACCCCGCTCCTGTCGTATGTCACGACTCACGGTGACATCCCGAAGCCCCCCGGGCCCGGCGCCGCCCCCCGCCCCGGCACCCGTCAGTCACGGTGACACAGATGGCGGCGGTGCCGGTGACACGTTCGGCAACACGCGGCGACACGTCCCGCCCCGGTGACGCGTCCCCGACACCTGCGGTGACACCGACACCCCCCGCCCCCCCGGGACACCCGGCGCCGCACCTGCCGCGACCCAGAACCTGCGCCCACGGCGCACCCCAAATACCGGCCGGCGCCCCCAGAGCCCCCCTGAGCCCCCGAGAGACCCCCGAGGGCCCCCCGAGGGCCCCCCGAGGGCCCCCCGCACCCTGAGCGACCCCTGCACCCCGCAGCACCCTCCTCCTCCACCACTGCCTGGTCCCTGTTCCCCTCTAAAACCGGGCAGGGACCCCCAGAACCAGGCAGGGACCCCCACCCCTGCTCCGGCAGGTACCTGGGAATCACAGACCCCCAAAAACCACGGACCCCAAACAGCCACAGACCCCCCCCCAATAGCCACAGACCGCTGCCCACACCGACACCTGCCCCAGCAGGTACCCCACATCACAGAACCCCAAATCCTGCCCCAGCCGGTTCCCAGCACCCACAGGCACCCCACACCTGCCCCGGCAGGTACCCCAAACCTTCCTGGGACCCCCAAACCTTCCTGGGACCCCCGCACCTTCCTGGGACCCCACACCCGACTGGGACCCCACACCTATCTGGGACCCCACACCCGACTGGGACCCCCGCACCTGTCTGGGACCCCCAAACCTGCCTGGGACCCCCGCACCTGCCTGGGACCCCACACCTATCTGGGACCCCACACCCGACTGGGACCCCACACCTGCCTGGGACCCCCGCACCTTCCTGGGACCCCCAAACCTTCCTGGGACCCCACACCTGCCTGGGACCCCACACCTGCCTGGGACCCCCACACCTGCCTGGGACCCCACACCTCACGGGCCCTCGCACCCCCAATGCCCCAGAACGGTGCAAGACCCCCAGAACCCACAAACCTCAACCCTGACACCCCCCTTGTCACAGACCCCGAGGCGCTGGGACCCCCGGGGACACCCCGGCCAGACTGACCCCACCACACCCTGTCACCTCGCCGGTGTCACCCGACGTGGCCACCACCAGGGCAGCGCTGGCCACCAGCCCGGGGACACCCCGGGAACCCCCCCCGTGTCCCCCCCGGTGGCCCCGGGGTACTCACGGCGCTGAGCTGCGGCGCCGCAGCCCCCTCGGGACCCCCCGACATGGGCACGGGGGACTCGGGGCCGCCCCGGGCGGCAGCGACAGTGGCACCGCTGCGGTGGCACCCGGCGGGCGGGGACGAGCCCCGGGACGGGGGGACGTCCCTGTGCCAGGGGGGACGTCTCTGTGCCAGGGGGGATGTCCCTCTCCCGGGGGGGATGTCCCTGTGCCAGAGGGGACGTCCCTGTGCCAGAGGGGATGTCCCTGTCCCGGGGGGGACGTCCCTGTCCCAGGGGGCACGTCCCTGTGCCAGAGGGGATGTCCCTGTGCCAGGGAGGACGTCTCTGTCCCAGGGGGGATGTTCCTGTCCCGGGGGGGCGGCGCGCCAGCCCCAGCCCCGACCCAAATTCGGGGGGCAGCGGCGAGGGGACGGCTACGGGGAGCACTGGGACACACTGGGGACTACTGGGACACACTGGGACACACTGGGGACTACTGGGACACACTGGGGATCAGTTGGGACACAATGGGGACTACTGGGACACACTGGGGAGCACTGGGACACACTGGGACACAATGGGGAGCACTGGGACACACTGGGGAGCACTGGGACACACTGGGACACACTGGGGATCAGCTGGGACACAATGGGGACTACTGGGACACAATGGGGAGCACTGGGACACACTGGGACACACTGGGGACCGCCTGGGCCGAAGCAGAGGCCAGGCCACCACGAGCCATCGCCCCTCGCCACAGCAGGAGCCACCAGGGCACAGCTGGACACAGCTGGGGAGCACTGGGACACACTGGGACACACTGGGGAGCACTGGGACACACTGGGACACACTGGGGACTACTGGGACACACTGGGGAGCACTGGGACACACTGGGGACTACTGGGACACACTGGGACACACTGGGACACACTGGGGAGCACTGGGACACACTGGGGAGCACTGGGACACAATGCGGAGCACCGGGCCCGGCCGCGGCACGGGCTGGGCAGTGGGGCCCACGAGGGGTCCCCCCCACCCCCGGGGGACATTAGGGGGCCCCAGATCCCCCTGGACCCCCAGAGTTGCCCATCACAACCACCAGCGCCCCCCCACTCCAAACGCGGGGTACCCCCGGTACCCCGCACCCACTCACAGCGGGATGAGCCACACGAGCCCCCTCCCCACGCGGGGGACACTCGGGGGCTCCTCGGGCCCCCCAGAGCCGCCTGCTGCGACCCCCGGTGCCATCCCCCTGCCCAGCGTGCGCCCCCCCGGGACCCCCCACCCACGCACAGCAGGACAAACTGCGTGTCCCTGTTCCCGCCTTGGGGGGGGAGACCCCCCGAAAATCCCGAGACCACCGAACCCACCCAAACACTCCGCCCCCATCCCCCCCACCCCGGCACGGGGACACCCCCGGCCCGGTGTCCCCGCGATGTGGGACGGCAGCGGGACCCCGTTTTCTCCACGGGGGGATCCTCAGAGCCCCCCAGAGCCCCCAGATCCCCCCGGTGCCCCCCCGCTCCGTCCCCCCCCCCCCGGCACGGTGACGGCCCCGGGACCCCGCGCCCGCGAGCGGCGGAACAAATCGCGGGGCGCCTTTTCGCTCTCGCTGAGGACCCCCGTTCCTCCCGGGCCCCCCCGTTCCCCCCGGGCCCCCCCGTTCCTCCCGGGCTCCCCCGTTCCCCCCGGGGCCCCCCGTACCTCCTGTGCCACCAGGCTGGACACCCGCACGGCGCGGCGCACCCGCTCCCGCCGCTCCCCGTCGGGGCGCTCGCCGCGCTCGCCGCGCTCGCCACGGTCGCCGCTGTCGCGCCGCGCGGGGGCCATGGCCGCGCTCGGGGGTCCCCGCGTCCCCCCGGCCCCGCGCGCGGCAGATGGAGCGGGGCGGGACCCCCCGAGCCCCCCCCCGGGCCCAGCCGTCGCCACTCCCCGGAGGAGGGACCGGGAGCGCCCGGAACGGCCCCGCGGGGGCACCGGGGCGGGGGGGCACGGGGGGGCACGGGGGGGCACGGGGGGGCACGGGGGGCACGGAACTGGGGTCTTCTCCCCTCCCCCAGCGCCAGCTGGCACCCGCAGCCCCCCACGCCTCACCAGGGACCCCCAAAGTGTGACTGGCACGGCGCTGCCGGAGCGGGATGGGGACGGGGGCGGTGACGGGGATGAGAGATGGGGACAAGGACACGGATGGCGGGGACGGGGACAGTGACGGGGCCAGGGACAGTGACGGTGGCGGTGAGCTGGCCTGGCAGCCCCGGCTGATTCACGGTGTCCCCGTGTCCCCGTGTCCCCGTGTCCCTGGCCACTGCCCAGCCCTGGCTCTGCCCCACGGCTGCGCCCGGGAGGGTCCCTGGTGTCCCCAACAGCCAGCGCTGCCCCAGTGACACCCGGCCGTGTCACCACCCCAACACCGAGCGGGCCTGGGGCCCCCAGCCCCACCCTGCCCCACGCAGGGACCCCCTCCAGAACACACCGGGGGTCCCGGGGGGTCCCGCGGGCCGTGGGGACGCCACGCCAGGCCCCTGTCACTGTCACCCAGGTGACCTTGGCGGGGCTTGGCGGGTGAATCACTGCAGGGACACCAGGGACACCCTGTCCCCAGTGCCACCGCCCCGAGGGCCGCGCCGGGCCCGAGCCGGGGACACCCCGCGCCCCGAGTGTCCGTGTCCGTGTCCGTGTCCGTGTCCCCGGACAGAGCCGGACACAGGGTCACCCCGCCCCGGTGACCGCAGCCGTGTCCCCCGTGTCCCCTCCTGGCCCCGCGGACACGGCGGGGGCGGGGCAGAGCGCAGCGTCACCCCGGCGGCACAATTAATCATCTTCATTAATCACGGCCGAGGCAATCAAGAGATTCCGTGAGGAGCGGGGGTGGGGGGGGATGCGGGGTGAGGGGGTCCCGCCCCCCGAGGGTCCCCCCACCGCACCGAGGGCCCTGCAGCAGCCGCGCCAGGAGCTCCAGGTGGGAGCGGGGCTCCCCCGGGCCCCCCTCACGTGTGCGGGCAGGTGCGGGGCCGGGGGTCCCGGGGGGGGCCGGGGGTTCCGGGGGGGACCGGGGGGACCGGGGGGCCGCGCAGATGCTGCCGGGGACCCCGGGGACAGCCCGGGCGGGGGGGACAGCGGCGGGTCCCCATCCCGCAGAGCCCCCGGGGATGCCCCCCCCGGATCGGTACGGGGGAACTCAGGGTGCAATTAACGGCGCCGCCGCTCCCGCGGCAGATGGCGGTTACACAACGGGCCGCGGATCAGCGGCGGTGCCAGCGCCCGGCACCGGCACCGGCACGGGGGGCGCGGGGTAACGGGGGGCGCGGGGTAACGGGGGGTACGGGGTAACGAGGGGTACGGGATAACGGGGGGTGCGGGGTAACGGGGGGCGCGGGGTAACGGGGTAACGGGGGGTGCGGGATAACGGGGGGTGCGGGGTAACGGGGGGCGCGGGGTAACGGGGGGCGCGGGGTAACGGGGTAACGGGGGGTGCGGGGTAACGGGGGGTGCGGGATAACGGGGGGTACGGCACCGGGGGGTGCGGGATAACGGGGGGTGCGGGATAACGGGGGGGACGGGGTAACGGGGGGTGCGGGGTAACGGGGGGGTACGGGGTAACGGGGGGTACGGGGTAACGGGGGGTGCGGCACGGGGGGCACGGGGTAACGGGGGGTGCGGGATAACGGGGGGCGCGGGGTAACGGGGGGTGCGGCACGGGGGGCACGGGGTAACGGGGGGTGCGGGATAACGGGGGGCGCGGGGTAACGGGGGGTGCGAGGTAACGGGGGGTGCGGGGTAACGGGGGGTGCGGGGTAACGGGGGGGACGGCACGGGGGGCACGGGGTAACGGGGGGTGCGGGGTAACGGGGGGTGCGGGGTAACGGGGGGCACGGGGTAACGGGGGGTGCGGGGTAACGGGGGGCACGGGGTAACGGGGGGTGCGGCACGGGGGGTACGGGGTAATGGGTGAGGGGGTACAGGGTAACGGGTGGGGGTACGGGGCACAGGGGGGGTACGGGGTAACGAGGGGGGGATACGGGGTAACGGGGGGGGTACACAGCACCAGGTGAGGGTACCACAGCACCAGGTCGTGGCTGCCCCTCGCACCCCACTGGGAGCCCCCCGGGGACTGTCCCAGACCTGACTGTCCCCTGTCACCGCAGCAGAGCCCCACGGTCACACCCCCGGCCGCCCCCCCAGCCCCACCGCGCCACCTCGGCACCGCCTCCATGGCCACCGGGTCACTCTGGCACCGCGGGGACACTCCTGGCATCACCCGCACACTTTGGCACCACTCGGCACCTGCAGCACGGCACATCCCCCGCAGCACAGCCCGGACACTGTCACTGCCTGGACACTGTCACTGCTTGGACACTGTCACTGCCACGACACTGTCACTGCCCGGACACTGTCACTGCCCGGACACTGTCACTGCCTGGACACTGTCACTGCCACGACACTGTCACTGCCCGGACACTGTCACTGCCACGACACTGTCACTGCCCAGACACTGTCACTGCCCGGACACTGTCACTGCCTGGACACTGTCACTGCCACGACACTGTCACTGCCCCAACACTGTCACTGCCATGACACTGTCACTGCCCGGACACTGTCACTGCTTGGACACTGTCACTGCCCGGACACTGTCACTGCCCAGACACTGTCATTGCCCGGACACTGTCACTGCTTGGACACTGTCACTGCCCGGACACTGTCACTGCCCGGACACTGTCACTGCCACGACACTGTCACTGCCACGACACTGTCACTGCCACAACACTGTCACTGCCCGGACACTGTCACTGCCACGACACTGTCACTGCCACGACACTGTCACTGCCCCAACACTGTCACTGCCATGACACTGTCACTGCCCGGACACTGTCACTGCTTGGACACTGTCACTGCTTGGACACTGTCACTGCCACGACACTGTCACTGCCCCAACACTGTCACTGCCCGGACACTGTCACTGCCCAGACACTGTCACTGCCCGGACACTGTCACTGCCTGGACACTGTCACTGCCCAGACACTGTCACTGCTCGGACACTGTCACTGCTTGGACACTGTCACTGCCCGGACACTGTCACTGCTTGGACACTGTCACTGCCATGACACTGTCACTGCCCAGACACTGTCACTGCCACGACACTGTCACTGCCCAGACACTGTCACTGCCTGGACACTGTCACTGCCCGGACACTGTCACTGCCACGACACTGTCACTGCCCGGACACTGTCACTGCCCAGACACTGTCACTGCCCGGACACTGTCACTGCCCAGACACTGTCACTGCCACGACACTGTCACTGCCACGACACTGTCACTGCCATGACACCGTCACTGCCCGGACACTGTCACTGCCCAGACACTGTCACTGCCCGGACACTGTCACTGCTTGGACACTGTCACTGCCCGGACACTGTCACTGCCACGACACTGTCACTGCCACGACAATGTCACTGCCTGGACACTGTCACTGCTTGGACACTGTCACTGCCACGACACTGTCACTGCCACGACACTGTCACTGCCCAGACACTGTCACTGCCACGACACTGTCACTGCCCAGACACTGTCACTGCCCAGACACTGTCACTGCCACGACAATGTCACTGCCTGGACACTGTCACTGCTTGGACACTGTCACTGCCTGGACACTGTCACTGCCCCAACACTGTCACTGCCACGACACCGTCACTGCCCAGACACTGTCACTGCCCCAACACTCTGTCATTGCTTGGACACTGTCACTGCCCAGACACTGTCACTGCCACGACACTGTCACTGCCCGGCCACTGTCACTGCCCGGCCATCCTGGCACAGCCTGGCCACATCATCACTGCAATTGTTCAGGTGCCTCAGTACAACCCAGCCACGTCTGCACCACACGCCACCCCAGCAGCATCTGGCCACGGTGACATTTCCCAGTAACCTTTGTCACCACCTGGCCACCTCTGGCATCTCCTGTCACCTCCAGCATCACCCAGCCAGCTCAGCACCCCCAACCCCCGGGTCCTCCACAGCCCCCAGGGTCTCACCTGTGTCACCTGTCCCCATGTCTCACCTGTGTCACCTGTTCCTATGTTCCCATGTCTCACCTGTGTGATCTGTTCCCATGTCCAGGTGACACCTGTGTCACCTGTCCCCATGTCCCCATGTCCAGGCCTCACCGGTATGAGCTGTCCCCATGTCCCCATGTCCCCATGTCCCCATGTCCCCATGTCTCACCTGTGTCACCTGTCCCCATGTCCCCATGTCCAGGTCACACCTGTGTCCCCATGTCCCCATGTCCCCATGTCCAGGCCTCACCGGTATGAGCTGTCCCCTTGTCCCCATGTCCCGCCGCCGGGTCTCACCTGTGTGACCTTCTCGGTGACGTTGTGGGTGCGGTCGCGCAGTTTGGTGGGGGCGATGATGGGGCGGGGCGCGGGGGGGCGGGGCCAGGAGCCCCCCCGGGGGCAGGTCCATGAAGTTGAGGGTGATCTGGGGGATGCGGCCGATGGCCCGGAACCGCGCCAGGTCCGAGTCCGACGTGGAGTTGAGCAGCGCGCTGCGCACGGCGGCCACCGCGCCTGCGGGACCGCGGCACCGTCACTGTCACCGCCACTGCCACTGTCACTGCCACTGTCACTGCCACTGTCACCGCCACCGCCACCGCCCCGCGGCACGGCTGCACCGGCACACCCACCCTGCGACACCCACCCTGCACCCCAGGGCAGCTCCCACGGCCGCCCAGGGCTCCTGGGGCAGGGGTCCCTCGGTCCCGGGGGTCCCGCAGCTCCCAGGGTTGGGGTCTCACATCTCCCAGGGTCGGGGTCCCACAGCTCCCAGGGTTGGGGTCCCTCCGTTCCGGGGGTCCCGCAGCTCCAGGGTTGGGGTCCCACAGCAGGTGAAGGGGCTGCAGACCCCAGGGCAGGGGCAGACCCCGAGCCGTGCCCACCGGCCCCGAGGGACCCGCAGAGCTGCTGCCAGTCACCGATATCGCCATGACATCATTGTCACATCATTACAACAATTGTCCCTTATCCTAACACGCTTAACGAGCTCCGGGCCAACGAGGTGACTCCCGGGGGATTCCCGGGGGGATCCCAGTGCGGCTCAGGGGGCTGCGGGACGGGCTGGGGGTCCTGGTGGCCATGGGGGGGATCAGGCCCTGCTCGCCCCGGGCGCTGCTGCGGGGCAGTGGCACCAGCGTCACCAGGGACCCTGGCTGTGGCTGTCCCGATGTCCCCAGCACTGGTGGCTGTCCCGATGTTCCCCAACCCTGGTGGCTGTCCCCAGTCCTGGTGATTGTCCCCAGCACTGGTAGCTGTCCCCAGCCCCGGTGGCTGTCCCCTGCCCGTCCCCGTACCGGTGCTGGAGCCGCGCTGCAGGCCGGCGCCGGCGCTGGCGTGGCGGCTGTGGCAGCGCTTGTCCCCGTCCCCCTTCATGGCCTCGATGTCATCGACGGACGAGGCGCGGCGCAGGCTGCGGAGGCTCTCCCGGGAGCGGCTCCTGGCCAGGCTGTGGTTGGCCAGGGCCAGCGCCAGGCGCTCGCCCCGCGGCGACGGCGGCGGCACCGGCGGCTCGGGGTCCCCCATCAGCGCCGCCTCGTCCTCGGGACGGTCCCCGGCGCCGGGATCCAGCGAGGACGAGGCGTCCTCGGGGCCCGAGTCCCCGGCAGGCAGCGCCGGCTCCGCGGCCAGTGGCTCCGTCAGCCCCGGGTCCACGACCACCACGTCCGGCGGCTCCGGGGGCTCGGGGGGCAGCGACTGGCGGCTGCCCGTGAGCGCCAGCAGCTTCAGCCGCAGCGAGCGGCTGCGTCCTGGGCGGGACAGCACCGGGGTCGGCCTGGGCTGCGCTGGGGTCGGGCTGGGCTGGGGTCGGGGCTGGGCTGGGATTGGGGTCGGGGCTGGGCTGGGGTCGGGGCTGGGCTGGGGTCGGGGCTGGGATTGGGGTTGGGGTTGGGGCTGGGCTGGGGTCGGGGCTGGGCTGGGGTCAGGGCTGGGCTGGGCTGGGGTCGGGGCTGGGATTGGGGTCAGGGCTGGGCTGGGGTCGGGGCTGGGCTGGGATTGGGGTCGGGCTGGGCTGGGGTCGGGCTGGGCTGGGATCAGGGCTGGGCTGGGGTCAGGGCTGGGCTGGGCTGGGGTCGGGGCTGGGATTAGGGTCGGGGCTGGGATTGGGGTCGGGTTGGGCTGGGGTCGGGGCTGGGCTGGGGTCGGGGCTGGGCTGGGATTGGGGTCGGGGCTGGGATTGGGGTCGGGGCTGGGCTGGGGGTCGGGGCTGGGCTGGGGGTCGGGGCTGGGATTGGGGTCAGGGCTGGGCTGGGGTCGGGGCTGGGATTGGGGTCGGGGCTGGGATTGGGGTCGGGGCTGGGATTGGGGTCGGGTTGGGCTAGGGTCGGGGCTGGGCTGGGGTCAGGGCTGGGCTGGGATTGGGGTTGGGGCTGGGATTGGGGTTGGGGCTGGGCTGGGGGTCGGGGCTGGGATTGGGGTCGGGGCTGGGATTGGGGTCGGGGCTGGGATTGGGGTCGGGTCAGGATCCAGCTCCAAACCCGCCATGCAGGTGCTGCACCCTGGGATTTGGGGGTGGGCTCTGGGGCAGGGTCTGTCACCGCCTCCCCACGGTGCTGCCACCCTCCCCCTGTGCCCCACAGCAGCGCCTGGGGCACGGCGGCAGCAGGACACGGGCTGGCAGCAGCACTGCCCCATTCCCCCTGCAGGAGCCCGGCAGGGGGTGACCCTGTCCCCTCACACCCGGGGAGACCCCGTGTCCCTGTCCCCCATTCCCGGGGTGACCTGGTGTCCCTGTCCCCCATTCCCGGGGTGGCCCCGTGTCCCTGTCCCCCATTCCTGGGGTGGCCCCGTGTCCCTGTCCCCCCATAAGTGCGATTGACCCGGTGTCCCTGTCCCCCCACACCCGAGGGTGACCCCGTGTCCCTGTCCCCCATTCCCGGGGTGACCCCGTGTCCCTGTCCCCCCACACCCGAGGGTGACCCCGTGTCCCTGTCCCCCATTCCCGGGGTGACCCGGTGTCCCTGTCCCCACACTGGGGGTGACCCGGTGTCCCTGTCCCCCATTCCTGGGGTGACCCCGTGTCCCTGTCCCCACACTGGGGGTGACCCCGTGTCCCTGTACCCCCACACCCGGGGTGACCCCGTGTCCCTGTCCCCCATTCCCGGCGGGTGGCCCCGTGTCCCTGTCCCCCATTCCCGGGGTGACCCGGTGTCCCTGTCCCCCATTCCCGGGGTGGCCCCGTGTCCCTGTCCCCCATTCCTGGGTGTGACCCCGTGTCCCTGTCCCCCATTCCTGAGGGTGACCCCGTGTCCCTGTCCCCCATTCCCGGGGTGGCCCCGTGTCCCTGTCCCCCCTACCTGCGGGGCCCCAGGGCGCGGGGGTGACCCAGTGGTTGGTGCTGGGGGCCGGGGTCTCCCCGGGCTCCGGCTCCCTCACGGCCTCGAAGTTGAGGATGAACATGATGACGGTGCCATCCTCGTTCTTCACCGGCACCACGTCCACCAGGCACGGGAAGGAGCTGCCTGCGGGGAGGGGGCGTCAGGGACGTGGGGGGGGGGGGACCCCCACCCGCAATGGGGGGAGGGCACCCCAAATATCCCGGGAGACACGGCCCTGTGCTGCCGGGCACCCTGCCCTGGGGAGCCCCCCCTCGTGCCCCCCATTCCTGATGACCCCAACCCGACTGCACCAGCCCCACTGCAGCTGCACACGGGGGAAACTGAGGCACGCGGGGGGGGTCTCCCCTTCCCCCCCCGAAGTCGCGGCCGTGCGTGTGCGTGGGCAGCGCGGCCGGGGGGGCTCGGGGGGCTCGGGGGGGGTTAAGCCGCTCACAACTCGTTAACAGCTGCGGCGTTAATCCGGTGCCACAGCTGGGGGCGGGGGGACCGGGGGTGATCAGGGCAACCTCTGGGGGATGGGGGGCATCCTGCTGCCCCCCGGCACCCCTCACCCGCGGGGACCCCGGGGGACACGCGGGTGACGCCGAAGCACCGACCCCCCCTGGCGGTGTCCCCCCCGTGGCGGTGTCCCCCCGTGGCGGTGTCCCCTCCCTGGCGGTGTCCCCCCGTGGCGGTGTCCCCGCGTGGATGTGTCCCCCCATGGCGGTGTCCCCCCCGTGGCTGTGTCCCCTCCCTGGCGGTGTCCCCCCATGGCAGTGTCCCCCCGTGGCGGTGCCCCCCCCGTGGCTGTGTCCCCCCCATGGCAGTGTCCCCCCGTGGCGGTGCCCCCCCGTGGCGGTGTCCCCCCCCTGGCGCCGGGCCCGGCGGGCTGGCACGGCGCTGCCAGCTGGCGCTGTCCCTGTCGCTGTCGCTGTCGCTGTCCCCGTGCCCGCGGCGGGGGGATTCCCTGGGCTGCGGGCCAGCACGGCCGGCACGGGGTGGCCCCGGGCTGCCGGGAGGGGACCAGCGGCACCGGCGTGTGGCCACAGGAACCGGGAGAGCCCCGGCCCGGCTGCTGATGGGGGCGGGGGCCGTGGGGGACCCCTGGGGTGGGGACAATGGGGGGGCCGCCCCCCTCACCCCAAGAGCCACCCCCACTCCAGAGCTGTGCCCCAAATCCCCCCGCACTGCACCCTCACACTGCACCCCCAGCGCTCCCCGAGACCCCCAAAGCGGGGGGACCCCCTGCCCCCATCGCACCCAGGGCCCTGGGACCCCCCCTGCCCCCCCCGGCTGGGGACACCCCGAAGTGTGACGGTGACAAACCCCGATCCCGCCCGGCGCCAGCACCGGGGCCGCGCGCCGGGACCCCAAAGGCCACAGCGGCACCGGGGGGTGTCTGCGCCCCCTCCCCGCCCCCCGAGCAGCCTGGGGGTGTCTGCGCCCCCTCCCCGCCCCCCGAGCAGCCTGGGGGGGTCCCCGGGGGGACACAGGCGCCCCACGGGCCGCGCGACCTCCGCCCGTCCCCGGCTCCACAAACAACACGTCGCCAAGACAAATGGCTGCAGCAGCGGCGGCTCCGGGGACCGGCACACACCGAACCGGCACACCGAACCGGGACCGGCACACCGAACCGGGACCGGCACACCGAACCGGCACACCGAACCGGGACCGGCACACACCGAACCGGGACACCGAACCGGGAACCGGCACACCGAACCGGGACACCGAACCGGGACCGGCACACACCGAACCGGGACCGGCACACACCGAACCGGGAACCGGCACACCGAACCGGGACCGGCACACCGAACCGGGAACCGGCACACCGAACCGGGACCGGCACACACCGAACCGGCACACCGAACCGGGAACCGCCACACCGAACCGGGACCGGCACACCGAACCAGGACCGGCACACCGAACCGGGAACCGGCACACACCGAACCGGGAACCGGCACACACCGAACCGGGACCGGCACACCGAACCGGCACACACCGAACCGGGAACCGGCACACACCGAACCGGGACCGGCACACACCGAACCGGCACACCGAACCTGGAACCGGCACACCGAACCGGGACACAGCACCGGGACCGGCACACAACGAACCGGAACCGGCACACACCGAACCGGGACCGGCACACACCGAACCGGGACCGGCACACGCCGGGGGCTCGGCGTGGGGGCTGCAGGGGGCGGGGGCACCACGACACGATCCCGAGGGCACCCGTGGGATGGCAGCAGAGCCACGGGCAGCGAGGCCCCCGCCCCACAGTGCCTGGGGGGAGCCCCCCAAACACCCTCCAGGCACGGTGGTGACGTCAGTGGCAGCAGGAACCCCCGACCCAGGGCTGACCCACCGCCAAGGGTCCCACCCCCGAGCCCAAGCCACAGCCAGGCCCCGCGGACTGTCCCCAGAGCCCCCGACTCTCCCCCGGGGCTGGCAGGGGCTGGGACCCCTCATCACTTCTGGGACCCCCTGGCAGCACTCAAGGCTGGTGAGGCTGAGACCCCCACACCACTCGGGGGGCACAGCTGGGGGTGCCGAGGTCTCCGGGGACCCAAGGAAGGCCCCAGGCAGGAGCCCCATCTCCCCCGCCCCGGTGGCACACTGGCCAGTGCCGCCCCATGGAGGGGACACCGCGGGGGGCACCCACGGCCACCCGTGCCCACGGCCCAAAGGGCACTGGGGCGTGCCCGGCAGAGCCGCTGCAGCAGGAGGAGGGTCCCGGGCAGGAGAGGAGCCTCCGGCCGCCGCCCACCGCCGGGGCTCCCGGGGCGGCTCAGCGGGCACCGGCTTTGTTTACTCCAGCACCGGAACCGGGGCCGCGTGCCCAGAGCCGGGACAGCTGCGGCGACAGCCGGGACACCTGGCACGGGCACCGGGCCAGCCGAGGGAAGCCCCAGCACCGCTCCGTGCGGCGCAGCTCCCGGCTGCTGGCACAGGGACCCCGGATGTCACCGGCCCGCTTAGCCCACACCCCCTCGGGACGGTGGCACTGCGACGCCCGATGCCAGCTCAGCCCACTCCGCCCCTGTCCTTGCTCCGGGTGACACGTCCCCCTCCTCCCCACCCCTCCGCGGGGGTCACTGCACCCCACGGCACCGGACCCACAACACGCGGCCCCACCCGGGGGCCACCACGGCACCGGGAAGGGCTGAGGACTCGCGGGGGTTGGTGCCTGTCTGGAGCCACCAGCGCCAGGCTGCCACCCTGCCGGGAGCCACCAGGGTGCTGGAGATGTCCCTTGGGCTCCCTGTGCCAACTCCTGCCACCCAGCTGTGTCCCCGTGCCTGCTGTCCCCTGTCCCCTGCCCAGTGCCTCGGGGGGGTCCGTAGCACCCTTGCAGTATCACCTTGTGCTCCCACACCTGCTATCCCCAGCGCAGCCCTCCTGTCCCTGTGTGTCCCCGCTGTCCCCTGCTGTCCCCTCCTGTCCCTGTGTGTCCCCCCTGTCCCCTGTCCCTGTGTGTCCCCGGGTCCGTACCATCCTTGCACTAGAAGCAGATCAATCACCTTGTGCTCCCACACCTGCACACCCAGCGCACCCCTCCTGTCCCTGCTGTCCCTGCGTGTCCCCTGCTGTCCCCTCCTGTCCCCGCTGTCCCCGCTGCCCCCGGCCCGTACCATCCTTGCGGTAGAAGCAGATCTCCACCTTGCGCTCCCACACCTGCTATCCCCAGCACACCCCTCCTGTCCCCGCTGTCCCCTCCTGTCCCCTCCTGTCCCTCCTGTCCCTGCTGTCCCTGCGTGTCCCCTGCTGTCCCCTCCTGTCCCTGCATGTCCCTCCTGTCCCCTCCTGTCCCCCGCTGTCCCCGCTGCCCCCGGCCCGTACCATCCTTGCGGTAGAAGCAGATCTGCACCTTGCGCTCCCACACCTGCTATCCCCAGTGCACCCCTCCTGTCCCTGCTGTCCCCTCCTGTCCCCTCCTGTCCCCCGCTGTCCCCGCTGTCCCCGCTGCCCCGGCCCGTACCATCCTTGCGGTAGAAGCAGATCTCCACCTTGCGCTCCTCGGCGCCCAGCAGCGCCTGTGCGATCTGGGCGGCGGCGCGGCGCTGCGTGCGGGGCCCGTGCAGGAAGTCGCAGGTGCTGGGCTGCTGCATCACCTCGGCCCGCGAGTACCCGCAGAGCCGGCAGAACCCCTCGTTGCAGTAGATCACGGCGCAGTTCTCCACGCGCGCGTTCCCGATGATGAACTTGCGGCCTGGGGGGAGCGGGGCGAGGGGTCAGGGCGAGGGAGGGTCCTGCCCACCCACCCGAGGGTCCTGCCCACCCACCCGCGGCCCTGCGCTTCCCGGGGACGGGCACTTCCCCAGGGACCCCCTCAGCTGGTGGCATCACTTTTGGGATCTCACCGTCACAGGGACCCCGAAACCACGGGGGCCCAGGGGCTGCCAGCACTGCAGGGACCTCATCATCACAGGGACCCCACAGCAGGGACCCCACTGCAGACACCCCACAGGGACCCCACTACAGACACCCCACTACAGACACCCCACAGGGACCCCACAGAGCAGGGACCCCACTGCAGACACCCCACAGGGACCGCACAGCAGGGACCCCACTACAGACACCCCACAGGGATCCCACTACAGACACCCCACAGGGACCCCACAGAGCAGGGACCCCACTGCAGACACCCCACAGGGACCCCACTACAGACACCCCACAGGGACCCCACTACAGACACCCCACAGGGACCCCACAGCAGGGACCCCACTGCAGACACCCCACAGGGACCCCACTACAGACACCCCACAGGGACCCCACTACAGACACCCCACAGGGACCCCCAGCAGTGCAGGGACTCATCACCATGGGGACCCCCCAGTTGCAGGGACCCCTTAGGGACACCACTACCCTGGGGACCCTGGGACCCCCACAAGCACACCCTGAGGGCAGACCCCCCGACACAGCCTGTCCCCCAGCAGTGACACCCCCCGGCCCGACCTGTGGGGCAGCATTCCCCCCCATCAGTGCCCTGGCTCCAGTCGGGGGGATGCTCGGGGCCTGACCCCAGAGGGGTGCTGGGAACCCCCAGACTCTTCTGTCCCCCCAGGTGTCCCTGCAGCAGCTCTGGGCAGTGCGGTGGGGGGCATGGGCCAGGTGGGACCCCCAGTCCCGCAGCAGCCTGAGCTGGTGGTGGGGGCTTCACACCTCGGGAACCGTGGCGAAAACCCCATTCTGGGACCCCAGAAATCCCTCACCTCAGGTTCGTCCCTATCACCCCAACCCCGCCTGGAGCTGGGGACTCGGGACCCCCGGGAGAGCAGCGTCCCTCGCAGCTGTCCCTGTCCCCCCAAACTCACCGGGGCCGGGGCAGGCGGAGCCCCTCCCCAGCTGGGCTTGTCCCCATCACCCCAAACCCACCCGGGGCCACAGCCCCCTCCCTCCCTTCCCTCCCCGGCCGCTCCCCCCGCGCTGATCCCCCTCGGGGCCCCCCGATCCCTCCCAGCGCCCCCCTCCCCCCGGGTCCCCCCGCCGCCGGCGCCCCCCACTCACTCTGCCCCTCGAACTTGCGGATGATGGTGTCCAGGAAGGTGTTCTGGGGGGCGACGTGCCCCCGCCGCACCGGCATCGTGCCGGGCCCATGGGCAGCGCGGGCGGGGCGGGGGGGCCGGGGGCGGGGGGGCCCCGCGCCGCGGGGGGTCCCGCTGCCCTTGAGCCAAGGACGGCGCCGCTCCGGGGGGGCCCCGGGGCCCGGGGGGGCTCCCCCGCCCGCGGCCGGACCCCGCCCGCCCCGGCGGCGGCGGCGCTGCGGGGCCGGGGGGGGTCGGGGCCGGGAGCGGAGGGGGGCGGCGGGGGAGCCCCCCCGCTCTACCCGCCCGGTGCGCGCCGCGCCATCGGCCTTATTTAGTCACGGAGCGGCCGGGGGGAGCGGGACCCGCCCCGCGCGCTGCGCGCCGCCCGCAGCGGGCGGAACCGAGCGGAGCGGTTCGGCTCCGTCCGGAGCGGCGGCGCTGAGCGGGGCTCGGTCCGCTGCGGTTCGGCTCGGTTCGGCTCGGTTCGGTTCGGTTCAGCTGGGTCGGCTCGGCCCGGCCGAGCTCGGGCGGGCTCGGCTCAGTTCGGCGCGGTTCGGCTGGGCTGGGTTCGGCTGTGCTCGGCTGCACTGGGCTCGGCTCGGCCCGGCCCACGTTCGGCTCGGCTCGGGCGGGCGCGGCTAGGCTCGGGCGGGCCGGGCTCGGTTCAGCTCGGCTCGGCTCCGCCCGGCTCGGCTCGGGCGGGTCCCTGCTCTCGGCTCGGCTCGGCCCGGCCCGGCCCGGCCCGGCGGGCGCTGCGTGTTGACAGCGGGGCCGGGGCGGGGCCAGCGCGGCGCAGCCAATGGCCGCGGGGGGCCCGGGACCCCCGCCCCGCCCCGCCCGGGGGCGCACACCGCGCCTCGGCCCCGCCCACCGGCCCCGCCCACCGGCAGCACAGCCACGCCCCCTCCCCCGATCCCCGCAGCGCCCCGGGGACACCCCGACACCCGGGGACACCCCGACACCTGGGGACACCCCGGTACCTGTCCCCCCACGGCAGCGGGGCCACACACCCGGACAGGTGGGACACCGGGACACGGGGACACCAGGACATGGGGACACCGGGACATGGGGACAAGGGGACATGGGGACACGGGGACATGGGGACAAGGGGACATGGGGACACTGGGTTACGAGGACACCAGGACACCCGGACATGGGGACATGGGGACAAGGGGACATGGGGACACTGTGTTGTCAGGACACCAGGACACAGGGACATGGGGACACAGGGACATGGAGACACCGGTACATGGGGACATGGGCACGTGGCGACACGGGGACATGGGGACAAGGGGACATGGGGACACTGTGTTGTCAGGACACCAGGACACAGGGACATGGGGACACGGGGACAAGGGGACATGGGGACACGGGGACATGGGGACAAGGGGACATGGGGACACGGTTATCAGGACACCAGGACACCTGGACATGAGGACCCCAGGAGGCAGGAACACAGGAACATGGGGACACTGGGACACGAGGACACCTGGACATGGGGACATGGGGATATGGGGACACTGGCACAGCAGGGCACTGGCACACTAGGACATGAGGACATGGGGACACTGGGCTATCAGGACACCAGGACACAGGGACATGAGGATATGGGGACACTGGCACGCCAGGACACAGGCACAGGGACAGTGGGACGCTCGGACACGGGGACACAGGGACATGGGGCAGCAGTTTCCAGCACAGCCCCAGCTGGGTCCTGCCGGGAGCCTCCAGCCCCAGCCCTGCCACCCAGCCCAGCCTAATCCTCTTCCCAGTCTGGTTCCAGTATCAGCCCCGGCCCCAGCCCAAGGCCAGCCCTTGCCTTAGGCCCAAGCCCAGCCTAATCCTGATCAATCCTAATTCTAGTCTCTGTTGTAGTTCTAGTTCCTGTCCCACTCCCCGTCTCAGCCCAGACCTCATCTCGTCCCTATCCTGTCCAGTTTTAGTCCCAGTCCCAATCCCAGTCCAGTCACAGTCCCAGTTAAATCCTAATCCCAGTCCTCTTTCCCAGTCCAGTCTGGTCCCAGTACCAGCCTCCATCCAGTCCAAATCCCAGTTCCAGTCCAGTCCAATTCAGTCCAAATCCAGTCCAAATTCCAGTCCCAGTCCACTTCCAGACCAGTCCAATGCAACCCCAATCCACTCCCAGTCCATATCTGGTGCAGTTCTGGTCCCAGCTGTAATCCAAAATCAGTCCCAGCCCAGTCAGGGTCTCAGCTCTGTCCCAGTCCAGACCAATCCCAGTCCCAGCCACGGTTCTGGTCCCAGTGCCAATCCCAGTCCCACTTCAGCCCAATCCAGTCCCAGTTCTCTTCCAGTCCTGGTGTCAGTCAGAGCCCAAGTCCCAGTCCCAGTCCAGCCCAGTCCCAGTCCCAGTCCCAGTCCCAGTCCCAGTCCCAGTCCCAGTCCCAGTCCCAGTCCCAGTCCAGCACCGTTCCAGCCCAGTCCCAGTGCCAGTCCCAGTCCCAGTGCCAGTCCCAGTCCCAGTGCCAGTCCAGCCCAGTCCCAGTGTAGCGCCGTTCCAGCCCAGTCCCAGTCCCAGTCCAGCGCTGTTCCAGGCTGATCCCAGTCCTAGTCCCAGTTTAGCACCGTTCCAGCCCAGTCCCAGTCCCAGTTTAGCGCCGCTCCAGCCCCGTCCCAGTCCCAGTCCCAGTCCCAGTCCCAGTCCCAGTCCCAGTCCCAGTCCCAGTGCCAGTGCCAGTCCCAGTCCCAGTCCCAGTCCCAGTCCCAGTCCCAGTTTAGCACCGTTCCAGCCCAGTCCCAGTCCCAGTTTAGTGCCGTTCCAGCCCCGTCCCAGTCTCAGTCCCAGTCCTAGTCCCAGTTTAGCGCCGTTCCAGCCCAGTCCCAGTCCCAGTCCCAGTCCCAGTCCCAGTCCTAGTCCCAGTCCCAGTCCCAGTCCCAGTCCCAGTCCCAGTCCCAGTCCCAGTCCCAGTCTCAGTCCCAGTCCCAGTCCCAGTCCCGAGCCTGGCTGATCCCGGTCTCTGTCCCAGGTGCTGAAAGCGGCCCCGGCCCGGCCGCGCCGCGGAGCCGCCACCGCAGGGACCGAGCGGGGTGACCGGACCCGAGCGGACCAACCGGACCCGAGCGGACCAACCGGACCCGAACGGCCCCGAAGGGACCGTCTGAACCAGCGGGTGTGGCCGGACCGGCTCTGCCAACCGGGCCCGACCAGTCCCGACCGGACCGACCGGCTCCAAGCGGCTTTGAACGGCCACGGATGAACCCGGACCGACCCAAACGGGTGCGAACGGACCTGGATGGACCGAGCGGGCCCAAATGGACCGAGCGGGCCCAAATGGACCGAGCGGACACAAATGGACCGAGCGGACACAAATGGACCGACCGGACACAAATGGACTGACCGAGCCCGAATGGGCCGAGAGGACACAAAGGGATGGACTGGACTGAGCAGATGGACCGACCGAATGTGAACGGAGAGCAGAGCGAGGGGAGCGGAGCCGGACCGGCGGGGGGATGTGGGGTACAGGAGGTTGTGGGGTACGGGGGATGTGGGGTACGGGGGCTGTGGGGTACAGGGGATGTGGGGTACGGGGTCTGTGGGGTACGGGGGATGTGGGGTACGGGGGCTGTGGGGTACGGGGGCTGTGGGGTACAGGAGGTTGTGGGGTACAGGAGGTTGTGGGGTACGGGGGATGTGGGGTACGGGGGCTGTGGGGTACGGGGTCTGTGGGGTACGGGGGATGTGGGGTACGGGGGCTGTGGGGTACGGGGGCTGTGGGGTACAGGGGGCTGTGGGGTACGGGGGCTGTGGGTTTGGAGGGTCTGTGGGTAAGGAGAAGCTGAGGGGGGGGTCAAGGCCCGAGTCCCGCCCCCCGGGCAGGGCTGACAATCGGGTGGGCGCTCTGTCGTGACAGACAGGCCTGTCCCGCCCCAAGCGCGTGGGGGCGGGGAACACCCGCGAAGGGGGCGGCAACCCGGGACCCCCCCGAGCCGGGGCGGCCGAAACCCCCAGTCCGTGTCCCCCGGGGTCCCTGCGGCGCCCCCCGCCCCGGCCCTGCCCCCGAGCCGTGCCCGCGCTCCCGGTTCCCCCGCCCGCACCCCCGCAGGAAGGAACCGCCGGGCCGGCACCGGGCGCGGTTTCCCGTCGCTGCGGGAGCCGCGGGCTGAGCCCCCCCGAACCTCCGGAGGGACTCACCCGCCGGGACCCGGGGGACCCCGCACCCCCAAATCTCCCCGCACCCCAACAGCACCCCCGCGCCGGAACGCCCCCCGCTCCGCGACCCCCGCGACCCCCGCCCCGGGGTCACGGTAGGGCCCTCCCCGCCCCGAGCTGGGGTGAGCCCCCCACCCCCGCGCAGGGAGCCCCGGGAGGGTCGCGGGGTGCACCGCCCCCTGCGCGGCTCCCCCCCGTGCTGACCTGGGGGTCCCCGGCAGCGCCCAGCGCGTCAATGGCCGGAACTGGGTGGAAGCAGCGGGAAATGGGGGGGTCCCGCCGGACATCCGCCCCACGGCCGGGGGGCTGCGGGCGGCCCGGGACCCCCGCTGCAAAGGTGGGGGAGGCACCGTGTGCTGTGGCCGGGATGGGGGTCCCTGCCGCCAGCGCGGCCCCCCGAGTGCTGAGTGTCGCCCATGGGTGTTGTGTCCTCCCTCTGGGTGCCACCGCTGTGTCCCCAGGGTGCCACGTCCACCTTGGTGCCATGTGCGTCTTTCCCCCGTGCCACGCGTGTCCCCCCAGTCCCGTGTCCCCCTTGGGTGCTGTGTGCCCCCACCACGTGCCGTGTGTCCCCCTCTGGGTGCCATACGTGTCCCCAGTGCCACAGATCCCCCCCCAGTGCCACGTTCCCCCCAGAGCCGTGTCCCACACTGGTGTCGTGTGTGTTCCCACGTGCCCCCAAGGCCACGAGTGCCTTGTGCCCCTCTGTGGGTGCCATCGCCCCCTCCCCATGGCCAGGGGGTCAGGCTGTGGGGGTCCGCGGTGTGTCCCACGCTGCGTGGCGGTGGCGGTGGCGGTGGCGGTGCCGGTGGCGGTGCCGGCGGAGGTGGCGGTGCCGGTGGCGGTGCCGGCGGAGGTGGCGGTGCCCATTGTGCGCGGGGCGGGGGCGCCGCGGTCTCGTCACCACTTCCCCGGGCTGTAGGAAGCGGGAAGCGGCCGCTCCCGGCTCAGTGCGGCCGCGATGGGGAACCTGCCGGGGGTCCTGCCCGGAGCCCCCCGCGCCTGCCCCGGCCTCGGCCTCTGCTCGCGCCCGCGCGGCCCCGCGCCCGAGGACCCCCCGGTCACCGCGGCCGCCGTCACCGAGCCCCCCAGGTGCGTGCCCGGCTGGGACGGACGGGCTGGGATGGGGACGGACGGGGCGGGAAGGACGGACGGGCCCCGGGGCACCGGGACCCACCTCGGCGGGACCCCTCCTCCCTGGCGGGGACATTCGCACGTGGCCGGAGCCCACCGGAGACGGGTCCCCTCCGTGGAGGTGTCCCCTCCGTGGAGGTGTCCCCACCATGGGCAGTGTCCCCGCCCTGGCGGTGTCCCCTCCGTGGGGGTGTCCCCTCCGTGGGCAGTGTCCCCACCATGGGGCATGTCCCCGCGGGTGACGGGTGGCCCGCGTGGGGCACTGGGGCAGAGCACGGAGCCCGCGGGCAGCAGAGCCCGGTGCGCCCTGCCCGTGGCGTGGGGACAGTGTCTCCTGTCCCACGGCGGGGCCCCAGCAGCCCGAGGGACCCACAGGGGTGCGCTGGAGGGAGCGGGGTCCGGGGGCACATGGGGGGATATATGGGGAGGGGTGTATGGGGTCCAGAGGCGTGGGGTCCCCACACTCGGGGCACGGGACGGGGGCGTGTCCTCGCCCCGCGGTGGCCCGGAGCCCGCTCTGACTCATGGCCATTGTTCGCACTCGCTCGAGGGCCAGGAACGCCCCGCGCCCCCTCCCTCCATCCTCTGACCCCTCAACTCCTGACCCCTCCAGCTCAGCGCCCCAAATCTTCATCTGCCATTCCCGACTTCCCAGCTCAGCCCCCCCTCCCCTATTCCCCGCCCCTGATCCCCCCATCCCCTGATCCCCCCATCCCCTGATCCCCCCATCCCCTGATCCCCCGAATCCCTTATCACCACATCCCCTGATCCCCCATCCCCTGATCCCCCCATCCCCTATTCCCCGCCCCGATCCCCCCATCCCCTGATCCCCACACCCCCGATCCCCCCATCCCCTGATCCCCACACCCCCTGATCCCCACACCCCCTGATCCCCCCCAGCCTCTGCCCCCCCTTCCCAGGCACCCCCACCCTCCGAGCCCCCCATCCCCCGGCCCTGTCCCTCCCCCGACCCCGCCCGTCCTCACGGAGCTGATCCGAGCTCGGGACTCCCCCGCCCCCCCAGCAGCACCACAAGTTGGGGAAGTCCCCGAACCCCCCCAGTGTCCCCCAGTGTCCCCCAGGTCACATCCACCCAGCGCCCTCCTGTCGCACCCCCGCTGTCAGAGCCGGGGGGACCCTCGTTCACCCCAGTTCCCCGAGCCCCCGGCTGCGCCCCCGGGCCCGGGCAGGTCTCAGGGTGCCCCGCGTCCCCCCAGCCCCGCGCCCCCTTCCCCGGCGGAGCCGCCGCGCTTCGCCCGCCTCAAGAACTGGGAGACGGGCGGGATCAGCTACGACACGCTGTGCGCCAGCGCGGGGCAGGTGCGGGGCGGGGGGCGCGGGGCGGGGGGCGCGGGGGGCCCGGGGCGCGGGGTGTGGGGCTGAAGGGCGGGGGGAGCGGCAGAGGAATGGGGGTGCAGGGTGGGGGTGCGGATCGGGGGCTGCGGGATTGGAGGCAGACGGACAGGCAAAGTTGGGGTGCAGGTTTATGGGGTGCGGGTTTATGGGGTGCGGGTTTATGGGGTGCCGGTTTGGGGGGGTGCCGGTTTGTGGGGTGCAGGTGTGTGGGTGCTGGTTTTTGGGGTGCCGGTGTGTGGGTGCCGGTTTGTGGGGTGCAGGTGTGTGGGGTGCTGGTTTTTGGGGTGCCGGTTTGTGGGGTGCAGGTGTGTGGGGTGCTGGTTTTTGGGGTGCCGGTGTGTGGGTGCCGGTTTGTGGGGTGCAGGTGTGTGGGGTGCTGGTTTTTGGGGTGCCGGTTTGTGGGGTGCAGGTGTGTGGGTGCCGGTTTTTGGGGTGCCGGTGTGTGGGGTGCAGGTGTGTGGGGTGCTGGTTTTTGGGGTGCGGTTTGTGGGTGCAGCTCAGCCGTGCCCCAGGAGCTGCCCTGCTCGGGCCAGCGCTGCCTGGGCTCGCTGGTGCTGCCGCGGCCGCTGCCCCCCCCCCCCGACCCCCGAGGGGACGCGGCCGCCCGAGGAGCTGCTGGAGCTGGCGCGGGACTTCATCAGCCAGTACTACGTGTCCCTGCGGCGGTGAGCGGGGCAAAGGGGCCAGAAACGGACACGGGCACCCCAAAAACAGACACGGGCACCCCACGGGGGGATCGGGGACCCCAAAAACAGACACGGGCACCCCACGGGGGGCTCGGGGACCCCACAGCGGGCACGGAGACCCCACGGCGGGCACGGAGACCCCACAGCGGGCACGGGGACCCACAGCCCTGCCCCGTGCACCCCATGGCCCCATCTCCGCCCAGAGCACCCCACAGCCCCAGGGCACGCCACGGCCCCACCCCTTCAGCAAAGTACCCCCAGCCCATCCCTGCCAGAGCACCCCACGTATGCCGGGGTACCCCCGTAGCTCCAGGCGTGCCCTGGGGTGCCCCATATCCCCCATCCCTGCCCTGGGACATCCCATAACCCCCTCCCCGCCCCAGAGCCCCCGGTGGCTGTTTGCCCCTCTGCCCCCAGGGTGCGGGTGTCGGGGGGCGCTGGGGGAGGTCCCGGGGTCTCAGGGGGTGTTGGGGGCAGTCCCAGGGTCTCAGGAGGGGCTGAGGGTGCCCTCGGGGGGCACTGGGGGTGTCCCGGTGTCTCGGGGGGCGCTGGGGGGGTTCCGGTGTGTCGGGGGGGGCTGAGGGTGCCCTCGGGGGGCGCTGGGGGTCCCGTGTCCCGGCGCTGAGGGACCCCCGCAGGGAGAGCTCCGCGGCGCACACGCAGCGGCTGCGGGAGGTGGCGGCGGAGATCGCGGGCTCGGGCTCGTACCGGCTGCGGGAGCCCGAGCTCGCCTTCGGGGCCAAGCAGGCCTGGCGGAACGCGGCGCGCTGCGTCGGCCGCATCCAGTGGAACAAGCTGCAGGTGCGGCCCCGCCCGGGGACCCCCACCCAGCGCGGGGACACCGGCGCTGGTGACACGCGGGGACCTCAGTGCTGGGACACCAGCCGGAGGAACCCCAACCCACCCCGCAGCAACCTCACCCCGCCCCGCGGGCACCCACAGGGACCAACACCCCCGTGTCACCCCCGTGTCACCCCCATTGTCACCCCCGTGTCACCCCCACCCCACAGACCCCGCCCTGCTCCTGCTGCACGGGACCCCCGCCCCAACAGAGACCCCGCGCCACCCCCGCCCCACGGGGACCCCTGTCCCGTCCCACAGAACCTCCTGGCCTGTAGTTCCCCCCCCACCACCCCGGGGTCTGCCCCGCCCCGGCCCCGCGGGGGTCCCCACACCCACCGTGTCCCCCCGCAGGTGTTCGATGCCCGGGACTGCGCGGGGCTGGGGGAAATGTTCAGCCTCCTCTGCTCCCACATCCAGTTCGCCACCAACCGCGGCAACATCCGGTGAGAATCCCCCCGGCCCCCCCGGCCCCGGCCCCGCGGGGTGTCCTGACGCCCCCCGCCCCCCCAGGTCGGCCATCACCATCTTCCCCCCGCGGGCTCCGGGGCGCGGCGATTTCCGCATCTGGAACCCGCAGCTGATCCGCTACGCGGGGTACCGGCAGCCCGACGGCTCCGTGCGGGGCGACCCCGCCAACGTGGACATCACCGAGGTGGGGGCACCCCTGGGTGCGCGCCCCTCCCCTGTTCCCGCTCCATCCCCCCTCAGCCTTCCCTCCGTGCCTTCTCCCTCCTCACACCGCTCCGTGTCCCCCATCTCCCCCCAATCCCTGCGCCCCGAACACCTCCTGAAGCCCCCCTGACGCTGTGCCCCCAGCTCTGCATCCAACACGGCTGGACCCCCGGCGGGGGGCGGTTCGACGTGCTGCCGCTGCTGCTGCAGGGCCCCGACGAGTCCCCCGAGCTGTTCCCGCTGCCCCCGGAGCTGGTGCTGGAGGTGCCGCTGCACCACCCCACGTGAGTGGGGCTGCGACCCCGGGAACCCCCCGGTGACCTGGGCTGGAGCCCCACGGTCACCCGTGGGGAGGGTTTGGAGAGGGGATGGAGGGGGGGGTGGAGGCTGGGGAACCCCAGTGGGGACACGGAGCAGATGTGGGGCTGATCCCGTCCCTGATGGAAACTGGAATGCTGATCCTGCCCTGGGCTGGGATAGTGGGGTGCTGATCCTGATCCTGTCCTGGCCTGGGATAGAGGGGTGCTGATCCTGAGCTGGGTTGGGATAGAGGGGTGCTGATCCTGAGCTGGGCTGGGATAGAGGGGTGCTGATCCTGAGCTGGGCTGGGATAGCGGGGTGCTGATCCTGAGCTGGGCTGGGATAGCGGGGTGCTGATCCTGAGCTGGGCTGGGATAGCGGGGTGCTGATCCTGATCCTGCCCTGGGCTGGGATAGCGCGGTGCTGATCCTGATCCTGCCCTGGGCTGGGATAGCGGGGTGCTGATCCTGTCCTGGGTGGGTTCTGGAGCAGGGGGTGCTGATCCCGTCCTGGGTGGGTTCTGGAGCACGGGGCGCTGATCCTGATCCTGTCCTGGGTGGGTTCTGGAGCACGGGGTCTGATCCCGTCCTGGGTGGGTTCTGGAGCAGGGGATGCTGATCCTGTCCTGGGTGGGTTCTGGAGCACGGGGTCTGATCCCGTCCCTGCCGGAGCTGTCGGTGCTGCCCCTCCCAGGCCGGGATCCTGGGAGCGCTGGGATGGACCTGGGTCCCACGCCGGGTCTGTGGGCTCGGTGTGGGTCCCCCACAGCCCCCACAGCCCCCCGTGCCCCCAGGCTGGAGTGGTTCTCGGAGCTGGGGCTGCGCTGGCACGCTCTGCCCGCCGTGGCCAACCTGCTGCTGGAGATCGGGGGGCTCGAGTTCCCCGCGGCGCCGTTCAACGGGTGGTACATGGGCACCGAGATCGGCTCCCGCAACCTCTGCGACCGACACCGCTACGACGTGCTGCCCGTGAGCGCGGGCCCGGGGCGGGGACACCTGGGAGAGAGCTGGGAGTGACTGGGAGAGAGCTGGGACACCTGGGAGAGAGCTGGGAGTGACTGGGAGAGAGCTGGGACACACCTGGGACACCTGGGAGAGAGCTGGGACACACCTGGGACACCTGGGAGAGAGCTGGGAGTGACTGGGAGAGAGCTGGGACACACCTGGGAGAGAGCTGGGACACACCTGGGACACCTGGGAGAGAGCTGGGACACACCTGGGACACCTGGGAGAGAGCTGGGACCCCCGGGACTGCACTGGATCCCCCGGGACTGCACTGAGACACATCCGGGACTGAACTGGGACATCCCCGGGACTGCACTGGGACCCTATAGGGACTGCGTTGGGATCCCCTGACTGAACTGGGATCCCCTGGGACTGAACTGGGATCACCGGGACTGCACTGGGACCCCACAGGGACAGCCCTGGAACTCTACTGGGGTCCCCCCGGACTCCTGCTGGGACCCCCCTGGCACTCCCCAAGATTTCCCTTGGGACCCACACTGGACCCCCCTGAAAACCCCCAGCGACCCCCACTGGGACACTCTGAGACCCCCTTCAGGCCCATCCAGGGACCCCCCGGCTGAGCCCCCACAGGACCATCCTCGGGTCACTCCCAGGACTTTCCCCAGAATCCCCCCGGGACCCCTCTGGTACCCCCTGGTACACCCCAGGACCCCATCCGGGACCCCTGGGGACCCCCCGGCTGACCCCCCGCCCTGCTGCAGGAGGTGGCCCAGCGCATGGGGCTGGACACGGGCACCAGCTCCTCCCTCTGGAAGGACCGCGCGGCCGTGGAGGTGAACGTGGCCGTGCTGCACAGCTTCCAGGTGGGACCCGCGCGGGACCCGCGCCGCGAGCCCCCTCCCCACGGGCACCGCGAGCCCCCTCCCCACGGGCACCCCGAGCCCCCTCCCCACGGACACCCCGAGTTTCCACCGCCCCCTCCCCACGGACACCCCGAGTTTCCACCGCCCCCTCCCCACGGCACCCCGAGTTCCCACCGCCCCATCCCCACGGACACCCCGAGTTCCCATCGCCCCCCGTGCCTGCAGGTGGCCCAGGTGACCATCGTGGACCACCACGCGGCCACCGAGTCCTTCATGAAGCACCTGGCGGCGGAGGGGCGGGCGCGGGGCGGGTGTCCCGCGGACTGGGCCTGGATCGTGCCGCCGCTCTCGGGCAGCCTCACGCCCGTGTTCCACCAGGAGATGGTCAACTACCAGCTGAGCCCCACCTTCCGCTACCAGGTGGGACCCGGCCCGCAGACCTGCCCCATAGATCCTGCCCCACAGCCCCTGCACCACTGATCCTGCCCCACAGATCTTGCCCCATAGATCCTGCCCCGCAGATCCTGCCCCACTGATCCTACCCTACAGATCCTGTCCTACAGCCCCCGCCCCACAGGTCCTGCCCCACTGATCCTGCCCCACAGCCCCTGCCCCGCAGATCCTGCCCCATGGCTCCCCAGCCCCTCTGCCCCCCCTCCCTGGCTGGAGCTGGCACTGACCCCCCCGGACGCCCCCAGGACTTTGTGGGACTGCCCTGGGCACCCCTGACCCCTGTGGGACCCCCAACCCTCCTCTGGCATCTACCCCACAGCAGCCCCCGGGACACCTCCAGACCTGGCTGGGGCTCTCCCCCAGCCCCGTCCAGCCCCCCATGAGCCCAGATGGCCCCCAGTGCTCCCCATGACCCCCAGTTCAATTCTGGTACCCCCAGCCCCACAGACCCCAAACCCCTGTTCCCCACAGCCAGCCCCTCCTGCTCCCCAAACCCTCTGCCCCCCAATCCCCCAGACCCCCAACCCCCCCACCTCACAACTCCCCCCTCTGCCCCCCAATCTCCCAGACCCCCAACCCCCCCACCTCACAATAACGCCCCATGGCCCCTGTGCCCCCCAATCCCCCAGCCCGACGCCTGGAAGGTTTACGTGTCCAAGGGCACCACGGTCACCCGGAGAAAGACCTTCAAGGAAGTGGCCAAGTAGGTGAAGCCCCGATCCCGGGGGTCCCGTGGGAGCTGCGGGGTGCTGATCCCTCGTGGGGGTCCCGCAGCGCCGTCAAGATCTCGGCCAAGCTGATGGGGCAGGTGATGGCGCGGCGGGTCAAGGCCACCATCCTGTACGGGACGGAGACCGGCAGGTCGCGCACCTACGCCTGGAACCTGTGCCAGCTCTTCCGCCGCGCCTTCGACCCCAAGGTCGGGGGCGGAGAGGGGGCGGCTCCCCCACCCACCCACCCACCCACCCCCCGGGCAGGGCAGGGCCCCGGGTGGGGCTGGGAGGGGAGAGCCGATGCTGGCGCTGCTGCAGGTGCTGTGCATGGACGAGTACGATGTGGTGGCCCTGGAGCACGAGAGCCTGGTCCTGGTGGTGACCAGCACGTTCGGGAATGGGGACCCCCCGGAGTGTGCGGAGGTGGGGATGGGATGATGGGGTAATGGGATGATGGGAGAATGGGATATTGGGGTATTGGGATATTGGGATAATGGGATAATGGGATATTGGGATATTGGGATGGAATAATGGGATAATGGCATGGGATGGCATGGGATGGGGATGGGATGGGGATGGGATCATGGGATCAATGGGATCAATAGGATGGACTGACCATGGGTTGGGATCCATGGGATGGGATGGCATGGCATGGCATAGGATCAGTGGAATGGATCTATGGGAAGCGATGGGATGGGATGGAATAATGGAATGGGATGGAGTGGAATGGGATGGAGATGGAATCATGGGATCAATGGGATCAATGGGATGGGGTAATGGGATCAATGGGATCAATAGAATCAATGGGATCAATAGGATGGACGGACCATGGGTTGGGATCCATGGGGTGGGATGGGATGGGATAATGGGATGGGATGATGGGATAATGGGATGGGAAGGGATGGGATAGTGGGATGGGATGTGGGGGTGACACTGTGCCCCCCACAGAGCTTCTCCAAGGCGCTGATGGAGATGACATCGCCCTACACCGGCCCCTCCCAGGCGGAGCCGCCCATGTGAGCACCCCGGGGGTCCTGGGGGGTCCCTGCTGGGGCCGGGGCAGGATCCCCCCTGACCCCCCGACCCCCCTCACACCCCCAGGAGCTACAAGCTGCGGTTCAACAGCGTCTCCCAGTCCGACCAGCTCGTGTCCTCCTGGAAGAAGAAGCGGCGGCAGCTGAGCAACACGGACAGTGCAGGAACCCTGGGAGCGCTGCGGTACCGGGGGGTGGGAGGGGTGGGCAGGGGGTGGGGATGGGGTCCTTCCCCGGGCACGCTGCCCCGCTGAGGTTTGGGGTGCCCCATCGAGGGGCTCAGCCCGGCACCGGCAGCTCCAGCCCCGCCTGCCCTGCGAGTGTGGGTGTGGGTGGGGGCAGAAGCTGCCCCGAGGTCCCCACCCGTGTCCCCCGGCATGGCCTGACCCCTCTGACTCTGGGGATCCCCCCAGTGCCCCCCGCCCAGGCTGTACCCCCACATCGCCGGGGACCCTCACCCCCTGTCCCCCAGGTTCGCGGTGTTCGGGCTGGGGTCCCGGGCGTACCCCCACTTCTGCGCCTTCGCGCGGGCCGTGGACACGCGGCTGGAGGAGCTGGGGGGCGAGCGGCTGCTGCCGCTGGGCGAGGGCGACGAGCTGTGCGCGCAGGAGGAGTCGTTCCGCACCTGGGCGCGCCAGGTGTTCCAGGTACGGGCTGGGCCCGCGGGAGCCCCGGGCGCCGCTGCTCCTCCAGGTCGGGGGGCACCCAGAGCCCCCCGCCCGGCACCCACCGCCCCGCCCCCCCAGGCCGCCTGCGAGACGTTCTGCGTGGGGGACGGGGCGGGGGGCGCCGAGGAGCTGTTCGCCCCCCCCCAGGGCTGGAAGCGCCAGAGGCACCGGCTGGTGCCGCAGCCCCGGGGCACCGAGACTCTGCCGGGTACCGACCGCGGCGGGACCCCCGGGCCGTGCGGGACCCCCGAGCCCTGTGGGACCCCCCCGAGCCCTGCGGGACCCCCGGGCCGTGCGGGACCCCCGAGCCCTGCGGGACCCCCCGAGCCCTGCGGGACCCCCGGGCCGTGCGGGACCCCCGAGCCCTGCGGGACCCCCCGAGCCCTGCGGGACCCCCGGGCCGTGCGGGACCCCCGAGCCCTGCGGGACCCCCGGGCAGTGCGGGACCCCCGGGCCGTGCGGGACCCCCCGGAACCCTCCGGGACCCCCCCGGGCCGTGCGGGACCCCCGAGCCCTGCGGGACTCCCCGAGCCCTGCGGGACCCCCGAGCCCTGTGGGACCCCCCCGAGCCCTGCGGGACCCCCGGGCCGTGCTGGACCCCCCGAGCCCTGTGGGACCCCAGAACCCTGTGAGACCCCCCGAGTCCCCATGTCACACCCCCCACCTGTCACCAACACCCGCCCCGTGGCCCCCCCGGGACACCCCATAGCACCCCCCGAGCATCCTGTGGGGTCCCCCCACACCCCACAGCTCCGGGGGGCCGCTCCCAGCCCCCCCCGGGACTCCTCCAGCCCCTCCATGACCTCCCCAAGACCCTTTGGGTCCCCTCACGACCACCCAGTCCCTCCTATCCCCCTATGACCCCTCAGCCCCCCATGTCCCCAGCCCTACACGTGCCCCTGTGTCCAGCCCCCCGTGTCCCCCCGTGACCCCCCGTGACCCCCCGCGCCCCCCAGGACTGTCCCAGCTGCACAAGCGCCAGGTGTTCCCCTGCTCGGTGCTGTCTGTGGAGAACCTGCAGAGTGACGAGTCCAGGTGAGACCCCCCCGCGCAGGAACCCCCCCTCGGGGTGTCCCATCCCCCTCTGCTCCTGGCACCCCGGGGTCCGCACACCCCCGGGACCCCCGAGACCCCTGGGACACCCTCGGGACATCCCCAGGACCCCCGGGACCACCGGGACCCCCCCGGGAGAACCCCAGAACACTCCCGGGACACCCCCGGGACCCCCGGGACCACCGGGACCCCCCCGGGAGAACCCCAGAACACTCCCGGGACACCCCCGGGACCCCAGGGCAACCCCGGGACATCACCGGGACCCCCGGGACCCCCCCAGGACATCCCCAGGGCACCCCCAGGATATCCCCGGGACCCCCGAGACCCCCGGGACCGCTTTGCCCCCAGTCCTATCCCATGTCTGCCCCTCTGACCCCTCCCTCACCCCACTGACCCCTCCAGCCCCTCCCGCTCCCCGGTGCCCCCAGACCCCCCCTGTCCCCGCTGCCCCCCCGGAGCCCCCCTGTCCCCGCTGCCCCCCCGGAGCCCCCCAGCCCCTGACCCGCGGCCGCAGCCGGCAGACGCTGCTGGTGCGCCTGAGCTGCGCGGAGCAGGCGGGGCTGCGGCACCTGCCCGGGGATCACCTGGGCGTGTTTCCCGCCAACCGCGAGGAGCTGGTGCGGGGGGTCCTGGAGCGCGTGGAGGACCCGCCGCCCCCCGAGCAGCCCCTGGCCCTGGAGAGCCGCGAGTGGGACCCGGCGGGTACGGGGGGCACGGGGGGACATGGAGGGACAAGGGGGGACACGGGGGGGATTGGGGAACCCGCCGGTACCGGAGGGGGACAGGAGGGGGTCCCGCCGCTAAGGACCGGGAGAAGATGGGAAGGGGCTGAGGCTTGGGAAGAGAGGAAGGGGAAAGAGAAGAAATTGGGGCAGGGGGAAGAAATTTGGGCTGGGGGAAGGAATGGGAAGGGGCTGAGGAAGAGGAAGGAGAGGGGCTGGGAGCTGGGGGGTGGGAGGAAGCGCCTCGGGAAGGACGCGGGACAGAACCGAGCGCCGCCATCCCCCCGTGCAGGCGGGTCCAGCCCCGGGCCCCGCTGGGTGCCGCAGCCCCGGCTGCCCCCCTGCACCCTGGCCCAGGCTCTCACCTTCTACCTGGACGTGGCGACCCCCCCGACCCCCCAGTTCCTGCAGCTGCTGGGCTCGCTGGCGGAGGAGCCCCCGGAGCGGGAGCGGCTGCAGCGCCTGGCGCAGGTCGGGGGGGGTCACCCGGGGGGGCTGGGGGGGCTGGGGGTCACCCCGAGAGGGGCTGGGGGCGCTGGGGGTCACCCGGGGGGGCTGGGGGGTCACCCGGAGAGGGGCTGGGGGGCTGTGGAGGGCTCTGGGGGCGCTGGGTGCTGCCTCCCCGCTCTGGCTGGGGTTCCGGGCTGCCGGCTGCGGTCACCCCGCGGTTCGGATTCTGGGGCGCTCCCCCGCCCCCGGGCTGCCGCTGCTCTCCCGTGCGCCGCCCGCTCTGGGGGTCCCCGGGGCCGGCTCCGGGGTCCCCGCTGTCCCAGCCCCGTGGCCGCAGGACGCGCGGCTGTACGAGGAGTGGAAGTGGTTCCGCTGCCCGACGCTGCCGGAGGTGCTGGCCGAGTTCCCGTCCGTGGCTCTGCCGGCCGCGCTGCTGCTCTCCCAGCTGCCGCTGCTCCAGCCCCGCTACTACTCCATCAGCTCCGCGCCCGGCGCCCACCCGGGCGAGATCCACCTCACCGTGGCCGTGGTCACCTACCACAGCGAGAGTGAGCGGCGGGGCCGTGGGGACGGGGCCGGGGGCGGTGGGGAACCTCCGGGGCACCTGCAGGGCACCTCCGGGGCATCTCCGGGGGCTCCAGGGCACCTTCGGGGGATCCGGGGCACCTGCAGGGCACCTCCGGGGCATCTTCGGGGGATCCAGGGCATCTCCGGGGCATTTTTGGGGGCTCCAGGGCACCTCCAGGGTTTCCCGAAAATCTCCAGTGTGTCCAGAGCATTTTCAGGACCCCCTCCGCCAGCCCTGCCCGGCTGGAGGAGCCCCCAGCCCCTGCGGGGCTCTGGGAGGGGCTGCTGGGAGCGCCCCCCGCCGCAGCCCCACCAGCCCCCCCGGTCCCCACAGACGGGCAGGGTCCCCTCCACTACGGCGTCTGCTCCACGTGGCTGGCGCGGCTGCAGCCGGGGGACACGGTGCCAGCCTTCATCCGGGGGTAAGGGCTGCCTGTCCTGCCGCGTGTGTCCCCTGCCTGTCTCCCTGTCCTTCCTGTCCCCCTGCCTGTCCCCCTGCCCGCCACCTCTGTCCCCCTGCCTGCCCTCCCTGTCCGTCCTCCTCAGCTGCTCCCCTACCTGTCCCCAACCCACGCCCGCCCCGTTTCCCGACATCCCCACCCGGGCTGGGCCCAAGGCCCCCCCAGTGACCCCCGACCGCCGCAGGGCCCCCTCGTTCCGGCTGCCGCCCGCCCCCGACACCCCCTGCATCCTCGTGGGCCCCGGTACCGGAGTCGCGCCCTTCCGCAGCTTCTGGCAGCACCGGCTGCAGCTGCTGCGCGCCGGAGGTGGGACGGGGACGGGGACAGGGACACGGGACATGGGGCTAGGGACATGGAGACATGGGGCTGGGGACAGGGACACGGGGCTGGGGACAAGGGACACGGGACTGGGGCTAGGGACAGGGGACAGGGGACACGGGGCTGGGGTCAGGGGACAGGGACACGGGACATGGGGCTGGGGACAGGGCTGCACGGGCCATGGGGGACCAGGGAGAAGGGGATGGGGAAATAGTGACATGGGGACGGGTACACGGGGTTGGGAGGGACGCGGGGTGTGGGGTACATGGGACATGGGGATCCGGGGATGGGGCATGTGGGGACGTGAGGGATGCATGGGGACATGGGCACGGGGACACAGGAACATCGCGGCACTGGGATGCAGGACAGGAGACACGGTGACAGAGAGGAACGGGCTGGGGACAGGGGGATGGCGGGATGTGGGGACAGGGGGATGGAGGGGTGTGGGGACAGGGGGATGGAGGGGTGTGGGGACAGGGGGATGGCGGGATGTGGGGACATGGGGATGGCGGGATGTGGGGACAGGGGGATGGAGGGGTGTGGGGACAGGGGGATGGCGGGGTGTGGGAACACGGGCTGTGGGACACCAGGACACTGTCCCCCGCAGGTGGCCCCCTGGGCCCCATGGTGCTGGTGTTCGGGTGCCGCTCCTCCGCCCTGGACCACATTTACCGGGAGGAGATGGAGCAGGCGCGGGAGCAGGGCGCCCTCAGCCAGGTGCTCACCGCCTTCTCCCGCGAGCCCGGGACCCCCAAGGTGGGACGGGGACGGGGGGCGATGGGGACAGGCTGGGATGGGCTGGGGAGGGGACGGGGGTGCGGTGGGGACAAGGACAAGGTGAGGACGGAGATGGAGGGGACAGGGATTGGTGGGGGTGGAGGTGTGGGACAGCACACAGCGGGTCAGGGCGGGGAGCGGAGACAGGCCAGGGCTGCCACGGTCCCGCGTGTCCCCAGACGTACGTGCAGGACGTGCTGCGGGCGCAGCTGGCGGCCGAGGTGCACCGGGTGCTCTGCCAGCACGGCGGCCACATGTACGTGTGCGGGGACGTCACCATGGCCACCGAGGTGCTGCAGAGCGTGCAGCACATCCTGGCCCAGGAGGGCGACATGACGCTGGGGCAGGCGGGGGACGTCATCAGCGAGCTGAGGGTAAGGGCTGGGCACGGGACCCCGCGGGGGCGCGCCGGGACCCCCGGCTGACGGCTGTCCCGCAGGACAAGAACCGCTACCACGAGGACATCTTCGGGCTGACGTTCCGCACGCAGGAGGTGGCCCTGCGCATCCGCAGCCAGTCCTTCTCCCTGCAGGAGCGGCGCCCGCCGGGCCCGCCCTGAGCGCGGGGACACGGGGGTCCCTGGGGCTGCGCCCCCCGCCCGCCACCCCCAGTAAAGGTTTAGTTTTGATACCCCCGGCCTGACGCTCGGGCTCTGCGGTGGCGCTGGGGGCGGGGGAGCTGGCACAGGGGTTTGGTGGCACCTCGGGGGTCACCTGGCCACGCTCCAGACACGAGGGGTGGGAAACGGGGGGCAAAAGGACACGGGCACGGTCCTGTGGCTCTGAGGGGTGGAAATGGTGGGAGGGGTCCTGTGGCTCCCACCTGTGTGGCTGCAGGTGAGTGCGAGTGTCACCACAGGCCCCAGTGTCACCCCAATCTGCCACGGCCGCCCCCCAGGACCCCCGGCTCACCCCGGCGCAGCCAGTGGGCACAGCCCCTCTGTAAACCTTTATTTCAGCTGGTGCTCGGGGCACCACGGGGGGCACCGGCCTGTGCTCCCCCAAAAACAGCACCTGGGGGGGCCCGGCAGCACCCCCGCGGTGGGGGCACCAGGGACACCCCGAGCAGGGGGGCTCCCACGGACGGGGCCCCCCTGGCAGCATCGTGGGCACGGCGAGCCCCCCACTGTGCCCCTGGCGGCTCCCCCGGCACCTCCGGGGGGTCTCGGCACAACCAGGACCCTGCGGAGGGAACGGGGTGTCAGCGGGGACCCCAACACTGAGCACCCCAACACCGGGCACCCCGGCACACGTGGCAGCCAGAGCCCACTGCCCCCCAGCCCCGGGGGTCTCTGTGCCCAGCCCGGCAGTGTCCGTGTCCTGTGCCGGGGGTCCCTGTACCCTCAGCCCGGGGGTCTCCACGTCCCAACCCCGGGGGTCTCCATGTCCCAACCCCGGGGGTCTCCATGTCCCAACCCCGGGGGTCCCCGCTCCCCCGTGTCCCCACCCACCGGAGCCGGGTCCGGCTACGTCATCGTCTCCTCTTCCTCCTCCTCTTCCTCCTCGGCCCACCCGCCCAGCGGCATCTCCCGCAGCTGCGAGGCGCGGGCAGCCGAGCCTGGGGGGCACAGGGGAGTCAGGACCCCCAGAACCGCCCCCGCCGTGCGGGGGGCTCTCAGCAGTGCCCCCAGCCCCCGGGCCGGTGCTCACCTGTGGTCACGAAGGGGTGTCTGGGCGCCCCCGCGGGCTGGGGGCCGGGGCCCTGCTGCTGCTGCTGGTGGAGCTGGGGGGGACAGGGGGGACAGGGGGGACACGGGGGGCAGGGGCCAGGAACAGCCGAGAGCCCAGATCAGTGCCCCGATCACCCCGGAGCCCCCACACTGCTGCGGGAGCCCCCAGCACAGCACAGCCCCCCGCACCGGCACTCGGAGCCCCCCAGGGGCAGGGCAGGGGTCCCTCAGCCCGGCCCCAAGGGTGGCAGAAGGGTGGCACATGGGTGACAACAGTGGTGCCTCATCCCCAGCTGGCAGCGGCCAAGAACGGGGGGTGGGTGTCACCCGGTGGGGCAGGGAGGGTGGGGACAGCCTGGAATGGCGCTGGGGACAGGGGACAGGGGACAGGGCCAGGCAGGACTCCCGGGGTGAGGCAGAGCACCCAGACAGGGACACTCTGGGGACACCAAGGGACCCGCGCCCCGGGGTGCTGTGGGCAGGGGTTCCCGGGAGCCGCAGGTGACACACCTGGTGCAGGTAGATGGCGTGAAGGCTCATCTCGGCCGAGGCCACCTCGGCCAGCAGCGCCGAGCGGCTCAGGCTGCGCAGCCGCGACTCACTCAGCGCCGGCCTGGGGGCACGGACAGAGGGGCGGCACGGGGGGCACGGGTGACACCCCGCCACAGCACCCCTCCGGCTGTGACACCCCGCCACAGCACCCCTCCGGCTGTGACACCCCGCCACAACACTCCTCCGGCTGTGACACCCCGCCACAACACCCCTCCGGCTGTGACACCCCCGCCACAACACCCCTCCGGCTGTGACACCCCGCCACAACACTCCTCCGGCTGTGACACCCCCGCCACAACACTCCTCCGGCTGTGACACCCCGCCACAACACTCCTCCGGCTGTGACACCCCGCCACAACACTCCTCCGGCTGTGACACCCCCGCCACAACACTCCTCCGGCTGTGACACCCCGCCACAACACTCCTCCGGCTGTGACACCCCCGCCACAACACCCCTCCCTCCGTGCGACCCCCTCCCTGCCACGATAACCCTCCGTGCGCCCCCCTCCCCTCCCCACCACACACTGCTCCCCACATCCCCCTCAGTGCCACTCCTCACCCGTCCCAGCCATGTCCGCCACCGCACGCCCCCCGTGTCCCCCGCACGCCTCCCCCTCACGGCCCCTGTCCCCACCTGTCCTCGGGGCCCGGCCGCTCGCCGGGGCTGTCGGGGGTCCCCAGCGGGTTCCGCAGCGATGCCAGCAGGCTGGCGGTGGCGCTGGCCGTGCTGCAGGGCTGCCCAAAGCGCGAGTCCCGGGCCACCAGCCCGCTGGCCGCCAGCACGCTGGCCACCAGCCCCTCGGGCTGCGGGGACACTGGTCAGGGGCAGACCCAAACCATCCCGCAGCGCCCCAAAGCGCCCCCACTCACCGCCAGGGCCGAGTCCTCGGACAGAAGGGACGCGGGCAGCGGCCCCTCGGCCAGCAGGTGCCGCGGGGGGGGCGCGGTGGCCGCGTCGCGGGTCACCTGCGCCTGGAGGTGGCCGAGGAAGCGGCGGGCGGGCGGCGGCGGCCGCCAGCGGGGATTGCTCAGCGCGAAGCGCATCAGCGACAGCTCCGTCTTGCCGTGCTCCGCCTGGCGCTCCGGGGGCGCCTCCGTGTGTCCCTCCGACAGCCACTGCGGGGACAGGGACGTGGCACCCCGCGCAGGGCACACACAGCCCCCGGCGCCGCCCGCGCCCCCCGCGCCCACCTGCGGGTTGCCGTGGTGCCGCACGTCCAGCTGCGCGAAGGAGCAGATGTCGCCCACCCCCGCCACCTCCACCGTGAAGTTGCGGAAGAAATCCACGATGTCGAGGGCGCGGGGGGGAAAGGCGAAGATGAGGATCAGGGGGGTCACGAGGGGGCTCAGCAGCTCCTCCAGGATGAAAACCTGCGGGGGGGCAGCGGGATCTGGGGGTGCCCCGGGCGGGGGTCCCAGATTCGGAAGTCCTGGGTGGGATGTCCAGGGCAGTAAATCCTGGGAGGGGCAGCGCTGCCCCGGGGTGCGGGGATCTCATGGGGGGATTCCAAAGCAGGAGGCTGGTGCAGGAGTGTGGGGGGTCCCAGGGTATGGGATCCTGGCACAGGAAGCTCCCAGTCCGTGGGGTCCTGGGGTGGGGGTCCCAGGGCAGGGATTGGGACAGGGAGTCCCAGGGCAGTGGGTTCCTGGTGCAGGGGGTCCCAGTGCTGAGGGTCCAGCCTGGGGATCCTGATGTGGGGAGTCCCAGGGCTGGGACGTCCCAGGACGGGGAGCTCCCAGTCTGTGGGCTCCTGGGTTTGGGGAGAGGATGGTGCCAGGGGAGGGGGTCCCGGGGAGGAGGGTCTGGGGGGCTGCACCCACCGCCTTGTACTGGAAGAGCTGCGCCATCTCTGCTCGTGTCTCGGCGCGGCCGGCGCGGCCCTGCCAGTGCTCGGGCAGGTAATGCACGTGTGCCAGGACGCGCTGCAGCAGCTGCTCGGGGCACCACACCGCGTGCTCGTCCGGGATGAAGGACCTGCAGCGGCGCCGGCGGGGTCCCACCTCAGCCCCGCTGCCCACCCGGCCCAGCACGGCACGGCACGGCACGGCACGGCACGGCACGGCACAGCACACAGCCTGGCCCACCCACCTGGGCACGGAGACCCCCAACCCAGCGCCCACCTGGCCACAGTGACCCCAGCACCCACCTGGCCGCCGTGACCACCAATCAAGCACCCACCTGGGCACGGTGACCTCAGCGCCCACCTGGGCACGGTGACCACCAACCCAGCGCCCACCTGGGCACGGTGACCCCGGCACCCACCTGGCCACGGTGACCACGAGCCCCAGCAGCGTGATGGCGGTCAGGATGTGCTGCACCGTCAGCACGTCCTCGTCGTACACGGTGAGCACGATGAGCACGGCCAGCACGGAGCCGGCGAAGAAGCCGACGTGGCGAGCCAGCACGGCCAGCAGCGGGCTGCTGAACGAGTCCATGTACCGGGTGGCCGGCGCGTGGCCGCGGCCCAGCCGCGCCCGCAGCTCGTGGCCCAGCTCGTTGAAGTGGCGCAGGTAGTGGCGCGCGTAGAGCGACCAGCGGCGAGCGCCCAGGCTGCCCGGCGCCCGCTTCAGCCCCTCGGCGTAGCTGAAGAAGGCCAGCAGCAGGCGCCAGCCCAGCACGCAGGGGCACAGCGCCAGGTTGGCCACCCCCAGCAGCACGGCCGCCCGCGCCAGCCCCCGCGCCAGCGCCCGCCGCGCGCCCGCCCGCTTCACCTGCGGCCGCAGGCTCCAGGTGTTCTGGAAGAGCGCGGCCGGGCCGCGGAACAGCAGCAGCTCCAGGTTGAACTGCAGCCCCCGCGTCAGGAACACCACGGGGCCGAGCAGCGGCAGGCGGAAGCGCACGGGCAGCAGCGACTTGTTGACCATGGCCACGGTGTAGTTGCGGAAGCGCAGGATGCGGTGGTGGATGTCGAGCTCGGTCAGCTCGCGGCGCGGCACGCACAGGGGCTGGCGCCGCTGCAGCGCCAGCAGCCGGGCCTGCACCGACTGCCAGCTGTGGTTGCACAGCTCCTCCTGGGCGGGGGACAGGCACAGCTCAGCGCTGCGGCACGGCTCGGGCGCGTCCCCGGCCCTGCCCGGCCCCAGCCCCTCACCGCGGGGATGCCGAGCGCCCGGATGTAGAAGCTCCGGATCTCCCAGTAGCCCACGAGGCGCCGGAGCGCCGTGACCAGGCGGCACAGCCACACCGCGCCCGCCAGCACCAGCAGGAACAGCAGCCACCCGCTGCCACGCAGCCTGCGGGGACACGGCTGTCACCAGCGCCGCCAACCCCCCGTGGCCACCGGCCCGCCACCCCCACAGAGCCTGCCGAGGAGACACGGCTGTCCCCAGTGGCACTGGGACCCCCCACAGCCACACCAGTGCCAGCAGAACCAGAAGCCAGCTGCTGATAGGCAGCCTGTGGGGACACAAGTGTCAGCAGTGCCAACAAGCCCTTCACAGCAGCCACCCACTGCCCTGGAGCCTGCAGAAACACAGGTGTCACCAGTGCCACCAGCTGCCTCATGGCCATCTGCTGTCTCAGAGACGGCTGGGGACACACATCACCCACAGCACCAGTGGCACCCTGAGCCCCACAGAGCCCACAGAGTGGCACTGGGACCTCGGCGTGGCCATGCAGGCAGCAGCAGGAGCAGTGACCACGCACTGCCACTGACCCTCTGGGGACACGTGTGTCACCCAGAGCAGCGAGAGCCCTGCACAGCTCCCCAGTGCCTCCAGCGTCCCCAGTGTCCCCAGTGCCCCCATGTCCCCAGTGCCCCCAGCATCCCCAGTGCCCCCAGAGTCCCCAGTGCCCCCAGTGCCCCCAGCATCCCCAGCACTCCCAGCACCCCCAGTGTCCCCAGTGTCCCCAGCAGCCCCAGTGCCCCCAGTGCCCCCAGTGCCCCCAGCACCCCCAGTGTCCGCAGCACTCCCAGCATCCCCAGTGCCCCCAGTGCCCCCAGCACCCCCAGTGTCCCCAGTGCCCCCAGTGCCCCCAGCATCCCCAGTGCCCCCAGAGCCCCCAGCACTGCCAGCACTCCCAGTCCCCCGTGTCCCCGCGTCCCCGCCCACCTGCGGGCGCACTGCGGCGCGGGAAGCACGGCATCGGGCAGCGTCACCTTGGCGCGCTCAGGGACGTGGCTGTGGTTCAGGGGGCGAGTGGCGAACAGGACATCGTAGTCCACACAGCACAGCAGGAACGTGCTGAAGGTGACGACGAACAGGAACTGCCTGGGGGCGCGGGGGGTCAGCGGGACCCGGTGTCACAGCCGCGTGGCACCCACGGGGACAATGCGGGGTCACTTACACCAGCTCGAGGACGTCCGAGAGCAGGACGCAGGCAAAGCCATTCCTCTGGTGGAACTGGTAGATGTGGGGGGGTTAAGGAGACTGTGAAGCGGTGATGGACCCCCCATGTCCCCCCAGAGTCACCCCATATCCCCTGCAGTGCCACCGGGGGCTGTGCCAGGATATCTTGGTGAAGAAACTGTCCAGGTCCTTAACGTGGTGCCACGAGTCTGGGGAAAAAACACGGGGGGCTCAGGTGGGAACGTGGTACCGCCCTCCCTTGGCACCCCCGCGCCCCACCAGGACCCAGAAACACCATCCGGGGTCCCCAAACAGCCCCCGGAACCCTGGATCCCGCCCCAGACGGGACCCCAGTACCTGCCGGTCCCTCAGTGACGTGCAGCAGCAGCTGCTCCTCCTCCTCCTCGCCGGGGGGCGAGTCCTCCTCGCACTCCTCCAGCCGCCGGTACCCCCGGTGCTCCCGGTGCTCCTCTCCCTGCTCCATCACCTGCGGGGCAGCGTGATCTCCTGCGACCGCCGTGGGGCCGCCGCTGTGGGGCAGGTGTGGGGCGGAGGGGCCGGGGCAGGTTTGGGGCACAGGAAATGCCGCGGGGGAGCCGCAGCGCCGCCCGCGTGCCCCGAATTCGGGTGGCCTGAGCTGGCCCCGGCCGCGGGCAGGTGACACCGCGGGTGACACCGGCTCGTCCTGTCCCACCGGCCAGGCCGGTGCCAGAGCCTGCCGTGACCCTGCGGGGCTCCCCGGGGCTCCCCGGGGGGAACCCCTGCACGGTGTGGGGGACCCCAACACCTCCCCCAGCTGTGCCCCGGGCCACGCCGCGCTGCCCAGGCCGAGTGGGGGACGCCTCTCCCCACGGCCCCTGTGCCCACAGCCCCCCACAGACCCCCCCTCCCCACGGCCCCTGTGCCCAGACACCCCACAGAATCCCCTCCCCACAGACCCCCTCCCCACGGCCCCTGTGCCCACAGCCCCCCACAGATCCCCTCCCCACGGCTCCTGTGCCCAGACACCCCACAGACGCCCCCTCCCCACAGACCCCCTCCCCACGGCTCCTGTGCCCAGACACCCCACAGAACCCCCCTCCCCACAGACCCCCCCCTCCCCACAGACACACCCCCGCAGCCGGGGGAGCCGTCCAGAGCGGGGCCAGCTCAGGAGCAGCCCTGAGCCCCGGTGGTCTCTCAATGCCTTGGGGACCCCCGGCCCGGGGAAGGACCGGACCCCCCCACTCCTCTGGGGCAGGGCAGGACCCCGGACCTTGGGGCAGGGGGACAACCCCCCACAGGGGAGGACGGGACCCAAAACTCTTGGAAGTGACCCCAAGCCCTTGGATGAGACCATCAGCCCCTGGGGAAGGATGGGACCCCCACCCCTGGATCAGGACGGGACCCCCCGTCCACCCCCCCACGGTGCCCTTACCACAGCCCCGCAGCCCCGCGCGACACCAGCGTCCCCCGCGGTGGCCACAGCCGGTGTCCGGCCAGGCCGGTGACCGCAGGTGACACCGTCCGGCCCCACCTGCCCGGGGCTGACTCACGGCGCGGGGCTGGCGCAGCGAGAGGGACCCGACCCCCTCTTGTGCAACACCCCCTTGGGGACAGCGGCCGGTCCCCCGGGATCGGGTGTCCCGGCGGGTGACACCGGCACGGCCCGTCCCCAAGCAGCTCCGCATCGGGAAGCCAAAAATACCCGCGGAGCCCGAAAATAGCCCGAGAGCGTAAACGGTGGGGGGGCCGTGGGGGTCCCCGGGCCGGGGCCGGGCAGCCGGGACACCCCCGGGGCCGGGGACACCAGGGACACAGCCCGGGAACGCGGCACCGGCGGAACTCCGGCCCTGGTGACCCTGCGAGGACACACGTGTGCTTCTGCAGTGTCACCTGTGTCACCGGCACCCCGCGACTCCGCACGGGGACACGGACACCTGCCCGCGGGGACACGGCGGGGTGACAGCCCCGTGGTGACACGAGCCCCAGCGGTGACACATGGCTGCGCCGTAAGGACACGGACGGGGCTCCCCAGTGACCCCCGCGAGTGTCCGGAGACCCCGCGTGGGGACACGGGCACCCCACGGTGCAGGGGACAATCCGCCCCCCATCCCGCGCTGCCCGTCAGGGGGTCCCGGGCTGCGGGACCCCGGAACGCAGCGGCGTGACCCGCACGGGGACAGCGGGGCTGTGACCCGCTCCCGGTCGCTGCTCACCTGGCGGCTCGCTGTCCCCGCTGTCCCCGCTGTCCCCGCTGTCCCCGCCGCTCACGGGGCCCCACGCTCGCCCCGGGTCCCGCCGCCGGCCATGGCAGCACCGGGCTCGGGGGTTCCGCTGTGCGGTCCGAGCTCCGCTGCGGGTCGGGGGGGTCCGGGGTCGGCCCCGGGAGGAGCGGCTGTGCCGGGAGCGTGTCAGGGAAGGGCCCGAGGCGCCGGAGCGGGGCCGGTGTGGGTCGGGGCCGGCGCAGGGCCCGGGCCGCGGTGCTGGGGCTCCGCCCGCCCGGTGCCGCCCCTGCCAGCCCCGGTACCACCCCGGCCCTCCCCTCCGCCCGGTGCCGCCCCTGCCAGCCCCGGTCCCGCCCCGGTCCCGCCCCGGTCCCGCCCCGGTCCCGCCCCGGTCCCGCCCCTGCCAGCCCCGGTCCCGCCCGCTCCCGCCCGGTGCCGCCCCTGCCCTCCCTCCGGTGCCGCCATGCCGCTGCCGGTGCTCTTGCTGCGGGCGGCGGGCGCCTGGGCCCGGCTCCGGCCGCCGTCCGTCCCGGGGCGCAGGTACCGGGGCAGTGCGGGGACGATCCCGGGCTCTGGGGCTCCTCGGAGCGCGGGGACCCCGGCTCTGACTGGGAGGAGCCCGGACTCGGAGGTCGCGGGGGTCCCGGGGTGCGAGTGGGGCTTTGGGGTGGTCGGGGGTCCCGGGAACTCGCGGGGGCTCCCAGACGCTGGATCCCTGCGGGGCACCCCGGGGCTCCCGGGAGGTTGGGGGGTGCGGGGGCTTCCCGGAGCAGCGGGCGGGGGAACCCCGGGACGGGCTGGGGAGCCCCGGGCTGGGGTGCGGTGTGGGGAGCCCGGACTCTGCAGTCCTGGGGTGTCCGGGAGGTTCCCAGAGCCCCCTGGGTGCTGCGGGCACCCCAACTCTGGGTGGGGTACCAGGACCCCGGGATTCCGGGGGATCCTGGAGGGAACTGGGTCCGTCGGAGGCAGGAACACAATTCGTGGTGGGGCCAGATGGGACTTGGAGGTCCCTGGGGTGATCCGTGGGGCTCCCCCGGCTGGGGCACCCTTCACTCTCCTCTCTGCCCAGTTTCAGGTGTGGGGGGCGCCTGGTGCTGGCGGGGCCCCCCCGGCTGCCCCCCGCGCCCCCGGCCCCCCGCCGCCTGCTGCTGGCCGGCTCGGCCGCGGGCTGCGTGCTGCTGGGGCTGCTGCGCACGGCGGCACGCTGCCAGGAGGCCGCTGTCCCCGCTGTCCCCACCGCTGCTCCCGAGCCTCCAGAGCCCCCCCCGGAGCCCCCCTTCGACTGGCCCCTCTTCTGGACCTTCCTGCGCCCGCAGCTCCTGGCGCTCTCGGCCGCTGTTGTGGTGAGCAGGGGCGGGTGGGTGGCCACGGGCACCCTTGTCCCCACTGTCCCTGTGTCACACCTATGCTGTGTGACACACTGTCCCAGTGCCACAGCGTGATGGCCACTGTCCCATTGACATGCTATGACACCTGCCATCCCAGGGCCTGTCGCTGCCTGTCACTGTCCTTGTGCCACAGTCTGATGGCCACGGTCCCTGTGCAGGGGCGTGACCATGCCACGGTGTGGCAGCCACTGTCCCGGTGCTGTGACACCCACTGTCCCGGTGCAGTGGCACCCCGTGTCCCAGTGCAGTGACGCCGCTGTCCCTGTCTCAGTGCTGTCCCTGTGCTGTGACACTGCTGTCCCTGTCTCGTGGTGCTGTCCCGGGGCTGTGACACCGCTGTCCCTGTCTCAGTGCTGTGACACCGCTGTCCCTGTCTCGGTGCTGTCCCGGGGCAGTGACAGCGCTGTCCCTGTCCCGGTGCTGTCCCTGTGCTGTGACAGCGCTGTCCCTGTCTCGGGGCTGTGACACCGCTGTCCCTGTCTCGGTGCTGTCCCAGTGCAGTGACAGCGCTGTCCCTGTCCCGGGGCAGTGACAGCGCTGTCCCTGTCCCGGTGCTGTCCCTGTGCTGTGACAGCGCTGTCCCTGTCTCGGGGCTGTGACACCGCTGTCCCTGTCTCTCCCCGCAGCTGGCGCTGGGTGCAGCCCTGCTCAACGTGCAGATCCCGGTGCTGCTGGGCCAGCTGGTGAACGTGGTGGCCCGGTGTGCCCGCGGCCACGTTCCCACCTACCTGCGGGAGGTGCGGCGCCCCGCCCTGCGCCTGCTCGCCGCCTACTGCCTGCAGGTGAGTGCCGACCCCCGAAACGGCGGGTGGGGGTCCCGGGGGTGCCCCCCGGGCCTCCTGACCCCCCCAGTCCCACAGGGCCTGCTGACCTTCGGCTACATCGCGCTGCTGGCCCGCGTGGGCGAGCGGGTGGCCGGCAACATGCGCAAGGCGCTCTTCAGCACCCTGCTCAGGTAACCCGGCGGGATGGGGGCCGGGAGGGGGGGCGCAGGGACCCCCACCCACCGCTCCTCGGCAGGCAGGAGGTGGCTTTCTTCGATGCCACGCGCACGGGACAGCTGGTGGCACGGCTGACGGCCGACATCCAGGAGTTCAAGTCTTCCTTCAAGCTGGCCATCTCCCAGGTGAGCCTGGCATCTCCCAGGTGAGCCCGGCATCTCCAGGTGAGCCTGGCCATCTCCCAGGTGAGCCTGGCCATCTCCCAGGTGAGCCCGGCCATCTCCCAGGTGAGCCTGGCCATCTCCAGGTGAGCCTGGCCATGTCCCAGGTAAGCCTGGCCATGTCCCAGGTGAGCCTGGCCATGTCCCAGGTGAACCTGGCCATGTCCCAGGTGAGCCTGGCATCTCCCAGGTGAGCCTGGCCATCTCCAGGTGAGCCCGGCCATGTCCCAGGTGAGCCTGGCCATGTCCCAGGTGAGCCCGGCCATCTCCAGGTGAATCTCCCGGGCAGCCCTGGTGTCCCCGTGCCCTGCCCCAGCTGGCCCCTCCCTCGCAGGGCCTGCGCAGCGGCACCCAGACCGCGGGCTGCTTCGTCTCGCTGTACCTGCTCTCGCCCAGGCTCACCGCGCTCCTGCTCGTGGCGCTGCCAGCCCTGGTGGGCGCCGGCGCCGTCATCGGCGCCTTCCTGCGCGGCCTGTCCCGCCAGGCACAGGAGCAGGTACCCCTGGGACCCCCTGTCCTGCCCCCCCGAGCCGCAGTGAGGAGTGTCCCCAATGTCACCCCTCCCTGCAGGTGGCCAAGGCCACCGTGGTGGCCGACGAGGCGCTGGGCAACGTGCGGACGGTGCGCGCCTTCGCCATGGAGGAGCAGCAGGCACGGTAGGGGCAGGGCAGGGCAGGGGTCGGGCTTGGGGCGGCGGGGCTGAGGCAGGGGACCCCAGCCCATGCCTGCCCCAGGCTGTTCTGTGCCGAGCTGGACCATGCCGGGCGTCTGAGCGAGCAGCTGGGACTGGGCATCGCCGCCTTCCAGGGGCTCTCCAACCTGGCGCTCAACGGTCAGTGGGGGTCACCAGGTGGGACCTGGGGGGCTGTGGGATGGGGCACCCTTGGGCAGAACCTTCTCCGTGTCCCCTCCAATCCCAGCTCTGCCCCCACCCCACAGGCATCGTGCTGGGAACCATCTTTGTCGGTGGCTCCCTGATGGCTGGAGACCAGCTCTCACCTGGTGACCTCATGTCCTTCCTGGTGGCCTCGCAGACGGTGCAAAGGTCAGGGCAGGGCCCAACGGTACCCCCAGCATCCCTGGCACCCCCTGTGCCCTGCAGCCTGCCTGGGCACAGCCCTGAGCTCAGTCTCTGCCCTTGTGCATCGCAGGTCCTTGGCCAACATCTCCATCCTGATGGGCCAGGTACGTGGGATGAGGAGTCCTGGCACCCCCTGAGGCTCAGGATTTGGGTTTGGGGCTCCAGGGGTGTGTTTGCCGCCCTCCCTGCGGGTGGTGTGGGGTCTGAGTGCCCCAGGTGGGGTCTGGGGGCCATGAGGTGCCCCTGCTGTCCCCCAAGGTGGTGCGGGGTCTGAGCGCTGGCGCCCGCGTCTTCGAGCTGCTGAGGCTGGAGGTGCCCCTGGAGGGGGGAGCCTCCATCCCTGCCCACTCCCTGCGTGGGCGCATCTGCTTCAACCACGTCTCCTTCAGGTGAGTCCCACCGGCCCTGCCTGGCCCCCCATGGCTCCCTGAGACACCCCACGGACGGGGGGATTGGCAGTGTGTGCCCACAGTCCTGCAGCCCCCAGAGCCCTCACACCCCTGCAGCCCCCACAGCCCCTGCAGCCCCCACAGCCCCTGCAGCCCCTGCAGCCCCCACAGCCCTGCAGCCCCTGCAGCCCCCACAGCCCCTGCAGCCCCTGCAGCCCCCACAGCCCCTGCAGCCCCCGCAGTCCCCACAGCCCTGCAGCCCCTGCAGACCCCACAGCCCCTGCAGCCCCTGCAGCCCCCGCAGTCCCCACAGCCCCTGCAGCCCCTGCAGACCCCACAGCCCCCGCAGCCCCCACAGCCCCTGCAGCCCTGCTCCTCTCCCTGCAGTTATCCCACCCGGCCGGGCTACCCTGTCCTGCAGGACTTCAGCCTCACGCTGCCCCCCTGCCAGACCGTGGCCATCGTAGGTCCCTCTGGAGGAGGTACCAGTGCCCCCCACCCTCTCCTGCCCCCGGTTCTCTGCCCAGTGTTTGCCAGGGACTGGGAGCCCCCAGTGCTGCTGGAGCAGGGGGCTCAGGGTCGGTTCCCCAGGGAAGTCAACGGTGGCAGCGCTGCTGGAGCGGTTCTACGAGCCCACAGCAGGAACCATCACCCTGGACGGGCAGGACATCGCCGGGCTGGACCCGTCCTGGCTGCGGGGGCAGGTCATCGGCTTCATCAGCCAGGTGGGGACAGCAGCGGGACCCCTGGCTGCCCTGGGCAGGGGGAGGGACGCGGTCCTGGTGCTGAGGCTGGAGCTGTGCCGCAGGAGCCGGTGCTGTTCGGCACAACCATCATGGAGAACATCCGCTTTGGGAAGCCCGAGGCCTCCGATGACGAGGTGTTCGAGGCCGCCCGGCTCGCCAACGCCGACGGCTTCATCCGCAGCTTCCCCGAGGGCTACGGCACCGTCGTGGGTACGGCCGGGGCGGGTCAGGGCCAGGGGTCACTGGGCTGGTCCCGGCCTGAGGGACACGGCTGCCGGCCAGTGCTGCTGCTGGCCACTGCTGCTGGCCACTGCTTCCGGCCACTGCTGCCGGCCACTGCTGCCGGCCACTGCTTCTGGCCACTGCTGCTGGCTATGGCTGCCGGCCACTGCTGCTGGCCACTGCTGCTGACCACTGCTGCTGACCACGGCTGCAGGCCACTGCTGCTGGCCACTGCTGCTGGCCAGTGCTGCTGGCTACGGCTGCAGGCCACTGCTGCTGGCCACTGCTGCTGGCCACTGCTGCTGGCCACTGCTGCCGGCCAGTGCTGCTGGCCACTGCTGCTGCCAGCTGTGCCAGAGGGAGCTGGGGCCGCGCTGGGCTCTGAGCAGGACGGGTGGGGTTCGCGTGGGGAAGGTCCTTGGCTGGGGGGTGTCCCAGACTGGTGTGGCACAGCCGTTCTGGGGGTCCACAGGCTGGTGTGGCAGGGCCATTCTGGGGGTCCCCCGGCTGTGGGTTGGGTGGTCCCCAGGCTGGTGTGGCACAGCCGTTCTGGGGGTCCCCAGTCTGTGTGGCATAGCCGTTCTGGGGGTTCCCTGCTGTGGGATGGGTGGCCCCCTCCCCTGGGATGGTGCAGCCCCGCCATCCCCGCCGTGTCCCCGCGGTGTCCCGCAGGCGAGCGCGGCGCGGCGCTGTCCGGAGGGCAGAAGCAGCGCATCGCCATCGCCCGGGCGCTGCTCAAGGACCCGGCCGTGCTCATCCTGGACGAGGCCACGAGCGCGCTGGACGCGCAGGCGGAGCGGGCGGTGCAGGAGGCGCTGGACCGGGCGGCCACCGGCCGCACCGTGCTGCTCATCGCGCACCGCCTCAGCACCATCCGCGGCGCGCACCGCATCGCCGTGCTGGCCCAGGGCCGCGTGGCCGAGGTGAGACCGGGGCCGGGCGGGCACGGGCGGGCACCGGCACCGGCAGGGAGGTGACATCGCCCCGCTGTCTCCACAGGAGGGGACCCACGAGGAGCTGGTGCGGCGGGGGGGGCTCTACGCCGATCTCATCCGACAGCAGACCAAGGAGGGGTCCTGAGGGGCGCCCGCGCTGCTCCCCAATAAACCAGGGCTGCAAGGCGGACCGGGGGCTGCGCCGTGTGGTGGGACGTTGCGAAGGGTCCTCCGGGCCGCTGGGGGGCGCCCGTGCACAGGGGGGCGGGGCGCTAGGCGGGGCGGGGTGAGTGACGTAGATATGTGGGCGTGGCCAGCTGGCTGGCCCCGCCCCTCCGCTGGCCGCGCTGCCCGCGGGCGGGGTGTCCCCCGTGTCACCCCTGCGTGTGTGAGCCCCCCAGTGCGGGACCGCTGTGCGGCCCAGTTGGGGTGAGCGGTCTGTGTGTCAGCTCCGGGGCCGGGTGTCCCCCGTGTCACCCCTCGAGGCAGGGTGTCCCATGTGTGACCCCCGGGGCGGGATGTCCCCGGTGTCCCCCGTGTCACCCCTGCGTGTGTGAGCCCCCGAGTGCGGGACCGCTGTGCGGCCCTGTTGGGGTGAGCGGTCCCTGTGTCACCCCCGGGGCGGGATGTCCCGTGTGTGACCCCCGGGGCGGGATGTCCCGTGTGTGACCCCCCGGGGCGGGATGTCCCGTGTGTCACCCGTGGAGTGTGGCACCCCTGTCACCCCCGAGTGGGGGAACGCTGCCTCACTCCCCGCGGAATTGGAGGGGTGAGCCCCTGGATGACCTCGGGCGGGGGACCCCTGCATTCCCCCCGGTATGGGGGAGCCTTTGCGCGATTCCTGTGACGGGGAACCCCGATGTTACCCCCGGGGCAGGGGGCTCGTGTCACTGCCGGAGCGGGGGAACCCCTGCGTGACCTCTGGGATGGGGACACCCCCGTGTGACCCCCCGCCTGTGCCACTCTCCAGGGTGGGGGCCCCTCTATCACCCCTGGACTGGGGGGACCCTGTGTCACCTTTCTGGGGTGGGGACCCTCTGCATGACCCCGGGATGGGGGACCCCTGCAATGGGGTTTACCTCTTCATAACCCCACGGGATGGACTGTCACCTGTGCTGTCCCTCAAGGCAGGGGACCCTTGTGTCAACCCCCAGGCGGGGGGACCCACTGTGTGACCCAGGGTAGGATTAGCCCTGCATGACTCTCCCGGGGTGGGGGATCCCATGGATCAGCCTTCGAATGGGAGACCCCTGTGTCACCCCCGGAGCGGGGGGACCCTGGACATCTTTCTGGGCTGAGGGCTCCAGTGCATCACTTGGCGGGGTGCAGGGACCGCTGTGTGACCGGGGATGGGGCAGCGCCGTGTGACCCCCGAGGTGGGCTCCCCACGGCTGCCCGATGACGGGGCGCTGTGGGCTGCCCCCCTTTCCGGGGGTCTCGGCCCCCCCGTACCCCAAGGCGGCGGCCGCCGGCGGGGGCGGCGGGTGGAGCCGAGCGGGAGGGGCGGGGGCGGCGGCGGCGGGGGGCGGCGGGACCGGCGGCGGCTGCGCCGCGGCGGGAGCGGAGCCGGAGCCGAGAGCGGGACCGGGGCTGGGCTTGGAACTGGAGCTGGAACTGGGACCGGGGCTGGGACTAAATCCGGGACCGGGATCAGGCGGGGCACCGAGGCTGGAATCGGGACCGGAGCTCGAGCCGGGACCGGGATTGGAACCGAGACCGCCGGCGGGGCTGAGGCTGGGGCTGGCGCAGGGACGGGGGTTGCGCTGCGCTGCCCGCGGCTCCGCGGCCCCGGCCGGGCAGCGCCGGCACCGGCAGCGTGAAGGAGCCGCGGGAGCGCAGCGGCCGGTCCTGCCCCCCCACCTCCTGCCTTCCTCCCCCCTGCCCACCCTCCTCCCCCTCCCCTGCCGCCAGCTGCGCCCCGCGCCCGGCGCGGCGATGGGCTGAGGCTGCGGGGCTCCGCGGGGCCCCGGCCGCAACAGGATGAGGAGGGGCTCGGAGGGCAGCGGGGAGGGCGAGGGGCTCTCCAGCCTGCGGGCCTTCGCCCACAGCTCCTCGCTGCACGGCATCAGCCACGTCTTCGCCTACGGGGCCGTGTCCCTGCGCCGCGTGCTCTGGGGCGGCTTTTTCCTGGGCTCGCTGGGGCTGCTGCTGCTCGTGTGCGCCGAGCGCGTCGCCTACTTCCTCACCTACCCGCACGTCACCAAGCTGGACGAGGTGGCTGCCCGCAACCTCACCTTCCCGGCCATCACCATCTGCAACCTCAACGAGTTCCGCTTCTCCAAAATCACCCGCAACGACATGTACCACGTGGGCGAGCTGCTGGCGCTGCTCAACGAGCGCTACGAGATCAGCAACCCGCAGCTGGCTGAGCCCCACGTCCTGGCCGCGCTGCGCGACAAGGCCAACTTCAAGAACTTCAAGGCGAAGCCCTTCAGCATGGCCGAGTTCTACAACCGCACGGGCCACGACCTGGCTGACATGCTGCTGCAGTGCTCCTTCCGCGGCACCGGCTGCACCGCCCGCAACTTCACCGTGGTGAGTGCCGGGAGGGTGGGAGGGGGCGCGCCGGGCGCTGCGGAGGGGCACGGCAGTCCTGCTGAGGTCAGAGGCCCGCAGGTGATGCCCCTCTCTCATGCGCCCCCCGCAGCACTCCCAGCCCCTGCCCACCCCGCTGGGCGCAGGGCCGGCCCTGCCCTGGGGGCTGCGGGGTGCCAGGCGCTGCCAGCAGTGCCCGGGAGGAGCAGGGCTGTGCCGGGCACCCCGTGCTGCCTGGGGGTCTCTTCTGGGTGGTGGTGGGCACAGGATGCTCAGGGTTGTGGGGCGGTCACAGGCACAGGGTGCTCACAGGTGCAGCCCCCTACCTGTGCCAGCCTCAGGTGCCACCGGAGCAGCAGCGGCCGCTGCCCTGACTGTTGGCACAGGGGCTCCCGTGGGCGGCTGTCCCATGGGTGGCATGGGTGGGGGTCCCTGTGCCAGCCCTGCCGTGACCCCCAGCACCACCTACTGCTGCCCCCAGAAGAGGGCACGGACACTGGCATAGGCAGGGATGGTGACACTTGTGTGACAGGCAGGGACATGGGGATGGGCAGGGATGGTGGCACAGACAGGATGGGCAGGGGCAGTGTCACAGACAGGATGGGCAGGGTGGTGGCATGGGCAGGACAGGCAGGGACAGTGTCACACGCAGAGTGGGCAGGGACAGTGGCACGGGCAGAGTGGGCAGGGTGGTGGCATGGGCAGAGTGGACAGGGACAGTGGCATGGGCAGGACAGGCAGGGACAGTGGCACAGGCAGAGTGGGCGGGGAGGTGGCTTGGGCAGGACAGGCAGGGACAGTGGCATGGGCAGTGATGGTGGCATGGGCAGCACAAACCCTCCCCTCCTGCCACAGCAGCAGCAGCAGCAGTGTGGGCGCTGGGCAGCTCCCACCGGCCATGCCAGCTCTGCCCAGTGCACAGCCCTGTCCCCAGCAATCACGGTCACTTTAATGCTCTTAGAGCACTAATTAATTCCTCACACAGCTGAGAGACGAGCTGCCCTTTGAGAGGTGTGTGCCCCTGTGCCCCCCTGTGCCCCCCATGCTCCCTGTGCCCCCCTGTGCCCCCCCGTGCCCCAGTGCCCATGGCCAGGGCTGCTCTGCCCGTGTCCCCATAGCCAGGCACTGGTGGTGGCCCCTGAGTGCCAGGACATGTGGCAGGAGGGCTGAGGGTCCCCAGGGCACAACTTGGGGTGGGTGGCACTGCCTGGTTAAGCAGCAGGGTCCTGGCTCCACCCCCCAAAATCCCCAGGCTCAGCCAGTCTTAGCCCTGGGCCACGGTGCTGAGCCCTGGCACTGTGTCCTGCACCTCATCCCAGCCCGGCCCAGTGTCCCCGAGGCTCCTGGACACGTGCTGAGGGCCCACGGGCCATCGGGTCAGCTGTGTCTCCTCCGGCCTCCCCCAGGGCCAGGTGGATGGGGCAGGATGGGGCTGTGGGGACAGGGGATCTGCAGGGAGCAGGGTGGAGGTCCCAGGATGCAGGGTGGGGGTCCCAGGGGGCAGAGTGGGGGTCCCGGGGAGCAGGGTGGGGGTCCCAGGATGCAGGGTGGGGGTCCCAGGGGGCAGGGTGGGGGTCCCGGGGAGCAGGGTGGGGATCCCAGTGAGAAGGGTGGGGGTCCCAGGATGCAGGGTGAGGGTCCTGGGAAGCAGGGTGGGGGTCCCAGGATGCAGGGTGGGGGTCCCGGGGAGCAGGGTGGGGGTCCCAGGGAGCAGGGTGGGGGTCCCAGAGTGCAGGGTGGGAGTCCCAGAGTGCAGGGTGGGGATCCCCGTGAGAAGGGTGGGGGTCCCAGGGGGCAGGGTGGGGGTCCCGGGGAGCAGGGTGGGGGTCCCAGAGTGCAGGGTGGGAGTCCCAGAGTGCAGGGTGGGGATCCCCGTGAGAAGGGTGGGGGTCCCAGGGGGCAGGGTGGGGGTCCCGGGGAGCAGGGTGGGGGTCCCAGGATGCAGGGTGGGGATCCCAGTGAGAAGGGTGGGGGTCCCGGAGAGCAGGGTGGGGGTCCCAGGGGGCAGGGTGGGGGTCCCAGAGTGCAAGGTGGGAGTCCCAGAGTGCAGGGTGGGGATCCCAGTGAGAAGTGGGGGTCCCGGGGAGCAGGGTGGGGGTCCCGGGAAGCAGGGTGGGGGTCCCGGGGAGCAGGGTGGGGGTCCCAGGATGCAGGGTGGGGGTCCCAGGGGGCAGGGTGGGGGTCCCCAGGGAGCAGGGTGGGGGTCCCAGGGGGCAGGGTGGGGGTCCCTGTGTGACCCCGAGTGTGGAGTGCAGGAGTGGCAGTGCTGGGGCCGTGTCCCCATCGCTGTCCCCACCCATGCCCCCCCAGCATCCCCAAGCCGGGCAGCCGTTGCCATGACACCCGCCCCCCCCTTTCCTCCTTGGGCACCGCATTGCCATGGCAACGGGTCCCCACTTTGGGAGCAGCTGGTTGCCACGGCAACGCCCCCTCCCTCCCCCCCGTGGGACATAACCCCGGGTGGGGGCACCCACAGCAGAGCGGGCCGTGACGTCACGGGGCTGCGCGGCGGGAGCAGGGGGCGCCGGGACCGGTCTGGGGGCTCAGGGTCACCCCGGGCCCTGGCTGGGGTGCAGGTCCCGGGGTCCCTGCGGTGGCTGGCCCAGGACAGCTCTGGGGGGGGACAAAGAGTCCTGGTCCCCATCACGTTCTGCCTTGTGCCCTCCCATCTCAAGTGTCCCCACGTGTTCCCTGGAACCGACGAAACCCAATATCCCTGCAGAGCCGCGGCAGCGCCGGCACGGGCACCGCCAGCGGGCTCGGCCTCTCCTGGGGGCGCGGGATCCTGTCCCGGGCACTGGGATCCTGTCCTGGGGCACTGGGATCCTGTCCCGGGCACTGGGATCCTGTCCTGGCTCATGTGGGGCACTGGGATCCTGTCCTGGGCACTGGGATCCTGTCCTGGGGCACTGCGACCCCATCCTGGCTCCTGTGGGGCAGGGGGATCCTGTCCTGGCTCCTGTGGGCCACGGGGATCCCCATTGCCGTGTTCCCATGTGTGTCCTGTGTCCCCTCAGGGTCCCCACGGTGGCACCGGAGCCCCATCCCCCTGTCCACATGGGGAGTGGCAGTGGCAGTGACAGCCCTGTCCCCGTGTCCCCATGTCCCCGTGTCCCTGCAGCGGCAGTGACAGCCCTGTTCCCATGTCCCCGTGTCCCCATGTCCCCGTGTCCCTGCAGTGGCAGTGACAGCCCTGTCCCCGTGTCCCCGTGTCCCCATGTCCCTGCAGTGGCAGTGACAGCCCCGTCCCCGTGTCCCCGTGTCCCTGCAGCGGCAGTGACAGCCCTGTCCCCATGTCCCCGTGTCCCCATGTCCCCGTGTCCCTGCAGCGGCAGTGACAGCCCTGTCCCCGTGTCCCCATGTCCCTGCAGCGGCAGTGACAGCCCTGTCCCCATGTCCCCGTGTCCCCATGTCCCCGTGTCCCTGCAGCGGCAGTGACAGCCCTGTCCCCGTGTCCCCATGTCCCTGCAGCGGCAGTGACAGCCCTGTCCCCATGTCCCCGTGTCCCCCGTGTCCCCGTGTCCCTGCAGCGGCAGTGACAGCCCTGTCCCCGTGTCCCCGCAGATCTTCACCCGCCTGGGCAAGTGCTACACGTTCAACCCCGGGGGCCCGGGCCGGGAGGTGCTGACCACGCTGCAGGGCGGCTCCGGCAACGGGCTCGAGCTCATGCTCAACGTGCAGCAGGAGGAGTACCTGCCCGTCTGGGGGGACACAGGTGAGCCCCTGCCCGTCTGGGGGACACAGGTGAGCCCCCCCTGCCCGTCTGGGGGGACACAGGTGAGCCCCTGCCCGTCTGGGGGGACACAGGTGAGCCCCCCCTGCCCGTCTGGGGGACACAGGTGAGATCCCCTCCCGTCTGGGGGACACAGGCGAGCCCCTGCCCTGCGCCTGACCCCTCTCTCTGCCCTGCAGATGAGACCTCGTTCGAGGTGGGGGTGAAGGTGCAGATCCACAGCCAGGACGAGCCGCCCTTCATCGACCAGCTGGGCTTCGGCGTCGCCCCCGGCTTCCAGACCTTCGTGTCGTGCCAGCAGCAGCGGGTATCCGGGCACGGCGCCCGGGCTGGGCACACCCCGAGGGACCGGGACGGGCCCCGGAGGGACCGGATGGACCCTCAAAGGGACCCAAAGGGCCTGGGATGGCCTGGTGTTGCCACACGTCCCCACGGGTAGCGCTGCCATCCCCGCGGGGACACGCCCTGCCCAGCCAGCCGTGGGCACCGTGCCCCTGCACTGCCAGGAGCAGCCCGGGCTGTGGGGCAGCCCCACGGAGGTGCAGGCAGCCCCAGCGCAGGCAGCGACCCCCGGCTCTGCGGAACAGCCGCCGGGGGGGCGGCCGCGCCGGCCCCCGCAGCCAGACACCTAAATTTAGGTGCCTCGGGTGGGTGTCACCACGTGTGCCGCGCATGGGCGGCAGGAGCACGGCGGCAGCGGGAACGTGGCCCCGGCACCCACGGGTGGGGGGTGCTGGGTCTGCACCGGGGCCAGGGGGAGGGCGGGGGTCCGTGCTGAGCCCCCCACTCACTCGGCACGTCCTGTTCCTGCACGCTCCCACGCAGTGCCACCTGCCAGACCCGGCTGTGGCACCCGGTACAGGTGACAATTGCTGCGACACCCGTCGCCGTGACCCGACAGGAGGGGACGGGCTGGGGCGGGGGCTGTGGCTGGCACTGGCGGTGGGTGGGCTCTGCCCGAGGGACGGCACCGCCGGGAGGTGCGGGGGTGTGACACTGGACATCGGGGCTGCCGCGGGGCCCCAGGACGCCGTGTTTTCCTTAGCGGGTGCCCGGCAGCTGGTGTACCTGCCCCCGCCGTGGGGGGACTGCAAGGCCACCCCCATCGAGTCCGACTTCTTCACCAACTACAGCCTGACGGCGTGCCGCCTGGACTGCGAGACGCGCTACCTGGCCGAGAACTGCAACTGCCGCATGGTGCACATGCCGGGTGAGCGGGGGGGCGCCCGGGGGGCTGCGCGGCTCCGGGGCCATCCCCCGCCCCTGCGACCGCCGCCTCCCCCGCAGGCAATGCCAACGTCTGCACCCCCGAGCAGTACAAGGAGTGCGCCGACCCCGCGCTGGGTACGTACCCCGTGCCCCCCAGCGGCACCCCGGCCTGTCCTGGGAGCCCCTCCGCCTCCCCGGGTCCCCCTTTCTGTGAGCGCAGCCCCGGTGTCCCTGTGCCCTGGCTGGGATGGGGTCACTGCTGTCCCTGTGCCCCCAGCACTGTGAGCTGGCTCTGGTGTCCCTGTGTCCCCATTTCTGTCAGTGCAGCCCCGGTGTCCCTGTGTCCCAGCACTATGATTGTACCTCTGGTGTCCCCGTGCCCTGGCTGGGGTGGGGTCGCTGCTGTCCCCAGATGCGCAGGGCCGGGTCCCCTCCCTGTGGCACACCAGTCCCGGGTGGCACCACCCTCTCTGTCCCCGGGCACCCCGGCTCCCCCCGTGGGCAGGGTCCAGGGGTCCCGGTCCCACGCGCGCCCCCCCAGACTTCCTGGTGACGAAGGACAGCGAGTACTGCGCGTGCCGCACGCCCTGCGCCATGGTGCGCTACGGCAAGGAGCTCTCCATGGTCAAGATCCCCAGCAAGGCCTCGGCCAAGTACCTGGCCAAGAAGTTCAACAAGACGGAGCAGTACATTGCGTGAGTGACACTGCCACCAGCCCTGCCACCCTGCGGTGTCACCAGGCCTGCTACCAGCCCTGCCACCAGTCCTGCCACCAGCCCTGCCACCGGCACTGCCACCCCAGCATTGCCACCAGCCCTGCCACCCTGCGGTGTCACCAGCCCTGCCACCAGCTCTGCCACCAGCCCAGCCACCCTGCGGTGTCACCAGCACTGCCACCCTGCGGTGTCACCAGCACTGCCATCAGCCCTGCCACCAGCCCTGCCACCCTGCGGTGTCACCAGCCCTGCCACCAGTCCTGCCACCCTGCGGTGTCACCGGCCCTGCCACCAGTCCTGCCACCCTGCGGTGTCACCGGCCCTGCCACCAGCTCTGCCACCAGCCCTGCCACCAGCCCTGCCACCCTGCGGTGTCACCAGCACTGCTACCAGCCCTGCCACCAGTCCTGCCACCCTGCGGTGTCACCGGCCCTGCCACCAGCTCTGCCACCAGCCCTGCCACCCTGCGGTGTCACCAGCACTGCCACCCTGCGGTGTCACCAGCACTGCCATCAGCCCTGCCACCAGCCCTGCCACCCTGCGGTGTCACCCCCACCTCGCCAGCGCACGGTGTGACACGGCTCAGCCCCACAGCCCCAGCATGAGAGCTGGCATCACACAGCAGTGTGACAGTGTGAACACGGCACAGCACGGCCCCACGACACCAACCAGCACCGTGTGACACGTCCCCAGCAGCCATGAACGGCCCGGAGTGACAGTGTGACAGGCACAGCCCAGAGTGACAGTGTGACAGGCACACCCACACAGCATCCCCCGGCAGACATGGCCTGGGACAGCGCGGCAGTGTGACACAGCACGGCACAGCCACGCACAGACACAGCCCAAAACGATGGCGTGGCATGGCATGGCATGGCATGGCATGGCATGGCATGGCATGGCACGGCACAGCCCAGTATGGCACAGCACAGCATGGCTTGTGCCCCCAGCCCTGGGCACCCCTCTGCGCTGCCCCACGGTGCCCCATGGCACAGTGCAGCCCCCAGCCTGGCACGGCACGGCCTGACAGGGCATGGCACAGCATGGCTCAGCCTGGCACGGCACAGCCTGGCACGGCACAGCCTGACGCCCCCCCCGTCCCCTGTCCCCCCAGGGACAATGTGCTGGTCCTGGACATCTTCTTCGAGGCGCTCAACTACGAGATGATCGAGCAGAAGAAGGCGTACGAGGTGGCGGGGCTGCTGGGTGAGGGTCGGGGTCTGGGGGTGCCGGGGCCCCGCGGTCTGCCCTCACTGACACCTGTCACTGCCACTGCCACCTCCCGCGCAGGTGACATCGGGGGGCAGATGGGGCTGTTCATCGGCGCCAGCCTCCTCACCATCCTGGAGATCTTCGACTACCTGTACGAGGTGAGCCCCCCGGCCTCCCCCGCGCGGGGGTCGCGGGGCCGGGACCCTGACCTGCCCCCCGCAGGTGTTCCGGGACAAGCTGCTCAGCCTGTACAAGGAGAAGAAGCGGAGCCCCCGGAGCGACGGCGGCACCCTGGTAACCCCCCGCGCCCCCTCCCCAGCCCCCGGCCCAGGGCTCGCCCCTCCTCATCCCCCCGCTCACCGCTCTCTCACTGCCCGTCCAGGAGCACCCGCCGGTCCCGGGCAGCCCCCCGGCCCCGCGCCCACCCAGGTACACGGCGGGGTGTGGGGCTGTCGCTCCCCGGGGAAGGTGGGGGGCCGTGGGGGGCTCCCCAGGGCCATTCCCTGCAGATCTCCCGCATTCCCTGCCAACCCCGGCATTCCCTGCAGATCTCCCGTTCCCTGGTGACTCCCCCATTCCCTGCAGACATCCCCCATCCTCATCATCCCCCGCAGCGCCTGTTCCGGGGCGCCCCTGCCCTGAACCCCTCAGCCGGGCTGGGTGCCCTGAACCCCTCAGCCGGGCTGGGTCCCCCCCCTCCCTCCGGGGCACAGTGGGGCAGGAGAGGGGGGCCGGGGGGGGCACACGGGAGGGGCTCCAGGTTGGCGATGGGGGGACACAAGGGGAGGGGACGAGGGGCAGAGCCCCCCAGCAGGCAGGGGGTGGCGGTGGGAGCTGACCCCCGCCCCCCCTGCAGAGCGCCTGGCCCCCCCTGCCCGGCCCCGCGCCCCGTCTCGGCGTCACCCCGAACCTGCTACCTCGTCACCCGGCTCTAGGGTCCCCCCCGGGCCGCCCCGCAGAGCCCAGCCCGCCCCCCCGCCGGCCGGGGGGCTGGGGGGACACCCCCGGGCCGCGGGGCGGCCTCCAGGCCTCCCGTGCCCCCTGAGGGGGTGTCGGGGGGCTGGGGGTGAGGGGCCCCCCGGCCCTGCTCCCGCGTCCCTGCATGCGCTGCCTGTGCCCCCCGCGCTGGACATGCCTCCCCTCCCTACAGCCCCCCAAATAAAGAGGTGCCCCAGGCCCCGGCTCCGGGCTGCTGGGGGGCGGGGGTCCCAGGGCTGGCCGGGGGTCCCGGCAGCCCAGGAAGGAGGAGGCGGCGCTGGGGGAAGCTCTTTATGGGACACGGAACGCGCATCACCCGGTACAGCAGCGCCCGGCAACGGCACATCCGCGACCCCCAGGGGAGGGTCGGGGGAGCAGGGAGAGGGGAAAGGGGGGTGTCCCCCCCCGGGGTCCCTGTGCCTGGTCCCGGAGGGTCCTGCCCCTCCACCAGCCCTGTGGCCCCATTCCTGGGGCTCCCATGCCCTTGGGAAGCCCCCCGCCCCCAGGTGAGCCCCGTGTCCCTGGGGGGGTCCCAGCCCTCTCATCCGCCCCCCGGGGCTGGGGGTCCGGGGGTGGCGCCAGCCCCCCGCAGCCAGGGCAGAACCTAATAAATACTGGGGTGTGGGGGGCTGCAGTCCGGGGGGCTGGCACGGGCTGGCACCCGGCTGCGGGGGCTGGGGCTGCCCCCTCAGGGGAAGCGGGGGCCCCTAGGGGGGGCAGAAGTCGGTGAAGTAGGGGTGCTGCAGGGCCTCCTCCGCCGAGATCCGCTGCACAGGATTGCACTTGAGCAGGTTCTGCGGGGCACGGGGGGCTGAGGGGCACAGCACAGACCCTCCCCATCCCACAGCCCCACAGCTGGGCAGGGGGCTGCGAGGGGGAGGGACCCGCTCCCGGGAGCCAGAGCCCCCAGGAGGTGGGCAGGGGGGACAAGTGTGGGGGACACAGCGATGGGACACGAGCAGGGGCAGCGCAGGCTGGGGGACACAGGCAGGGCTGGGGGACACAGGCAGGGCTGGGGGGACACGGCAGGGCTGGGGGGACACGGCAGGGGGAGCACGGGGGGACACAGGCAGGGCTGGGGGACACAGGCAGGGCTGGGGGGACACAGGTAGGGCTGGGGGGACACAGGCAGGGCTGGGGGGACACAGGCAGGGCTGGGGGGACACAGCAGGGGGAGCACGGGGGGACACAGGCAGGGCTGGGGGACACAGGCAGGGCTGGGGGGACACGGCAGGGGGAGCACAGGGGAAGGGGACACAGGGGAAGGGGGGCACAGGGGAAGGGGGGCACAGGGGAGGGGGGCACAGGGGAGGGGGGCACAGGGGAAGGGGACACAGGGGAAGGGGGCACAGGGGAAGGGGGATACAGGGGAGGGGGGCACAGGGGAAGGGGGATACAGGGGAGGGGGGCACAGGGGAGGGGGGCACAGGGGAAGGGGGCACAGGGGAAGGGGGATACAGGGGAGGGGGGCACAGGGGAAGGGGGGCACAGGGGAAGGGGGATACAGGGGAAGGGGGCACAGGGGAAGGGGGACACGGGAAGGGGACACAGGGGAAGGGGGGCACAGGGGAAGGGGGCACACGGGAAGGGGGCACAGGGGAAGGGGGCACAGGGGAAGGGGGCACAGGGGAAGGGGGCACAGGGGAAGGGGGCACAGGGGAAGGGGGCACAGGGGAGGGGGGCACAGGGGAAGGGGGATACAGGGGAAGGGGGGCACGGGGAAGGGGGCACAGGGGAAGGGGGCACAGGGGAAGGGGGGCACAGGGGAAGGGGACACGGGAAGGGGACACAGGCAGGGGGCACAGGGGAAGGGGGCACAGGGGAAGGGGGCACAGGGGAAGGGGGCACAGGGGAGGGGGGCACAGGGGAGGGGGGCACAGGCAGGGGGACACAGGCAGGGGACACAGGCAGGGTCTCACCTGCAGCAGGTCCCGCCCAGTCGCGTTCAGCTTGGGCACCACGTTGACCAGGGAGGTGGTAGCTGGGTACATGGGGTAGGGCTGGGGACACACGGGTGACCCCCAGCTCCCCCAGACCCCCTCATTCCCTCTGCCCCCCCGGGTCCCCTGCCCTCACCTTGTAGTCGGGCAGCTTGGCCATGGCTGGCCACTGCTCCTCCGTAGGGGTCCCCAGCAGCGTGGGGACAGTCAAGGGCCACCAGGGCGGTCAAGGGCAGCAGCCCCTGCCCCCCTGCCCCTCTGCCCAGCCTAGGGGTTCCCATTCCAGGGGATCCTCATTCCCAGAGATCCCCATTCCCCAGGGGCTCCCTATTCTGTGGGATTCCCAGGACTCTGCATTCCAGGATTTCCCCAATCCCCCATTCTGTGGGTCTCCATTCGGGAGGGATCACCATGGCCACAGGACTCCCCATCCCCAGGGGATTCCCCATCCCCAGGGGATTCCCCATTCAAGGGTTTTCCCCTTCCTCTGGGCTCCCCATTCCCAGGCAGTCCCCCCTGGGCTCCCCATTCCCAGGCAGTCCACCCTGGGCTCCCCATTCCCAGGCAGTCCACCCTGGGCTCCCCACTCCCAGGCAGTCCCCCCTGGCTCCCCATTCCCAGGCAGTCCATCCTGGGCTCCCCATTCCCAGGCAGTCCATCCTGGGGTCCCCATTCCCAGGCAGTCCATCCTGGGGTCCCCATTCCCAGGCAGTCCATCCTGGCTCCCCATTCCCAAGCAGTCCCCCCTGGGGTCCCCATTCCCAGGCAGTCCCCCCTGGCTCCCCATTCCCAGGCAGTCCCCCCTGGGGTCCCCATTCCCAGGCAGTCCATCCTGGCTCCCCATTCCCAGGCAGTCCATCCTGGCTCCCCATTCCCAGGCAGTCCACCCTGGGGTCCCCATTCCCAAGGATATCGGAAGATCCTCTTCAGCTGGTCGTCCACGTCGTTGCCCGGGAAGAGGGGCCGCCCCGCATTGGCCAGCTCTGGGGGGACAGGGGGTGGTTCCCACGGGCCCCCAAGGCCCCCCCAGGCCCCCCCACTGCTCTGGCCCCCCAGTGTACCCGCGAAGATGCAGCCAGCTGACCACATGTCAATGGAGGTGGAGTAGAGCTTGGCACCGAAGAGAACATCAGGGGGCCGGTACCACAGAGTGACCACCTGGGGAGGGACAGGGACACTCAGGGACAGGGACAGGGCAGCCCCAGGCAGGCCCGAGCCCCCCGAGCCCCCACTCACCTCAGCTGAGTAGCAGCGCACGGGGATGCCAAAGGCCCGAGCCAGCCCGAAATCTGCCAGCTTGAGCTCCCCGTTCTGGGGGGACAGACGGGGTGAGCGTGGGGGCCCCACCTGTGTCCCCTGCACCCCAGGGACAGCGGCCCTGCTGCCTTTCCCACCACTGGGAGAGATGGAGCTGCAACTGTGGCTGGACAGGCACCCGGCGTGACTCCCCGCGACAGACAGACAGACAGGCAGACAGACAGACAGGCAGACAGCCCCCCCTCTCCGGGTGTGAGCCCCCAGCACAGCCTGCTGCGCCCCCAGAGCCCCTGCTGCCCGTGCCCACCCTGTTGATGAGCAGGTTCTGGGGTTTCAGGTCCCGGTGCAGCACGTTGCGGCTGTGGCAGAAGGCGAGGCCCTTCAGCAGCTGGTACATGAAGGACTGTGGGGCACAGACGGGCATCAGCCCCCGGCGACCCCACGGGGCACAGCGGGGCCGGGGGCTCCCCGGGACCCCCCACACACCTTGACAATCTCGGGGTCCAGATCCCCGTTGCAGCTGTCGAAGTATTTCTTCAGGTCCTGGGGGAAAGCGAGGGGGAGCCGGGAGCAGTGATCACCAGGGACCCCCGGGACCCCCAGGGACCCCCTGAAACCCCCCGGGACACCCGCGTCCCCCCAGGGACCCCCCAGGACCCCCCCGCCCGCGGCGCTCACCTGGTCACAGAACTCAAAGACCAGGGTCAGCTTCTTGTCGCTGTGCAGAACGTCATGGAGCCTGCGGGGAGGGTCCCTGAGCCCCCCAGCGCCGGCAGGAGCGGCCCGAGCCGCGACCCCCAGCCCCGGTACCGCCCGGTACCACCCGGAGCCCCCGGTACCGCCCGGAGCCGCGACCCCCAGCCCCGGTACCACCCGAGCCCCCGGTACTGCCCGGAGCCCCCGGTACCTCCTGAGCCCCCGGTACCACCCGAGCCCCCAGTACTGCCCGGAGCCCCCGGTACCGCCCGAGCCCCCGGTACCTGACAATGTTCTTGTGCTTGAGCTCCTTGAGCAGGCAGATCTCCCGCAGCGCCGAGCTGGGCACCCCCTGCGGGACACGCGGGGTTGTGGGAGCCGGGGGATGTCCGGGGGTCCCGGGGATGTCCGGGGGTCCCGGGGGGTCCCAGCCTCCGCCCCCCCCTCACCTCATCATCGTCGTCCAGCCGCACCCGCTTCAGCGCCACGATCTCGTGCGTCTCCCGGTTCTTGGCCTTGAACACGGTCCCGTAGGTGCCTGCGGGAGGCGGAAGGGTCACGGCCGAGCCCCCGGTACCTGTACCGACACCGCCGCCGCCGGGCCCCACAGCACCCGGCTCCTCCCGTACGGCCCCGGCCCCGCCGCACCTTCGCCGATCTTCTCCAGCTTCTCGTATTTCTGCATCGCGCCGCGATCGGTCCCGGCCCGGCCCGGCCCGGCCCCGGTACCGGCCCCGCCCGCCCCGCCACACCTCCCGGCAGCCCCCGCGCGGCTCCGCCCCGCCACACCTCCCGGCAGCCCCCGCGCGGCCCCGCCCCCGCCACACCTCCCGGCAGTCCCCGCGCGGCTCCGCCCCGCCACACCTCCCGGCAGCCCCCGCGCGGCCCCGCCCCGCCACACCTCCCGGCAGCCCCCGCGCGGCCCCGCCCCCGCCACACCTCCCGGCAGACCCCGCGCGGCCCCGCCCCCGCCACACCTCCCGGCAGCCCCCGCGCGGCCCCGCCCACCCCGCCACACCTCCCGCGATGGCCCCGCCCACCCCGCCCCACCCCCGCCCCTTGGTTCCGGGTTCGATCCCCGGCTCCGCCCGCCCGAGTCCCCGCCGGACCCTCCGGGACCCCTCGCCCGCCCTCCCCGGGACAGCGCCACTGCGCGGGCGCCCTGCGCCGATCCCTTGCGGGGACGGTGTCTGCACCCGCTGGGTCGGTGCCGGAAGCGGTGCGGACCCGCCCGGTGCCGCCCCGCCCCGGCGCGCTCCCGCCGTTCCGCCCCGCGGGGACGCGCAGACCCGCCCGGCGCAGCCGGACTGTCCGGTAAGCAGCGGCACCGGCATCGGGATCGTGAGCGGAGGCGATGGGGCTGGCGGGGTGCAGCACGGCTGGTCCGGTCCCGGTCCTGGTCCCTGCCCCGGTCCCGGTCCCGTCCCGGTGCCCCGACCCTCCCGGAGCCGCCCTTCCCCGTCGGTGCTGTCCCCGCTCCCCGCGCTGTCCCCGTTCCCCGCACGCTGCTCTCACCGAGCCCGCTCCATTCCACTCCCTGCTCTCCGCCCCGCCCGCGGCAGCTCCGGTCCCGGTCCCGGTCCTGGTCTTGGTCCCGGTCCCGGTCCCGTCCCGCCCCGCCCTGGCAGCCCCAGGTCCCGGTCCCGGTCCCGTCCCGCCCCGCCCTGGCAGCTCCAGGTCCCGGCGCGGCCGCGGCTCCGCTTCCCCCGCTGCCTGCCCCGGGCTGTGCCGCGGTGTTGGGGTTCGGGGGGTTCGAGGGGTTCGGGGGTTTCGGGCGGTTCGGGGGGGCTGTGCCGTGTCCGGCACTCCGGGACTCCCAGCGCACGCTCCGGGTGCTTCGGCTCCTTCGGCTGCAGGTGGAGCGATACCCAGCCCCTCACCCCCAGGAGCACCCCGAAACCCCCGGGGGTCCCTGGAGCCCTCCGGGCACCTCCCGGGCTGCTCCCGGCCGGCAGCGATGCTGCCCGGGACGGCGAACCTCGGCCCCCCGCCACCACTGGAGCTCCGTGCAGGGTGGTCCCAGGTGACCCCAGACCCTGCTCTCGGGGTGACGGTGGATCCCGGGGCACGAGGGGAGTCAGGACCCTTCATCCATCCTCATCATCATCATCATCCCCCCTCTCTCTTACAGCGGGGCCGCTCCATGCGCTTCCCCTGCGGCGCCTGAGCCCGGCAGCCCTCGGCAGGTGAGTGCCACGGGGCTGGGGAGGGGACCCGCTGTGTGTCCCTGTCACACGTCTGGGGCGGTCCTGCAGCCACCCGCCCCCCGCGAGGGGGTCCGAGGGGTCGGCGGGGCCGGGAAGGGGCCTGGGCTCACCCAGCCGCCCCCATCGTCCTGCTCGCCGGGAACGGCGGCTCCGGGGCCCGGGGGCCGCGCGGTGCCCGCTGAGAGCCGCCGGTGCCGGGGCACTGCCCCTTGCGAAACCATCCGGGGTTGAGCAACGCCGGGCACGGCTCCAGCCCGGGGCTCTCCCACGGAGCGTGGGCTCCACGGCCCCGGGCGCGCCCCCGGGGAGGGGGCAGCAGCTTTGGGGTGCGAACAGGTTTTGGGGGCTGCGTTGGCGGTGGCTGCCTCTCCCCAGCTGCGGAGACCCTTTTTGATTTCGATGAAGTGTGGGAATTTGGGATTGCTCCGTAGTGGAATTACGCTGGCAGCTCCCAGTGCTGCGGGAAGGGCTGCGCGCCTGCCCCGTCCCCCCACGGAGGGGGGCTCCAGTTGGGAACCTGCTGTCGAGCCCTTCGGGGTCGCTGCACCACTTCAAGCGGTTGCCAAAAAAACCGGGATTTGATCGTTCTAACGATCCGCTGGCACCGGCGGCCGCGCCCCCCGCCGGCAGCCCTTCCGCCCGCGCTCCCGGGGCTCGGGCCGCTCTGGACCTGCTTTGTCACCTGTCCTGGGCGGGCAGCCACGCTGCAGGGGATGGGGCTGCCGCAAGGGCCAGAAGGATGGGTTGGAGGACCCTCCTGGCACCTCCTGCGCCCTGGGCAGGGCTGAGGGTGACCCAGGTGCCACCCTGCCGGAGAGTGGCATCCCAGCCGGCGGAAGGGAGGGGACCGTGGGAGCCGTGTCCCCGTGCTGTCCCCGTTTCAGCCCCCACAGTCCCAGCCTGTCATTAGGCGGGCCGTGGTGGCCGCAGGGACCGGGCTGGCTGCCCGACGAGCCGCGCTGGGGCATTCCAGGGGCGTGAGGCCAAGGGGGTGGGCACAACCCTCGCCCGGGGTGGGACCCTGCGCTTACGGAGGGGGTCATGTCCCCTGTGTCCCCAAAGTCGCCACGGGAGCCACGGCGAAGGACTTGGCAGAGCTTCCCTGTTTGGATCCGGGGCTGCTCCACGGAACAAAGCCTCGCGCTGCCGCCGCTGCTCCCGCGGCTTGTTTTCCTCCTGAGCCGGTATAAAGCTCCTGGCAGCGCTCGCAGCTCCGGGCACAGCGCGGCTGCCCGCGCTCCTGCTCGACGATCGCCCCTGCCCCGGGCTTACCCCTTCTCCGGGCTCGCCCTTTCTCCAGGATCTCCCCTGCCCCGGGCTCTCTCCCGCTCCGGGCTCTCTCCCGCTCCGGGCTCGCCCGGCTCGTGCGGTGCCGGGGGTCCCGCGGGGGTCCCGCGTCGCTCCCGCCGGGCAGGACCCGCCCGGGCCGTGGGAGCGGCCGGAGCTGCTGGAGCGTGGGGCTCCCCGGGCCGGCGGGGATGGGGTGAGATGGGGTGAGTGCTGGGACAGGGGGTGGCACAGCGGGAGTGACACGGGCGTCGCCCAGCGCTGCCGCAGGTGACAGTGGCTGTCGCTGTGGCCAGACCGACCCTCTTAACGCCATCCCGTCCTGCCGGGACCGGGCTGTCAGTGCTGGTGCGTGTCCCCGCAGGATTGTGGAGGGCGGCTGTGCCTGTCCCCTCCTGCGGCTGGGGTGGGGGCAGTGGTGGGGACAGTGGTGGGTGGGCAATGGCAGGGGGCTCTTGCGGGTCTGGTGCTGCTCGGGGGGTCCTGTCCTCTCTGAGGTGGCAGTGAGGAGGTGGAGGGTGCCCTGGCACACGGGTCACAGTGGCAATGACAGCGGCAGTGGCACCGTGTGGGTGCAGAGCAGTGATTCATCTCCAGATCCGGTGGTTTTGAGGTCGTGGGCCGGGGGGTGAATATTTTTGGTGTTGGTTTCTGAAGTTTCAGTGAGTGAAGCTCTGGAGCCGAGAGGAAGCCAGTGGTGTCTGGCCCAGCTCCATCCCTGGTGATGAGGGGGTGCAGGATCCCACCTGCTTCTGCTGGGTGGGATCTGGGGGCACACGGGGTGCCAGGAACACCCAGGGCTTTCCTGCAGCAGCCAGGTGAGATGGGGCAGGGGGCTGCAGGGAGCTGGGCTCCTCCCATCTTTGGGAGTGGCAGAGTGCTGGGGCACCCACGGGGCCTCCTCTGTTTTGGGGTGCAGGGAACTGGGGCTCTCCTGACTTCCCTGTCCCATGGACGTGTCTGCCCAGGCGATGGGCACAGCCTGAGCTGTGCTGGCCTCACCCCGGCCGTTCCTGGCACCAAGGGGGCAGCTGGTGTCACCACCAAGGCTGGGGAACACGCTGTGGGGGTCACCATCAGCTTTGGTGTCAGTGTGGGCACAAGCATGGCTGGCACTGTGCACTGAGCCCACGTCAGTGATCTGCCGGGTGGCACGGTGGTGGCAGCAGACGGAGTGGCAGCAGTTGGGCTGCTGCTCGTGGGGGCACAGGCATGGCAGAGTGGGCAGGAGGACCCTTGCTGCTCCCAGCCTTGTCTCTTCCCGTGGGGTTTTGGGTCTGTGCTGTGGACATGGTTGTCCCGGTGTGGATGTGTCAGCTGGCTTCCCAGGACACGGCTGTCTCAGCGTGGTTGTGGCTGTCCTGGTGTGGTCAGGCTGCCCAGGATGAGATTGTCCCAGCACAGATGTGGTGTTCCTGGTGTGGTCAGGCTGCCCAGGATGAAATTGTCCCAGCACAGGTGTGTCTGTCCCAATGTGGTCAGGCTGCCCAGGATGAGATTGTCCCAGCACAGATGTGGTGTTCCTGGTGTGGACAGGCTGCCCAGGATGAGATTGTCCCAGCACAGGTGTGGCTGTCCTGGTGTGGACTGGCTGCCCAGGATGAGATTGTCCCAGCACAGGTGTGGCTGTCCCGGTGTGGACAGGCTGCCCAGGATAAGATTGTCCCAGCACAGGTGTGGCTGTCCCGGTGTGGACAGGCTGCCCAGGACATAACTGTCCCGGTGTGGACACGACTATCCTGGTGTGAGTGTGCTGCCTGCAGTGCAGGTGCCAGCATCACTGTCCCCGCCGCGCTCAGCCCGCGGCCCCGCCCGCTGACCCCGAGGTGGGTCCTGACTCAGGACGGGTCCGGGAGCTCGAGGCCCTCCGGGGCAGCCCCGAGGCAGTGCGGGGCCAGGGCCGAGCCCTCTAATCGCCTCAGCCGCTCGGGCAGGCCGGGGCCGGTCCCAGGAATGTGACTCCGGCGGCGCGGGAGTGGCCGCGGCAGCGGCGCTGGGCGCCCGTGGCAGTGTCGGGTCACTCCCAGCGCGGCCGGGCCCGGAGCGCGGTCCTGCCCCGCTTATCGGGGCGGCCCGGCCTCGCACAAGGGGCCATTGTGCCGCGGGGCCGCGCAGGGGCGCGGCTGGTGGCGGTGCCAGCGCTGACACCGTCACGGTCCTGTCCCCAACGCGGCCGCGCTGCGTGTCCTGACCCCTCTGCCCGGGGGGAGGGCGAGGCGCTGGCACCGCAGCCGTGCGGTGACGGTGGGACTGTCCCGCGGTGTCTGCTCGGGGCCTGATCCCCCATCCCGGGGTGCCGGAATGTCCTGGGAGCGGGGCTGGCCACAGGGCACCGATCAAGGCTTGTCCTGGCCGCTTTCCGCAGGGCTGGCTCGAGCCCTGAGCCGTTCCCGGCCGCTGCTCGTCCGTGACTCAGTGACTGCAGTGGAAAGCAGAAGTGTCCCCCCGCGCCCCCCCGGCTGTCCGTCATCCTTTCCAGCGGGGTCATGCCCCGGCTGCGGGCGCCACATGTCCCCAGTGCCACCATCGCGCTGGGTCCCCGCTGTGGCACCTGGGCACCAGGACCCCGTTTTGGGGCGTTTTGGTGAGAGTACAACGTTCCCAAGAACAATCTCAGTGTGTTCCCAAACTAATCCCGAGATGCCCACGAGATTAAACCCAAAAAGCTGCTTAGCGCCCACAGCAGCGACGCCGTCCCGCGCCGGCGCCCCGGCACCCACCGAGGGGGCGGTGCAGCCCCACGTCCCCCCCGTGGGAGGGTCCCGTCCTGAATTTGGGGGGGTTGAATGCTGGCGGCGGCTTGGCGGGCGCCCCAGGAGAGCGGCGTGGCAGGGCGGATAATCTGCCTGCTGGAATGTGGATGTGCTGGCTCCGGCCCCGGACGGGAGCGGGGATTAGGGAGAAGCTGGAGCAGGGTAGCACCGAATTTTGGGAAAAGGTGGGATCCAGGGCTGCGGTGCGGCTCGAGCAGCCTCAGCCTGGGCATTCACTGAGACCACAACTCTTCCAGCCTCACCACGGCCACCGGGCTGGCACCGCTGGTGGCGGTGACGGGGACAGTGATGCCACCCATGTGAGACGCAGTCATCCGTCACCACCCTCCTCAGTGCCCCCGTCACGTGGGGCCACCGCCCGTGGCAATAAACGCGGCACGCCGGTGCCACAGGGGTCGGCGCAGGGCCCGGGGAGCTGCCAGGGGACAAGTGTGGGTGGAAGCTGCGCTGGGCTGGGGAAACTGGGGGCGGGCTGTGGGGTTTTGGGTTTTGGGTTTTGGGAGGGTCGGGTGCTGCTGGGGCCCCCCGAGCCTGGCGCCCTGCCCGCACCCCGCGGGGTTGGGTGCTTGCCCGGGGTCCCGCTGCCCCGACTCCGCTCCCCTCGCGGGTTTGTCTTGGCCACAGCTCCCCCATTCCAGCCGGTGGCCAAGACAAACCAGCCCGGAGCCAGCCCGAGCCGAGGAGGGGCAGCCCCGGCCCCGCCCGCGGCACGGCTCTGGGGACCCCCTGATCCCCCTGTGTGCCCCCAGGTTATGCTGCCCCGACAGCGACCCCTGAGCCCCCGCGAGAAGGAAAAGGGCTAAGCCGGCTGTGCCGGGGGCCGTGGCGGCACCATGACCCACTCCCAGGTGTCCTCCGAGCTTCACCACATTGTCTCCTCGGCCTTCCAGAGCGTAAGTGCCACCGCGGGGACAGGCCCTGTGCCGGGGGGGGCGAGAGCTGCACCCCGATGGTGCCGGGAGGGGCGACGGGTGGCACGGCACAGCCCCTGCTGCCTTGGTGCGTGGGGGATGCCCGACGGCTGGGCTGTGGGAGCTGGCAGTGCCCAGAGCGCCCACCCCTCGCTCAGGTGTGGGGCAGGGCTGTGGGAGCTGGCAGTGCCCAGAGCGCCCACTCCTCGCTCAGGTGTGGTGCAGGGCTGTGGGAGCTGGCAGTGCCCAGAGCGCCCACTCCTCGCTCAGGTGTGGGGCAGGGCTGTGGGAGTTGGCAGTGCCGTGGGTGCTGGCAGTGCCCAGAGCATTCACTCCTCACTCAGGTGTGGGGAGCTGGCAGTGCCCAGAGCGCCCACCCCTCACTCTGCTGTGGGGAGCTGGCAGTGCCTGCAGTGCCCACCCCTCACTCAGTGTGGGGAGCTGGCAGTGCCCAGAGCGCCCACTCCTCGCTCAGGTGTGGGGCAGGGCTGTGGGAGCTGGCAGGGCCGTGGGTGCTGGCAGTGCCTAGAGCATTCACTCCTCACTCAGTGTGGGGAGCTGGCAGTGCCCAGAGTGCCCACCCCTTGCTCAGGTGTGGTGCAGGGCCGTGGGTGCTGGCAGTGCCGTGGGTGCTGGCAGGGCCGTGGGTGCTGGCAGGGCCGTGTGGCACCTGCCCCATTGCTCAGCCGTGCCCCACAGCAGCTCCGGGGCAGGCCAGGCCAGCTGTGCGAGGGTGGCAGTGCCCTTGGGGCCGTGGCAGTGCCAGTGCCGCGGGTGGCACGGCCGTGCCCTGGCGAGGGTCCCGGCCGAGTTAATGATTGACCTCGTGTCACGCCGCCACCGCCACCGCTGGCACGGCCCCGCCGCGCGCACGTGACCGGGGATGGGACTGGCCCCATCCTGATGGAGTTCCTGCGGGGCTCCCAGGTAAGCTGCGGCCTAGGGGGGCTCTCGGGGGCTCTCTGTGCCCCGCCAGCCCAGGGCACCGCGCCCACCTGCGCCAGGTGACGCCAGGTGCCGGACAGAGGAGCTTGCTGGGTGCTGCTGGGGCGCAGGATGGAGCCCGGCAGGTCTGGGGCCTTGGGGCCACGGCCAGAGGGGCTTGGGGGGTCTGGGGGGTCAAAGGGGTCACGAGGATGGTGGAAGGGATGTGGCAGGAATGTGGGATGCAGGTGCAGGACGGGGCTTGATCACGTGTGCCAGGGTGGTGGGTGTGAAGGGGTGGCCTGGGTCATCATCTGGGTCATCACCTGGGTCACCCCTGGGTCACCCCTGGGTCACCCCTGGGTTCCCCCCAGGGGGGCCCTGTGGTCACCGTGCAGTGGGGACAGGTACGGGGCACCTGTGCCCAAACCTGACACCTGGGCTGGGGTTCACGTGGGGTGGCCTTAGCACAGCCCTGGACCCGCAGCTGCTTGTGGGGTGCCCACTCGGGGTGCGAGGAGCTCCCCCCGCTGCCCGGGGCTGTCCCTGGTGTCCCCTGTGCCTGGGGTCCCCCTGTCCCCCCTACCCGGGGTCACTGGGTGGGGGCCATACCGGGGGGGCTCGGCCGTGCAGCCCCCGCAGGGGCTGAGGGGTGCGGCACTGGGGGGTTTTCGGGTTTACCGGGGGGGGCCGTGCAGCACCGGGGATCGGGGCGATCTGAGCTCGGTTGCTGGGGGGCCGGGGCTCGGCGGGAGGGGCTGCTGCTGTGTCCCGGGGGCCGGGGGTGCGGGGCTCGGCGCATCCCGGGCGGGCCCGGTGCGTGCCGGGGGCACTCTGCATTCCGGGGGGGGAGGGCCGGTCGCTCCGGGCCGCCGCCGGTGCCGCGGTGCCGCCGGTGCCCTCTGCGTTCGCCGTCACCTTGAGACGGGCGCGAGGCGGCTCCGTCAATATTTGGCGAGGCCGGGACGGAGCCGCCGCCCCCCCGGTTCCCTGCGCGGCCCCCCCCCCGCGCTCATCCCCCCCGGCCCCATCCCCGGCCGGTCCCGCCGCTCCGATAAAGCGCTGCGGGAGCTGCGGAGGGAGCGGCTCCGCCATGACTCAGGTAGGACCGGCCGGGGACGCGCCCCCGCAGCCCCGCAGCCCCTCCCGCGCCCCCCCAGAACCCCCCCGCCGCCGCCGGCCCCGCATCCTTCGCGTCCAGCCCAGCTCCGCATCCCCCGTGTCCCCGCACCCCCCTCAACCTCTGGCCCCGCATTCTCCCCACAACCTCCCCCCCTCCACTCCTCCACATCCCTGTGCGCCCCCAGCCCTGCATCCCCTGCCGCCCCCAGCCCCGCCCCCTGCCCCGAGCCCACCCTTGCCCCCCAGCACCCACGGCTGGGGGGGCACAGAGCCGGGGGGCACAGAGCTGGGGGGGGGGCACAGAGCCGGGGGGCACAGAGCCGGGGGGGCACAGAACCTGGAGGACAGAGAGCTGGGGGGGTACAGAGCCAGGGGGTACAGAGCTGGGGGGGTACAGAGCCGGGGGGCACAGAGCTGGGGGGACACAGAACCGGGGGGCACAGAGCCTGGGGGCACAGAGCTGGGGGGGCACAGAACCTGGAGGACAGAGAGCTGGGGGGCACAGAGCTGGGGGGCACAGAGCTGGGGGGGTACAGAGCCAGGGGGTACAGAGCCGGGGGGGCACAGAGCTGGGGTCACAGAGCTGGGGGGGCACAGAGCTGGGGGGCACAGAACTGGGGGGGTACAGAGCCAGGGGGTACAGAGCCGGGGGGCAAGAGCCGGGGTCTCTGCTGGTCCAGGGGCTGGAGAATGGGGCGGGGGCAGCGCTGGGGGTGGGCGGGGGGCATGACACGGGTGCTGAGGTGGGACAGGGGCACAGCACAGATGGTGCTGGGTTCATAGGAGAGCGGGGCACCGGGACAGCCCGGGCACCGGGACAGCCAGGGCACCGGGACAGCCAGGGCACAGCCCCAGGGCCCGGCACGTGGGGTGGAGGTGACACCGGAGCACAGCGCTGGCCCTGGGGGCACTGGGGCTGGTCTGTGGGGTGCGAATGGTGCCGTGGGTGCCCAGCCCAGGGCGCAGGGGGGCACAGCCTTGGGAGCCTTCGGGGGCTCGGAGAGCCACTGTCCGGGGCACCCACCTGGCCGGGTTGCGAGACCCCGATGCTGCCCTGTGCCCGGCACTGCCCTGTGCCCATCTCTGCCCTGTGCCCGGCACTGCTCTGTGCCCATCTCTGTGCCCATCTCTGTGTCCAGCACTGCCCCGTGCCCGGCACTGCCCTGTGTCCAGCATTACCCTGTGTCCAGCATTACCCTGTGCCCTGTGCCGCCCCGTGCCCGGCCCTGCCCCGTGCCCGCTCACGGCTGCCCATCCCACAGCCCGAGCAGGAGGCGCTGGGCGCCGGCTCACCTGCCTTCGGGGAGGAGGAGGAGGAGAAGGACCTGAACAAGGCCCTGGGCGTGGAGCGCTTCGAGGAGATCCTGAACGACGCCCACCCCCGCAACGCCGAGGAGGCCGGGCGCAGCTACGGCGAGGAGGACTTCGAGTGTGAGCGGGGCCAAGGGCGGGCTCGGAGCAGGGCACGGGCGGGGAGCGGCCAGGGGGCGAGCAGGCAGTGGGGAGCTGGCAGGAAACGGGCGGGGAACGCAGCACCAACTCCCCGTCCCCCCAGACCACCGGCAGTCGTCCCTCCACATCCACCACCCGCTCTCCACGCACCTGCCCCCCGACGCCCGCCGCAAGAAGGGCGTCTCGAAAAAGGGCAAGAAGAAGGTCCGGCGTGCCTCTGTCCCCGGAGAGACCCCCACCATCGAGGAGGCTGAAGAGGATGAGGACGAGGCGTGCGACACGGAGACGGAGCGCTCGGCGGAGGAGCTGCGGCCGCCGGGGCCGGCCGAGGCCGTGCAGGTGAGGGCGGGGCTGGGCTGGGGGCAGCGCTGTGCCCCCGGCTCAGCGGGTCTGGGCACGGCCTGGGCACCAGAGGAGCTGGGGCCCTGCTGCCCGTGGCCAGGAGACACGGCTCACCCCTGCCCCCCCAGTTCTTCCTGCAGGAGGACGAGGTGCCCGAGCGCCAGGCAGAGGAGCCGGCAGCCCCCCCAGCACTGCCCGGCTCCCCCCCTGAGCCCCGAGGGGGCACGACCCCGAAGGAAGCCCAGGCCAGGTGAGCTGGGCTCGGGCCAAGCTGGGCTCTTGGGGGGTGGGCAGCATCCTCTGGCCGCCCCACGGCAGGGCTGGGGACTGCAGTACCCCCCGGCAGGATTGGGGTGCAGACGGGGCTCAGCACTGAGGGGGCTCCTGCCTTGCAGCCCTGATGCGGAGCAGGGGGCTCCGGGGGAGGGGGCAGCCGCTGAGGCGGGGTCCCCGGGGCGCCCCGCGCTGAAGTCCCAGCCGGGGCACCGGAGCTACAACCTGCACGAGCGGCGCTGCATCGGCAGCATGACAGCTGCAGAGCAGGACCGCTACCAGAGGATGCCCACGGACGAGTCAGAGGCACAGACACTGGCCTCAGCTGACCTGGACTACATGAAGAGTGAGTGGGGGCTCACACCTGGGGCTGCACTGGTGGCCAGTCTGTATCGGGACAGTGGGGCTGCCAGTGCTGGGGATGCTGGGTTTGGGGCACTGGGGCTGGACAGTGGGGCTGGCAGTGCTGGGGATGCTGGGTTTGGGACACTGGGGCTGGACAATGGGGCTGGACAATGGGGCTGGCAGTGCTGGGGATGCTGGGTTTGGGGCACTGGGGCTGGACAGTGGGGCTGGACAGTGGGGCTGGCAGTGCTGGGAATGCTGGGTTTGGGGCAGTGGGGCTGGACAATGGGGCTGGACAATGGGGCTGGCAGTGCTGGGGATGCTGGGTTTGGGGCACTGGGGCTGGACAGTGGGGCTGGCAGTGCTGGGGATGCTGGGTTTGGGACACTGGGGCTGGACAGTGGGGCTGGCAGTGCTGGGGATGCTGGGTTTGGGACACTGGGGCTGGACAGTGGGGCTGGCAGTGCTGGGGATGCTGGGTTTGGGGCAGTGGGGCTGGACAGTGGGGCTGGCAGTGCTGGGGATGCTGGGTTTGGGGCAGTGGGGCTGGACAATGGGGCTGGACAATGGGGCTGGCAGTGCTGGGGATGCTGGGTTTGGGGCACTGGGGCTGGACAGTGGGGCTGGACAGTGGGGCTGGCAGTGCTGGGAATGCTGGGTTTGGGGCAGTGGGGCTGGACAATGGGGCTGGACAATGGGGCTGGCAGTGCTGGGGATGCTGGGTTTGGGGCAGTGGGGCTGGACAGTGGGGCTGGCAGTACTGGGGATGCTGGGTTTGGACAGTGGGGCTGGACAGTGGGGCTGGCAGTGCTGGGGATGCTGGGTTTGGGGCAGTGGGGCTGGACAGTGGGGCTGGCAGTACTGGGGATGCTGGGTTTGGGGCAGTGGGGCTGGCATTGCCAAGTTGCCTTGTGGCTGCAGCCAAGCTGACCGTGCTCCCAGTGCTAGGCACAACCACAGGGGACCAATCCCTGGTGCCAGGGCTGATGCCCACAGAGTCCCTGTGGGGTGTGGCCTGGATGTGAGCCTGGGGCAGCTGTGAGGGCAGTAGCAGTGGTGGTGGCTCCCCTGGGCACTCAGCAGCCCCAGGGATTCACAGCCCAGGACTCTCAGGGTGATGCTTTTGCTGTGGAGCACAGCCAGGACAGAGCCCGTGTGCCAGGGGGCGTGGGTGGGCCTTGGCACATGGGGAGCGGGTGCCAGGAGCCACCTGGACTCGTGCCTGGCATCACTGGTGATGACCCAGGGACCTCCCGAAGCTGCAGCACCTGCCCCCAGCGCTGGGATGATCGCTGTGCCCTGACACATCCCACAGCTGCACCCACGGAGCTCGGTGTGCCCTGTGCTGGGCTTTGGGGTGCAGACTGGGCACCCCCAGCATTGCTGACCCCGCAGGTCACCGCTTCGAGGACGTGCCGGGCGTGCGGCGGCACCTGGTGCGCAAGAGCGCCAAGGCACAGGTGGTTCACGTCAGCAAGGAGCACAGGGAGCCCAGCACGCGGCAGCGCAAGCAGGACCGGCAGCCCCACGAGGTGCGGGCCCCGGGGCGGGGAGCGGGCGGGACGGGGGCCCGGGGTCCCGGCACTGACCTGGCTGCCCTGCAGGTGTTCGTGGAGCTGAACGAGCTGGTGGTGGACAAGAACCAGGAGCTGCAGTGGAAGGAGACAGCGCGCTGGATCAAGTTTGAGGAGGACGTGGAGGAGGAGACCGACCGCTGGGGCAAACCCCACGTGGCCTCGCTGTCCTTCCGCAGCCTCCTGGAGCTCCGCAAGACCCTGGCCCACGGTAGGGAGGCGGAGACCACCCCGTGGGGCCCGCGGTGGGCCGGGGTCCCGTCCCTGCTGGCCTCAGCCCCCTCTCCGCTGCCCAGGGGCCGTGCTGCTGGACCTGGACCAGAAGACGCTGCCGGGGGTGGCTCACCAGGTGGTGGAGCAGATGGTGATCACGGACCAGATCCGCGCCGAGGACCGCGCCAACGTGCTGCGGGCGCTGCTGCTCAAGCACAGGTGGGCGTGGGGGGCACCAGCACGGCCCCTTTGCTGGGCTCTGCTCCCTGAGCTGCAGGGCTGAGGCTGTCCCGGGGGTCCTGGCCATGGTGTGCCGCTGGGCCACCACGGATAGCCCTGGTCCTGCCCCGCAGCCACCCCAGCGACGAGAAGGAGTTCTCCTTCCCGCGGAACATCTCTGCGGGCAGCCTGGGCTCCCTGCTCGTGCACCACCACAGCACCAACCACGTGGCCGAGGGCAGCGAGCCGGCCGTCACCGAGCCGCTCATCGCCGGCCACGCCGGCGAGCACGACACGCGCGTGGACGTGGAGCGGGAGGTGGGTGCCGCGGCCCCCGGGCCTGCCCGTGCCCTGGGGAAGGGCCTGACCCCAGCCCCGCTCTGACCCGCAGAGGGAGGTCCTCACTCCCACGCCCCCCGCCGGCATCACTCGCTCCAAGTCCAAGCACGAGCTGAAGCTGCTGGAGAAGATCCCGGACAACGCCGAGGCCACCGTGGTGCTCGTGGGTACGGAGGGCTGGGCAGGCCGGGGGTGTGGGCACAGCACAGCAGGCACCCCGCTGACCCCGTGCCCCTTGTGCCCCCAGGCTGTGTGGAGTTCCTGGACCAGCCCACCATGGCCTTCGTGCGGCTGCAGGAGGCCGTGGAGCTGGACGCCGTGCTGGAGGTGCCTGTGCCTGTGCGGTTCCTCTTCGTGCTGCTGGGCCCCAGCAGCACCCACATGGACTATCACGAGATCGGGCGCTCCATCTCCACCCTCATGTCCGACAAGGTCCGTGCCCCAGGGCGCTGGGGTCCTGCTGGCCTGGGGGGCTCAGCCTGTGCCAGGTGGGGGGTTGGGGGCTGTACCAGGATGGGGGTTCAGGGCTCTGCTGGGACAGGGGCTTGAGACTGTGCTGGGCAGGGAGCTCAGGATGGTGACAGGGCTGGGGGCTCAGCTCGTGCTGGGACTGTGGTCTTGAGACGCCGCTGGGTTGGGGGTTTGGGGCTGTGATGGGGCTGGGAGCTCAGGACTCAGATTATGTCAGTGCTGGGGTCTCAGAGAAATGTCAGGATGAGGACTTGGAGTCCTGTTGGGGCTGGGGAGCTTGGGGCCATGCCAGGGTGCCAATTGGGTCTTGCCATGTCGGGGTCTCATGGCCACACTGGGCTGGGGGCCCAGGGCTGTGCCAGACCAGGGCCATCCTGAGGCCGTGGGCTTGGGGCTGTGTGGCTCTCAGGACACCACAGAGCCGTGGCGTGGGCACTGACCCTGCCACTGCCCCCAGCAATTCCACGAGGCCGCCTACCTGGCTGACGACCGTCACGACCTTCTGAACGCCATCAACGAGTTCCTGGACTGCAGCGTGGTGCTGCCGCCGTCCGAGGTGCAGGGCGAGGAGCTGCTGCGCAGCGTCGCCCACTTCCAGCGCGAGATGCTGAAGAAGAGGATGGAGCAGGAGCGGAGGCTGCTGCTGGAGCCCAAGTCCCCTGAGGAGAAAGGTGCCAGGGGCAGGGCTGGGGCCGGGGCAGTGTTCGGGGGTGTCCAGTGTTGGGGTCTCACTGTCTGTCTGTCTGTCCGTGCGTCCGCCCCCAGCGCTGCTGAAGCTGAAGGTGGTGGAGGACGAGGCGGAGGAGGACGACGACCCCCTGAGGCGCACGGGCCGCCCCTTCGGGGGGCTGATCCGGGACGTGCGGCGCAGGTACCCCAAGTACCTGAGCGACTTCCGAGACGCGCTGGACCCGCAGTGCATCGCCGCCGTCATCTTCATCTACTTCGCGGCGCTGTCGCCTGCCATCACCTTCGGGGGGCTGCTGGGTGAGTGGGGGCCTGGGGCCTGCGGGGGCTGCAGGGGCCGTGCTGATGCTGTGCCTGAGCCTGTGCTGCCACAGGGGAGAAGACGCAGGACCTGATCGGGGTGTCGGAGCTGATCATCTCCACATCGCTGCAGGGCGTCCTCTTCTGCCTGCTGGGCGCTCAGCCCCTGCTCATCATCGGCTTCTCGGGGCCACTGCTCGTCTTTGAGGAAGCCTTCTTCACGGTGAGGTGCTGGGCTCTGCCCTGGGGGCTGGGGGACACCCCCCCAGCCCTCCTGCCAGGGCTCTGCCCCACTGCCCAGGGCTCTGTCCAGCCCTGCGACCGTCCTGACCCCCGTCTGTCCCTCCATCTGTCTGCACGGCTGGGCAGTTCTGCACGTCCAACGAGCTGGAGTACCTGGTGGGGCGTGTCTGGATCGGCTTTTGGCTCATCCTCATCGTGCTGGTCATGGTGGCCTTCGAGGGCAGCTTCCTGGTGCGATTCGTCTCCCGCTTCACCCAGGAGATCTTTGCCTTTCTCATCTCCCTCATCTTCATCTATGAGACCTTTTCCAAGCTGGCCAAGGTGAGCCGTGGGGGATGAGGGGAGGCTGCGGCAGGGCTGGCAGGATGGGGCTGAGCTCCCATCCTCCTGCTCCAGATCTTCCAAGAGCACCCCCTGCACGGCTGCCTGAGCGCCAACGGCTCGGCCGAGGCCTGGGGCAACGGCAGCGCGGCCGTGGCCAACGGCACAGCCCTGGCCAGCAGCCCGGCTGCCCGCGGAGCCGCCAAGGTCACGGGGCAGCCCAACACGGCGCTGCTCTCACTGGTGCTCATGGCCGGCACCTTCTTCATCGCCTTCTTCCTGCGCAAGTTCAAGAACAGCCGCTTCTTCCCCGGGCGGGTGCGTGGGGATTGCGGTGGGCTGTGGGGCTGGGGTGAGCCTGGAGGGGCTGGGCTGAGCCTGGGGCCCTGGGGCTGGGGTGAGCCAGGAGGGCTGTGGCCAGGCTGGTGTTCCCCCAGATCCGGAGGCTCATCGGGGACTTTGGGGTGCCCATCGCCATCCTGGTAATGGTGCTGGTGGATTACAGCATCCAGGACACCTACACACAGGTGAGCAGCCACCCATCCACTGCCTGGGCAGGATGCCTAACCCCACACCCTCCTAGGGATCCTTGTCCCGCTGTCCTGGCTGTGGCTCGGCAGCTCTATCTGTCTCCAGCATGCCTGCACCTGCTCGGCCACCTCTGGCTCCCAGCATCTGAGCTTCCCTCTCCCTCTGAGTCTGGCTTCTGTGGGTCCTGGTGCCTCCAAGGGCCTCTCACTCTATGGGGCACAGCCAGTGCCCGCTCAGCATCTGTCTCCCCCACCCCCTGCAGAAGCTGAGTGTGCCCAGCGGGTTCTCCGTGACAGCCCCAGACAAGCGGGGCTGGGTGATCAACCCCCTGGGTGTGCAGAGTGCCTTCCCTGTGTGGATGATGGTGGCCAGCGGCCTCCCCGCCATCCTCGTCTTCATCCTCATCTTCATGGAGACCCAGATCACCACGTGAGAGCAGGGGGCTGGGCAGGGGGCACTGGGGGCGCCAGGGGAGCCTGTGCTGTGCCAACGCTGTGCCCTCCCCAGGCTGATCATCAGCAAGAAGGAGCGGATGCTGCAGAAGGGCTCCGGGTTCCACCTCGACCTCCTGCTCATCGTGGCCATGGGCGGCTTCTTTGCTCTCTTCGGGTTGCCCTGGCTCGCCGCGGCCACCGTGCGCTCGGTCACCCACGCCAACGCCCTCACCGTCATGAGCAAGGCCGTGGCCCCTGGGGACAAGCCCAAGATCCAGGAGGTGAAGGAGCAGCGGGTCACCGGGCTGCTGGTGGCCGTGCTTGTCGGTAGGTGTGGCCCTGGGGAGCTGGGGGGCTGCGTGGGGAGGGGGCAGAGTGGGGAGGGGGCTGGGGAGCCATGGGGGCTGCGTGGGGAGGGGGCTGTGGAGCCATGGGGGACTGCACTGGGGAGAGGACAGTGTGGGGAGGGGGCTGGGGAGCCACGGGGGCTGCAGTGGGGAGGGGGCAGAGTGGGGGGGGGGGCTGGGGAGCCATGGGGGGCTGCGTGGGGAGGGTGCTGTGGGAGCCATGGGGGGCTGCAGTGGGGAAGGGGGCTGGGGAGCCATGGGGGGCTGCAGTGGGGAAGGGGGCTGGGGAGCCATGGGGGGCAGTGTGGGGAGGGGGCTGTGTGGGGAGCAGAGCTTGGGCACTCTGAGCCTTGGCCAGATTGGTGTGGCCACCCTGTGTGCAGTGGATGCAGGGATGTGGGACCTCCCCATGTGAGGGCAGGGGAGTGGGCTGGGGGGCTGTGCTGAGCCCCCTGGCCTGGCTGACGCTGCTGTGGCCCAGGGCTGTCCATCGTCATCGGGGACCTGCTGCGGCAGATCCCGCTGGCCGTGCTCTTCGGCATCTTCCTCTACATGGGCGTCACCTCCCTCAACGGCATCCAGTTCTACGAGCGCCTGCAGCTGCTGCTGATGCCCCCCAAGCACCACCCTGATGTCACCTATGTCAAGAAGGTGGGGAGGGGGCTGGGACGATGCTTAGGGGCAGCAGCCGGGCTGGGGCACCTTGTGTGGGAGCACTGCCTGCCTGCGGGACAGGCTGGGGCAGAGCCCTGTTTGGGGGGACAGAGCAGGGACTCGGGGGGCTCGGGGGTGTGGGTACCCCGGGCCAAGCTGTGCCACCCTGGGAGGGGACACGGGCACGGCCTGGGCGCTGGCACTCACTGCTGTCCGTGCCAGGTGCGCACGCTGCGCATGCACCTGTTCACCGGGCTGCAGCTGGCCTGCCTGGCCGTGCTCTGGGCCGTCATGTCCACCGTGGCCTCCCTCGCCTTCCCCTTCATCCTCATCCTCACCGTGCCGCTCCGCATGTGCCTGCTCAGCCGCATCTTCACCGACCGCGAGATGAAGTGTGTAAGTGGCGGTGTCCCGTATCCCTTGTCCCTTGTCCCATATCCTGTGTCCTGTGCCCCGTATCCCGGGGGCACGGCAGGCCCGGGGTCCTCGCTGCCCCTCAGCACCGTGTCCTGCAGCTGGACGCAGCCGAGGCCGAGCCCATCCTGGACGAGCGGGAAGGTGTGGACGAGTACAACGAGATGCCGATGCCGGTGTGAGGGCGGCAGCGCTCACGGCTCGCAGTGGGCACGGGGAGCCCGCACGGCGGGGCCGGGGCCCGGCGCTGATCCCGGGGCCCCGAGCTATCCCGGGGCCGGGGCTGTACCGGCGCTGTCCCGAGCCCAGCCTTGTCCCGTGGCCCGGTGCTGTCCCAGCTGTGTCCCTGGGCCCGGTGCCGTCGCACGCCCGGCGCTGTCCCGGGGCTCTGGGCGGTCCCGGGCCCAGCCTTGCCCCGTGGCCCGGCGCTGATCCTGGGGCCCGGTGCCGTCTCACGGCCCGGCGCTGTACCTGGGACCTGCGGTGATCCCTGGTCCCGGCCCTCGGGGGCACCGGCCCAGGAGCCCCGGGCCCGGCCCAGCCCCTCGGACAGCCGGTGTCCGCGCCCCGGGCAGAGCCGCCGGCCCCTCGCAGCCCCCCGGCTCCCGCCCAGCCCCGGGGCTGCGGGACGGGCCGTTCGAAAGCAATAAACAGCTTTATTCGGAGCGCACGGCTCGGGCAGAGGCGCTGGGACCCCCGCCAGGGGAGGCTGCTCCGAGCAGGGCCGGGGGGCTGCCGGGTGCGGGCTGAGACCCCCCGCTGCCTTCCACTAATAAAGAGACCGAACTTTGCACACTTTTCACCAGTTTTATTGGAAAGTTCCCCCTTCCCTACCCCCCCTCCTGCGGGCCCAGGCCCTGGGAACAGCCCCATATGCACACCCGCTGCCGGCCCTGCCTACGATGCCCTGCAGCCCCCGGGACCCCCGCCCTGACCCCAGCCGGGGACACAGGGACAGCCCCCTGACCCCTGCCCAGGGCAGCCAGGCCCAGCCCCTGCAGCAACAGCCTGGGCTGGAGCGGCAGAGCCGGGGCAGGGGGGCCATGGAGGACCTTCCCCAGGAACTCCCCCCCTTCCTCCCCCAGCACCCCTCAAGTCACACCCCAGCCCCCCAGAACGGCAATAAATAATCTCACACTCCCCCAGCCCCACAGCAGGAGCAGGTGCCCACAGCCTGGCCCCGCAGCCTGGCCCCCCGAGATGGGGAGCATCTCCATATCCCCCTGAGCCCCCGGGATGGGGGGCAGCTCCGTATCCCCTGCGCAGGGGAAGGGGCTGGCAGCACCCACCTGGCCCCCCACACCCCCCGGATCCGTCCTCAGAAGCGCAGCTCCCTCAGCTTCTGCCGCAGGTAGTGCTTGGCCTCCTCGATGCCACTCACCTTCTCCAGCTCCGTGTAAGGCAGCTGTGAGGGACAGGGGACAGGGAGCTGTGACAGCGTGTCTGCCCCCCCTGCACCCCAGTACCTCCAGCCCCCAGCCCCACTCGGCCTTCTGGGGGGGTGGGAGGAAGAAGCAGGACACAGATCCCTCCCTGGAAAAGGAGGTTCCTGCCAGGGGATGGCAAAGTGTGGACAGTGGCATGGGAAGTGCAGACAATGCCCTGCTCCAGCCTGAGCTCAGCCCAGGACAGGTGGTGCAGGCACAGAGGGAGGAATCTCGAGCCTCACCACCACCATGGAGCCCCTGTCAGCACCCTCCATGAAAGGTGGCAGGGTACTGCAGGGCTGAAAACTCTGCGGGGCCAACAGCCCTGAGGGCACCAGCACCCACAGAGCAGCACCCAGCGTCACTGGGACCAGTGCCCCAGCCACTGGGGAAGGAATGAAGGTTCTGAGGGGCTCTGAGGGCTGCAGCCCCTCAACCCCCAGGTGAGAACTGGGGGTGTGCACCTGGAAAGAAAAGCTCTGGGGAGACCTTTTAGAGCCCCTTCCAGTGCCTAAAGGGGCTCCAGGAGAGGTGGAGAGGGACATAGGTCAAGAGCCTGGAGGGACAAAACACTTCCCACTGCCAGAGAGCAGGGCTGGATGGGATCTTGGCCAAGAATTGCTCCCTGCAGGGTGGGCAGGGCTGGCACAGGTGCCCAGAGCAGCTGTGGCTGCCCCTGGATCCCGGCAGTGCCCAAGGCCAGGCTGGACACTGGGGTTGGGACACCCTGGGACAGTTGAGAGGTGTCCCTGCCCAGAGCTGGGGCTGGCACTGGGTGGCTTTAAGGCCCCTTCAGCTGGGTCTCTGCTGTGCCTTCTGCAGGAGGGACACAGCCCAGCCCTGCCCAGCCCAAACAGCAGCTCAAGGGAGAGCTGGCCCAGCTCCCAGGTGGTTTCTCAGCAGTCACAGGACTCTGGAGCTCTGCACAAACACGGGGCTCTGGGCTGCTGAGCCCAGAATGAGGAGGAGCTGCGGCTGGCACGGCCTGGCAGCAGCAGGGGGTGAGACAGTTTGGGAATGGCTGTGGGATGGCACGGTGGAAGCACTGCTGTAATCCTGGTCCTCTCTGCAGTGCAAGAGTCAACAGGACTGAGGGCTCATTTCCAGAGCCATTTTCCTCAGAAAGACTCATCCTCAGGCTAAAACCACCCACAAACAAGCACATCCTAAACCAACACTTCTCCTTTGCCAAAGGAACTGCAGACCTGAGGGCTCTGAGTCCCAGCAGTGGGATGGGAACAGAGCTGGAAGCAGGGCAGGCAAGGCTTTGGCACAGAAGGTGAACCAACCTCCCTCCTGCCCCCTCAGCACATGGGATCATAGGTCACCACGTGTGTGTCCCCCATCTGATTCACCCTGAGGCCCACAGTTGATGCCACCACTGTGGCTGTGTCTGAACACCCTCCCCTTCCCCTCACTCAGGTTGGGTCTCAGCTCACAGGACAGACTGTCCCTTGTCTCTGCTTTCCATCAGGGCTGGTGTCACCCACCAGCTGCATGGAAAAAGTCCTGCATGGGGTGGGGGAGTGCAAGGAGACATGAGGATGAGTCATCCCTGCTTCCTCTCACAGGGACAGGAGTGTTTACACTGGGGATGCCAGCTCCAGGGCCATCCATCCAGGAGATGCCAGCTCACAGGCCCTCACCCACGGTGCCCTGGCCCTGAGGAGGGGCAGCCCCCCTTACCTGCACCAGACAGTATCCCAGCAGGCGCAGGTGCCGGTCCCTCATGGCCCGGGAGCCCACCAGGATGTCGGAGTTCTGGCAGTAGTGCCACTTGTCATTGACCGACAGCACCACCCTGGACAGGGGACAGCACAGCGTCACCCACCCATGGACCTGCTCCTGTGACAGCTGCAGAGCAGCACCCCAAGGGACCCCAGAGGGCAGGGACGGCTGTATCCAGCAGCCAGGGCAGTGAGGGCTGGGTGTGTGGGTGCCCCTGGCACTGGGCTGGAAGGAGCCAGGGCTGTGTCTCAGTGAGCAGGAGCCCACGGCAATGGGCAGGAAGGGACCAGGGCTGTGTCTCAGTGAGCAGGAGCTCAGGGCAGTGGGCAGGAAGGAGCCAGGGCTGTGTCTCAGGGACAGGAGCCCAGGGCAGTGAGGACTGGGTCTGTGGGTGCCCATGGCACTGGGCAGGGAAGGAGCCAGGGTCTCAGTGAGCAGGAGCCCAGGGCAGTGGGCAGGAAGAGACCAGGGCTGTGTCTCCGTGAGCAGGAGCCCAGGGCAGTGGGGACTGGGTGTGTGGGTGCCCATGGCACTGGGCAGGGAAGGAGCCAGGGTCTCAGTGAGCAGCAGCCCAGGGCAGTGGGCAGGAAGGAGCCAGGGTCTCAGTGAGCAGGAGCCCAGGGCAGTGGGGACTGGGTGTGTGGGTGCCCCTGGCACTGGGCAGGAAGGAGCCAGGGCTGTGTCTCAGGGACAGGAGCCCATGGCAGTGGGGACTGGGTCTGTGGGTGCCCATGGCACTGGGCAGGGAAGGAGCCAGGGTCTCAGTGAGCAGCAGCCCAGGGCAGTGGGCAGGAAGGAGCCAGGGCTGTGTCTCAGCGAGCACCAGCCCAGGGCAGTGTCGGGGGGCTGTCCTGTGAAGGGACCAGGCCGTACCCCGGTCCTGCTCCTACCTCTGGATGTCCTCGGCGCCCTGCGGCCCCTCGGCCGGGCCCCGCTTGGGGCTGGGCCGGCGCGGCGAGCCCGGGGCAGCGGCGTCCTCGCCGCCAGGGGGGCTGCGCTCCTCGGGCTGCTCCTGGGCTTGCTCCCCCTGGAAGCAGCCGTGCTCCTGGACGGGGCAGGCAGCCTCCTCCTCCTCCTCCAGGATTTTGCCGATGGGGAACTGGAAGAGGGAGGCGGCGGAGGCGCGGGGCGAGCAGTCGGGGGTGGCGGGCGGCGGCGCCGAGAGGCACTCGGAGGGGCTGCTGAGCGAGGAGCTGCCCGGGCTGCCCAGCGACGGCTCCTTGCTCAGCCCGCAGAAATAGTCCGAGGGGGGCTGGAAGCAGGGCCCCCCCGGGGCCGGGCAGAGCGCCGGCAGGAACCGCCCCGCCCGGCCGCTCTCCCGGGGCCCTGGGGGGCTGCTGGGCGTCTCTGCAGCAAACGGGGCAAAGTCCTGCAAATCCGAGGTGAGGGCCAGGACGCTGGAGCGCAGGGACACGGTGACAGGGGACGGGGCTGGGGGCGCCCTGGAAGCTGCTGGAACGCGTGACAGAGGCAGCACTGTGCCCGAGCGGTTGATCCACAGCAGGAAGTCTGCAGGAGAGAGAACAGGATCAGTACCTGATGGGACATGGGCTCGGGAACTCTGCCCCAGCTGGGACTCAGAGCCAGCAAACAGCACAGGGGAACCCACTCTTTCTGCAGGGGAAGCTTTGTCCCAAGGGCAGTGTCACAGGGAAGGCAGCGACAAGGCAGCCCAGAGCTCATTCTGCCCCCAATGACCTCCCACCCTCAGCCCCCAGATCCCGCTGGCAGCCCTGCCCCCAGCCCAGGGGTTACCTGTGCAGTACCCGGGGGGCAGCACCTCGTCCTGCCGGTAGCATTCCTCCCCCACCAGCTGCCGCAGCGCCTCAGCCACCAGCCCCTTGTAGCTGCAAGGAGGGAACAACCATGGGGGCACTGCTGGTGCTGAGGGCATCAACGTGGAGATGGGAACCCCCACGACTGAGAGACACAGGACTGGAGTTTTGGGCTCTGCTGTTGGGAGCCAAGAAGGGATGGGCACCAGCTCCTTTTGCAGAAAAGCTCCTCTCAGAATTGGGACACCAAATGCCCCCCAAAAGGGCTGCCCAGCCCTGGCACTACTGCCCAAGGCACGGGGGAGTCCTCATCCCTAAGGTTATTCAACAGCCACGTGGATGTGGCACTTGGGGACATGGGCAGTGGTGACCTTAGCAGTACTGGGGGACAGCTGGGCTAGGTCACCCAGCACTGTTATGACATCTTTATCCAGATGTGCAGTCCCTTCATGCATGCACCCTTCCTCCTCCTCCTCTGCCCAGGTCCTGCTGGGGAAATGGGATGTGCAGGATGCATTCTCATAATCTGATTTTGCTCTCCTCACTGTCAATCTGAAAGCCTTCACCTGTATGCCAGCCTCCTGACCTCCTGTACATCCTGCTTCCAGCAGGTGGTGTCCCCTGAAATGCTTGGGGTGTGAGGCTGGAGCGGCAGAGAGAGTGCACTGACTGCGAGAATGCCTTGGCCAGGCAGCCCCTGCACCAGCTTCTGCCCCCCCTGCTGGTAACTCTTGCTGGATGTGGAGGTGTTTCCAAACCAGCTCTCCCTGTATGAACAGCACCTCTTCCCCCCTGAGGTCTCTGAGGCCTCCCAACCCAACCAATTCTGCAATTGTAAATGATTCTGTGATTGCAGGGGTCAGCAGAGGGGCGCTGCCTCCCTGGCCCCTCACCTGTACTTCCTGTTGGCCTCGTCGGCGGTCAGGGCGTGCTCGAACATGAGCACGCGGTAGCGCGGGTCCAGGCGGGGCCCGCTGTACTCGCGGAACTCCAGCTCCACGGCCGCGTCCAGCAGCGACAGGTACCGGCGCACGATCAGCGCGTAGGGGCTGCCTGCGGGGACGGGCGCGTGAGCGGCGGGACGGGCAGCCCGCGCCCAGCCACGGCTGGGAGCAGCCTGAACACAGCTGGGAGCACCCTGAACACAGCTGGGAGCGCCCTGAACACAGCTGGGAGCACCCCAAACACAGCTGGGAGCACCCCAAACACAGCCCGGGCACCCTGCCATGCTGCTGGGAGCACCCTGAACACAGCCCAGGCACCCCGCACCCTGCCATGCTGCTGGGAGCACCCTGAACACAGCTGGGAGCACTCTGCACCCTGCCATGCTGCTGGGAACACCTGAACACAGCTGGGAGCACCCCAACCACAGCTGGGAGCACCCCAACCACAGCCTGGGCACCCCAAACACAGCCACGGCGCTGGGACCACCCTTAACCCAGCTGGGAGCACCACAACCACAGCCCGGGCACCCTGCGGCCAGCCATGCTGCTGGAACCACCCCACCCTGACCGGGAGCACCCCCACCCCGGCTGGGAGCACCCCTAACCTGGCTGGGAGCACTCCCACCCCAGCTGGGAGAACCCCCACCCCAGCCGGGAGCACCCCTAACCCGGCTGGGAGCACCCCCACCACGGCCCAACGTACTCATGACATTGCTGATGAAGCCTGGGGAGAAGACCTGGTGCAGGACAGTCTGTGGGAAGTGGCTGAGCTGGAACATGGACATGAGGATGTTGACGGTGGCCAGCGGGGAGCTGCCAGCCTTCTGCTCCAAGATGGCCTCCAGCTTGGGGAAGAGCTCGCCGTGGTTGGAGGGGCGGTAGTTCATCCGGCTGAAGGGAAACACCAACTTCTGGATGACCTGAGGCAAGAGAGGAGTGTGGGGCCGGGCTGGGACAAAGGGCAGGTCAGGGTCACCTGCCCAGTGCCCTGAAAAGACGGGAGCTCAGAACCTGCCGGGACCGGGGCACGGTCCCTGCTCCCCTGGAGTGCCCATCAGGATGGAGAAGGGCCATGGCTGCTCTGCCCAGCTGTGCCCACAGGCGAGGCGGGTGCTCACCTTGCTGTCCAGCTGCTCCCCGCGCTTCAGCAGGAAGCTGGCGATGGTGTCGAGCAGCCGCGGCTCGCGCAGCCGGTGCCGCGCCACGTACTTGGCGATGAGGGCCATGGTGTAGGGGGTGAGGTTCTCTGCCTTCCGGGGCAGCCACTCTGCCGGGCCAGCAAAGCAGGACACCGTCACAGGGGCCAGCTCTGTCCCCACCCCACGTCCTCCACAGCCACCACAGCCCGGGCAGGCGGGAGGACAGAACCAGACAGTAGCACCAGTCCCAAAAACCTCAAAGGGCAGGCAGCTCCTAAAAACCCTCAGGGCTGGGTCAGGAGAGGCTGAGGCCTGTCGTGCACAGCCAGAAGGCACAGATGGAGCACTGCTGGAATGTGCACAGGTGGGGCCTTCTGCAAAATCCCACCAAACATCTACAGTGCCCAGCCTGCAGGCATGATGGGAAAACAGTCCCTGAAGGAGTGGGGGGCTCCTGGACCCTGCCAGTCCCTAGAGTAATGGGGGCTCCCAGCCTGCCAAAGGGCTGGGCTGTCGGTGACAAGGGTAGCCATGACACAGCAATCCTTCTGCTCCCGTTCTGGGGCTCAGCAACGCCCCAGCCGAGGCTGCCACCACCCAAACATCCCTAGGGCCAGGGAAGGTGTCTGCAGGGCTGCCGCACACCCAGCCAAACCCCCCATGTCCTCTGCCTGAGCAGAGCCCTGCACCCAGCGCAGGCAGCAACGCTGGACCCCACCTGGGCACCCCTCACCTGCCATGCTGCGGATGAAGCGCTCCTGCCGGTTCTCGTAGAAGAGCTGGGAGCTGAAGATGGCCTCCAGGGCCTTGTTGTTGGCCTCCTGGGCACACAGGGCCAGCATCTCGTCCAGCAGCGCCAGCTCGTGCTCCCTCATGGCGCTGACCTGGCCCAGCGTGTGCCGCACCAGGCGCAGGATCTTGCGGTTGTTGATGAGCTGCTGGTCGGAGGCGGCGTGGCCCTGCAGCGCCTGCGCCCGCAGCCGGTAGTAGGAGAGCAGCAGGAACAGGGTCTGGGGGTGCCGCTCCTTCTCCAGGTGCCGCTCCAGGCTGCTGAGGCACGACTCCACCAGCGGGTGGGGGCTGGAGGGGTGCAGCCGCATCACGCTGCTGAACACCATCGACACGTCCTTCTGGTTGAAGCGGCCCAGGCGGCTGCGGGACTCGTCCTCCAGCACCCGCACGAGCGGCGACTCGCCGGGCAGCCCTGCGGGGAGCGGGCAAGGGCACGGCTCAGAACCTGGGCACGGCTCAAATCCCAGCACGGCTCAGAACCCGGGCACGGCTCAAATCCCAGCATGGCTCAGAACCCGGGCACGGCTCAGATCCCAGCATGGCTCAGAACCTGGGCACGGCTCAGATCCCAGCACGGCTCAGAACCCGGGCACGGCTCAGATCCCAGCACGGCTCAGAACCCGGGCATGGCTCAGATCCCAGCACGGCTCAGAACCTGGGCACGGCTCAGATCCCAGCACGGCTCAGAACCCGGGCATGGCTCAGATCCCAGCACGGCTCAGAACCCAGCACGGCTCAGAACCCGGGCACGGCTCAGAACCCGGGCACGGCTCAGAACCCTGGGCACGGCTCAGAACCACAGGCACTGCTCAGAACCACAGGCACTGCTCAGAACCCGGGCACGGCTCAGAACCCGGGCACGGCTCAGAACCCGGGCACGGCTCAGAACCACAGGCACGGCTCAGAACCACAGGCACAGCTCAGACCAGATCCCAGGCACGGCTCAGACCAGATCCCAGGCACGGCTCAGACCAGATCCCAGGCACGGCTCAGAACCCTGGGCATGGCTCAGAACCACAGGCACAGCTCAGACCAGATCCCAGGCACGGCTCAGAACCCTGGGCATGGCTCAGAACCACAGGCACAGCTCAGACCAGATCCCAGGCACAGCTCAGACCAGACCCCAGGCACGGCTCAGAACCCTGGGCATGGCTCAGACCAGATCCCAGGCATGGCTCAGACCAGATCCCAGGCACGGCTCAGTTCATGGCACAACCACGTCTGCAGCTCAGGCAGAAGGCCACTGCCGTAACTGGACGGACGTGCTGGGTCAGTGACCAAACCCAGAAGGGGAAGGGAGGGGAAGGCAAAGCACCAGCAGGACACCAGAGCACCTGCACCATGGAAAACACTGTGTGGAGCTGTGGGGCCATTCCCACCCATCCCACTACAATGGGAGCCCTGCAGCTCACCCACAGTGGCAAGGTTCATTTCTTAGGTCTCAAACATCTCAGAGACAAGTAATTCATAGAATCCCAAAATCTCAGACTGTTTTGGGTTGGAAGGAACCTTAAATCCCATCCAGTTCCAGCCCTCTGCCATGGGCAGGGATACTTTCACTAGACCAGGCTGCTCCAAGCCCAATCCAACCTGGCCTGGAACACTTCGAGAGGCTTTGGGCACTCAAAAAAAAACTCATCTCAAAAAGTTAATACAAAAAAGTTGTGGCTGGAAAACAACTATAACAACCCATGTGACCAAACTAAACCCTGTTTGCTCCAGCAGGGACTAATCCTTTGGCTTTTTTGACCTTCTCCTGTTTCTCAGCTCAGCTTTAGCTTGTGCGACCTGGCTCCCAGGGAAACACTTCCCTGCAGCTCAGGACGTGTTACCCAGGCCTGGGCACAGGCTCAGTGCCTTGGCTGTCAGGAGGGATCTCCTCAGCAAAGGCAAAGAGCACTGGGGGGCCCAGAGCTGCCCACCCCCCCAGGATTTGGGCGGGCACAGGCCGCAGGGCAGCGCGGGGCGAGTCACTGCGGGTCATCGTTAATCACAACTCAGGAGGGGGAACGTGCAGAATTGGTCTGAGCAGCCGCTTTGTTCCGTGAAAAGACCTCAAAAGCAAGCTGGAGTTTGTGCTAATGAGGGACAAGGGGGCAGAACAAAGTGGGGGGCACGGCAGCGCCGTGGGGGGCCCGGCACGGGGAGCCTGGCGAGGGCAGCGGCGCCGGCGGCTCCGGCCCGTGTCAACAAACAGGCGGCGCCGGGCAGAGCCGCCCCCGGCCCGGCAGGGGCTCGAGTTACTGCGCCAGCCGCGGCCGGGCCCGGGAGGCTGCGGGAACGGCAGCAGGGCGGGGGGAGCACGGGCAGGAGGGCAGGCACTCGCCAGATCCTGCAATCGTTTGCGTTGGAAGGGACCTTAGAAGATCATCCAGCCCCACCCCTGCCATGCCAGGGACACCTTCCACTAGGCCAGGCTGCTCCAAGCCCCGTCCAACCCGGCCTTGAACACTTCCACGGATGGGGCAGCCACAGCTGCTCTGGGCAGCCTGTGCCAGGGCCTGCCCACCCGCTCAGGGAAGAGTTCCTTCCCAAAATCCCATCCAACCCTGACCTCTGTCAGTGGGAAACCATTCTCTCTTGTCCTATCCCTCCAGGCCCTTGTTCAAAATCCCTCTCCAGCTCTCGGAGCATCTCCTCTGAGCTTGCTCCAAGTCCTTCTGCTGGGCTTCAGAGCCAGAAGCACCACTGCAGGTAAGGCCTCACGGAGTGGGGCAGAGGGGAAGATTCCCCCTACTGCCCTGCTGTCCACTCCTCTTTGCATGTAGACCCCACCCCTTCCTCGCAGCAGAACTTGCAGGGTCACCCCAGCCCACAGAAGGAGGAGCCTCCGGGATGCTCCTTCCCTGGGACACAGCCTCCCCAGCTCAGCACCCCAAGGAAGCTGCACAGCAACCCAAATACCCCGAACCCTCTCTCCCACACAGTGGGAGACAAACACCCGGTGACATAAAGCTTGTGCCCTATAAGAGTTCAGCCAAACCCATGGTCTCCCCCATCAGTGCCCAGGTGTTTCCTGGTTTTCAGGGCTTGGAACTCAAGCTGGAACCAGACACGGCCCAGGAGTGGCTGATACACATCCTGCCAGGCAGGGCTGCCCAGCACTGACCTCCTGCTCAGCAGGGACACTAAGCCCTCTTGCCCTGGAGGAGCAGAGCCCCCCAAGCCCTGCAGGCTGAGCCCCCCAAGCCCTGCAGACTGAGCCCGCAGTGGTCGCAGCTCCTCTGCCATACACTGAGGCAGCGCTGTGCTCCCCCCCGCCGGCCCCGGGTGCTCACCCAGCGCAGCCGCTGCGTACAGGCAGTTGACGATGCTGAAGTTGTCGAACTTGGCGCAGCCGCTGACGATGGCCTGGCACAGCACGTGGAACTCGGGCTGCTCCAGCACCTGACCCGCGGGCCCGCGGCTGTCCCCGGCCCCCACGGGCGGCCCTGGCTGCTGCTGCAGGAGCTGGCCCAGCTTGTGAAGCGCTATGGGGTAGTGGCTAGCCGACACCTTGCCCGGGTTCTGCGTGACCCAGCGGAGCACCTCGCCCACGCTGCGCGAGCGCTCGATCAGCCGCTTCATGGTGAAGAAGGTGTCGTAGCTCATCTTCTCGTGGATGAAGTTCCAGCTCTTCCTCTTGCCGTGGGCCCGGCCCCGGCCGCCGTCCGGGTGCACGGCGGGCAGCAGCCCATGGCCGTAGGGGTCCAGGGGCAGCAGCAGCCGCGGCCGGGCCTTGCCGGCGCAGCAGCAGGCGGGGAACATCGCGGCACCGCGGCGCTCATGGGCAGCCGGGCCCCGCGGGCCCGCCCGGGTCAGAGCGCGGAGCCATGGGCACAGCAGCGGGCACAGCATGGCGGGGGCGGCACGGCGCGGGGGGCTGCGCGGCTCCGGAGGACCCTGCGGGACAGAGCGGCGGGGGCGTGACCGGCGGGACGGCGGAGCCGGCGGGGCACGGGCGCTCCCCGAGCAGACAGGCGCCCCCCCCACCCGCCGGGATCCGCGCCGCCGCCGGCACCGGGCCCGCCGCCTGCCCCCGCCCAGCCCCGCGGTGCCGGGACCTCCGGCCTGCCCGGCGTCCCCCGGCCCACCCCTCTCCCGGCTATGCTCCGACCTCCGCCGCCACCGCGCCCGCCCTGGGCCCCCCCCGCGGAACTCCCTGCCCCCCATCTGGCCCGGCCCGGCCGTACATGGCGCTGGCGGCCGCTCGGTCCCGCCGCCACCGCCGCTCAGCGCCGCCGGGACACGGACACGGCCCGGGAGCGCAGCCCCGCCGCCATCTTCCCGCGGCCCCGCCCCACGCGCGGCACTTCCGGGGCGGGGCCCGCGCGCGGATCAGCGCTGCGCCTCCGCCAATGAGCGAGCGCTCCGTGCAGGGCGGGGCGACGCCGCCGGCGCAGGCGCGGTGCGGCCCTGCAGAGCGCGTGGCGGGACGCGCCAGGCCCCGCCCCCTCGGAGCCCCGCCCCCAGCCCGGCTGGTGTCCCCGTCACAGTCCCCGGTCACCCCCCGCCACCGTCCCCGACCCACGGCGCAGCACAGCCGGGACGCCACGGCCGCTCACAGTCCTTCCGCTTTAATCGGAACGGCGCTGGGGAGTGGGACCCCCCAACATAGCACTAGAACTCCCGGGACAGTGGGGAGTGCAGACACCCCCAGCACCCCGGGACCTCAGGAGCGCATCCCGCCGGCACCGGGACCCTCGGCACCCCTGGGCTCGTGTCCCTCCCCAGGCACCGGGATCCCCAGGAGCAGCCACGCTGTATTCCAAAGAGAAGCTCCACGGGCACGGACATCACCCCAAGCAGGACCGCACCCGAGGAGCTTCTGCACGCAGAGTGCCTGGGGGGATGCTCCATGCAGGGACGGGGGCACCGGGACCCCCCGAGGTAGCTGAGCCACCACTCCTGCGACAGCCCCTGTGTGCAGACAGGGTGCGGGTGGGCACCTGCCCGGGACTCCTGGGCCCGTGGGGGACACAGCCCAGGGCCCAGACCCCCGCCTCAGGTGCAGCGGGCAGGCCCCACGTGCCCCGATATGTTGAGCGGGCTGAATGCATGTCCGAGGTGGGCTGGGCAGGCTCTGAGTGTCCCAGGCGTGGCTCCCGGTGCCCGTGTCCCAGGCGCTGGTCCAGCCGCGCTATCTGCGGTACATGGCGAAGGCCACGAAGGTGACGAGCAGGGTGAGGCCGGCCAGGCAGGTGGTGGCGGTGGCGGTGAAGACGTGGCGGTGCTGCAGCTGCAGGTACCAGAGCAGGGCCAGCAGCAGCACGAAGAGCGGCAGCGCCAGGCTGCCCACGCCCAGCGCGGCGGGCGCGGGGCTGCGGGGACCAGGGCTGCCGGGGGCCGTGGGGGCCACACTGGGCGGGGACAGGTGGCAGTGCAGAACGCTCAGGTGGCCCAGGTGCAGCCCCGCCAGGCTCTGGGAATCGTCACGCAGCAGCTGCCCCTGGTAGATCAAGCGCACCTGCTGCTCCTGCCCGGGGAAGTAGGTCCTGGAGGAGACACGGACAGGGGTCACAGCGCTGACAGGACAGGCCAGGCCCCCCGACCCACCTCCTGTGACTGTGCCCACCCGTGCAGCTGAGCCTGCGTGTCCCCGTCAGCCACCCCAAGCATCACTTGCCAGCTCAGTTCCTCCATCTACATCCCATGAATGTGCCCACCCTGCCCTGCACACCTGACCCCACATACTTGTGCCTAACCCAGGTGTCAACTGCCAGGACAGTCCCCCCTGTTCACCCGCTGCCAACGCACCCATCACCACCGTCCCGCCCTGCCCTGGCCACACACGGAGCGTTCTGCGCCCGTCAGCCACCTCAGGCGTCAGCTGCCCGCCTGGGCTGTCCCCTGCTCCGCCAGGGACGGGCGCAGCTCCCCGGGCACAGGCCACCTGCCCGGCGCACCGCTGTCCCCTGCCAGGTGCTGCGGTCCGGGGATCCCCAGCCGGGACAGGCCGCCCGGCCCGCACCCGCTCACCTCTTGAGCGCACCGACGGTGTCCCCGGGCCGCACCCGCGCCAGGCGCTCCGTGTCGTTCAGGAACTTGAGCCGCAGCACCAGCGTGGGCTCGGCGGGGCCCTCGCCCGCGGCCGCGGCGGAGTTCCGGTGCCGCAGCCCCGCCGCCTCATCGGGGGCCGCCGCTCCCTCGGCCGGGGCCGGGGCCGGGGCCGGGGCCGGGGCCGGGGCCGGGCTCGGGGCCTTGCGCTCGGCAGGGGCCGCGCTCGGGGCCGCCTCGGCCGGCGGCGCCGCGGGCTCGGGGGCGCGCGTGGAGGCCCAGGCGAGCCCCAGCACGGCGGCCGCCAGCAGCAGCGCGAACAGCAGCGTCACCTCATCGCCGACGCCCTCGATGAGCGCCATGGCGGCGGCAGGAGCGGGGGGCGCCCCGCGAGAGGTACCGGGCGGGCGCGGCCTCAGCCCGCGGGGCCGCGCGGAGCCGGGGCCGGGGCCACGGCCGCACCGGACTGGGCTCGGGCCGCCATCGCGCCGCTTCCGGCCGGGCGCGGGGGGCGATGGGACATGTAGTCCTGGCTGCGGGAGCCGCGGCGGGGGTGCGGCCGCCGCGCGGAGCACGCCGGGAGTTGTAGTCCCGGACCGGCGCCAGGCTCTCCCGGTGTAATCCCAGTCGCTCCCAGTCACCGCGTGTGTGATCCCAGCCGCTCCCGGACACTCCCGCTATCACTCCAGGAATGCCACTATGTTCCAGTGTGGTCACAGTATTACCCCAGCATGGGCCCAGCTGCTCCCAGTATGATCCCAGCTGCTGCCAGTATGGTTTCAGTTGCTCCTAGTGTAATCCCAGTATGAACCCACTTAACCCCAGGATGATGCCATTTGCCCCCAGTGTAGCTCCAGTTGCTACCAGTCCCCCCCAGTATAGCTCCAGTCACTCCCAGATACTCTAGATACTCCCAGGTTTAAATTCCTGTGGGTGTGTCACTTGGGGACATGGGCAGTGGTGGCCGTGGCCATGCTGGGGGTGGGTGGGTTTGGGCATCTCCAAGAGTTTTCTACCCTAGGTAATTCTGGAATTGTGAATTCCCAGGAGTTCCCAAAGCCACCTGCAGGCTCTGATTAAACTCTTTTATATTAGATGAAAAATTCTTAATTTTAGGTTAAAAATTCTTAATTTAGGTGAAAAGGTCTTAATTTTAGGCTAGAAATTGTTCATTTTAGCTAAAAAAAAAAAAATCTTAATTTTAAGGTAAAAAATTCTTAGTTTTATGTAAAAAATTCTTATTTTTAGGTGAAGATGTCTAACCGTGGAAACACAGCAACATGCATGGGGGAGATGGGAACAAACTGACTCTCCCATAAAGGGCAATTTTGGGTGGTGGGGAAATTCTGGGCAACAATGTCCCCTGTGCCCAAGGTATCCCCTTGGCTGGTCCCTCTCTGGTGTGGCAATGACATTTCCTGCAGTAAGACCAGGAGGATTCCATTCTCCATATTATTGTTTCTGGAAAAAATCAGGATGGAACCAGGACAAAACCAGCGTGCCAGGGCAGCCCTTCCTGCTGAGGGTTCTCAGGGGCTGGGGGCCGTCCAGGAGGGAATTCGTGCTCTGTTTTGGGATTGTGTGTGGGCTCTGCCGCTGGGTGGGGAGGAGGGGCTGCAGGTGAGGGATCCCCACTCCAGAGGCACAGCCCTGGCACAGAGTGCCCAGCACATCCCGGGGCTGCCAGAGCGAGGGATGCGGGAGCAGCAGCAGGTTCAACCCACGGCTGATCCCTGCGGGCACGGAACCGGCATTTATCCCCTCCTGATGCTGGGATGAGCCCGGATCCGCTGCTGGAGGGGCTGTGTCTGCTCAGATTTGAGGGTTTATCCAGCGGTTCATCCCCTCCCTGCTAAATCCCGTGTCTGCTGTCACCGAGGATTTGTCTGCCTTCAGCTCCCAGACAGTGAGGCTTTGCCATCCTCCCTGCCTCGATTAAGAAGCTGTTTGATATTCCCCTGAAAGTTCTTCCCCGGTGTCATCCAGGCACCTTCAGTTTCCCAGGAAAGCTGAGCAGATTCTGCTCCTCAAATCTGCTGCCTTCGTGCTGCCCTGCCCAGGGCTGCTCTGGATTTTTCCTGTTCTCCTGAAAGCCTGGTGATCTAAAGTGATGATGGCCAAAGCCCCCTGCCCTGCCCGGGCTCTGCAAGCAGCAGTGAGGGGGTCCCAGGGGTCAGCAGGGTGGGGGTCCCAGGGGTCAGCAGTGAGGGGTCCCAGGGGTCAGCAGGGTGGGGGTCCCAGGGGTCAGCAGTGGGGGGTCCCAGGGGTCAGCAGTGAGGGGTCCCAGGGGTCAGCAGGGTGGGGGTCCCAGGGGTCAGCAGTGGGGGGTCCCAGGGGTCAGCAGTGGGGGGTCCCAGGGATCAGCAGTGAGGGATCCCAGGGGTCAGCAGTGGGGGGTCCCAGGGGTCAGCAGTGGGGGGTCCCAGGGATCAGCAGTGAGGGATCCCAGGGGTCAGCAGTGGGGGGTCTCAGGGGTCAGCAGTGAGGGGTCCCAGGGGTCAGCAGTGGGGGGTCCCAGGGGTCAGCAGTGAGGGGTCCCAGGGGTCAGCAGTGGGGGGTCCCAGGGGTCAGCAGTGGGGGGTCCCAGGGGTCAGCAGTGAGGGGTCCCAGGGATCAGCAGGGTGGGGGTCCCAGGGGTCAGCAGTGAGGGGTCCCAGGGATCAGCAGGGTGGGGGTCCCCGATGGTGACACCCAGAGGTGTCCTGGGCAGGGAACAGCCCCAGGAGGGGCTGGGGGAGCTGGGAAGGGGCTCAGCCTGGAGAAAAGGAGGCTCAGGGGGAACTCCTGGCTCTGCTCTGCTCCCTGCCAGGAGGGGACAGTGGGGGCTGAGCTCTGCTCTCAGGGAACAGGGACAGGACAAGGGAAAACAGCCCCAAGCTGTGCCAGAGGAGGTTTAGGTTGGATATTGGGGAAAACATTTTTGTGAGAATATTGGGGAAAGCATTTTTGTGAGAAGGGCTGCCCCACTGTGCTTGTGCCAGGGTTCATGGTCTCTCCTTCTGTTCCCCCTTTACTCACCATGTCACCTTTGCTCAGTGTTTGTCCCTGGGGTCTCCCCCGTGACTGGGCTGAGCCGTTCGTGCCCCACAGGCCTTGCTGGGACTGCTGGCCCTGAGCTCTGCTCAGGACCCCAGACTGCCCAGGGGGGTTTCACCCACTTGTTCCATTTTCAGCCTCTTTTCCCAAAGCCCACGCATTCAGAGAGCCCAGCTCCTCCAGATTTGTGACCAGAGAGGGGTGGCAGAGGGACTCTGTCCCGGGGGGCACTGGGGACATGGGGCACCACCCCAGGCATGGGTGTCCACCCTGGGGTGCCCCTGGTCTGTGCAGAGGTAGCGCTGGTGGGACCCCGCAGCCCAGCAGAGATCCTGGGCCCCTCAGTGTGCAGGGGGACACGTGGGGTGGAACGCCCCAGCTGTCCCCAAAGTGCACGGGGTGGTGTGAGGTGGAGATGGTACTCGGTGGGTCACAAGCAGGCACAGGCAGCTGTGGGCCAGCAGCCACACTGTGTCCTTGGCACAGCAGGGGACACGGCCTCTGGGGGACAGGAGCTCTGGGGGACCCTGCTCCCCACCCAGAGCTGCCCAGAGCCTCGTGGCAGGGACACAGGGATGTGGATTTGGGATTTGCCGTTTGACAGCCGCACGGTGCAGGTCTGGATGGGATTAATGCCGGTACCTCCGTGCCCCAGAGCGACATTAAAGAGCTGCAGCTATTCTGGGGACAGCTGCTGGCTGATCCCCAGCCCAGGGAGAGCAGTGCCTGTCACTGGAGGGTGGCATTAAACACCTCCCTCCCCCTGAGGGATGCTTCAAAGTGCCCCCCATGCATTTGGGAACAGGAACCACAGCAGGACAGACAGCCCGAGCCTCCCAAGGACAGATGGAGTTTCCTGCTCCCCCGAGTCTGGCACAGAGCAGCACTGTCCCATCAGTGTCCCCCAGCACTGTCCCAGCAGTGTCCCAAGCAGTGTCCCCAGCAGTGTCCCCCAGCAGTGTCCCCAGCATTGTCCCAGCACTGTCCCAGCATTGTCCCAGCAGTGTCCCAGCACTGTCCCAGCAGTGTCCCCAGCAGTGTCGCCAGCACTGTCCCAGCAGTGTCCCCCAGCAGTATCCCCAGCAGTGTCCCCAGCAGTGTCCCCAGCAGTATCCCCAGCACTGTCCCCAGCACTGTCCCCAGCAGTATCCCCAGCAGTATCCCCAGCACTGTCCCAGCAGTGTCCCCCAGCAGTATCCCCAGCAGTGTCCCCAGCAGTGTCCCGCAGCAGTGTCCCAGCAGTGTCCCAGCACTGTCCCAGCAGTGTCCCCAGCACTGTCCCCCAGCAGTGTCCCCAGCAGTGTCCCCCAGCAGTCCCCCAGCAGTGTCCCCAGCAGTGTCCCCAGCATTGTCCCAGCAGTGTCCCCAGCAGTGTCCCCAGCAGTGTCCCAGCAGTGTCCCCAGCAGTATCCCCAGCAGTGTCCCCAGCAGTGTCCCCAGCAGTGTCCCCAGCAGTGTCCCAGCACTGTCCCCAGCAGTGTCCCCAGCAGTGTCCCCAGCACTGTCCCAGCAGTGTCCCCCAGCAGTGTCCCATCAGTGTCCCCCCAGCAGTGTCCCCAGCACTGTCCCCAGCAGTATCCCCAGCAGTGTCCCCAGCAGTGTCCCCAGCAGTGTCCCAGCACTGTCCCCAGCAGTGTCCCCAGCAGTGTCCCCAGCACTGTCCCAGCAGTGTCCCCCAGCACTGTCCCCAGCAGTATCCCCAGCAGTGTCCCCAGCATTGTCCCAGCAGTGTCCCCAGCAGTGTCCCCAGCACTGTCCCAGCAGTGTCCCAGCAGTGTCCCCAGCAGTATCCCCAGCAGTGTCCCCAGCATTGTCCCAGCAGTGTCCCCAGCAGTGTCCCCAGCAGTGTCCCAGCAGTGTCCCCAGCAGTATCCCCAGCAGTGTCCCCAGCAGTGTCCCCAGCACTGTCCCCAGCATTGTCCCAGCAGTGTCCCCAGCAGTGTCCCCAGCAGTTTCCCAGCAGTGTCCCCAGCACTGTCCCAGCACTGTCCCAGCACTGTCCCCCAGCAGTGTCCCCAGCAGTGTCCCCAGCATTGTCCCAGCAGTGTCCCCAGCATTGTCCCAGCAGTGTCCCCAGCAGTATCCCCAGCAGTGTCCCCAGCAGTGTCCCCAGCATTGTCCCAGCAGTGTCCCCAGCAGTGTCCCAGCAGTGTCCCCAGCAGTATCCCCAGCAGTGTCCCCAGCAGTGTCCCCAGCACTGTCCCCAGCATTGTCCCAGCAGTGTCCCCAGCAGTTTCCCAGCAGTGTCCCCAGCAGTGTCCCCAGCATTGTCCCAACAGTGTCCCCAGCAGTGTCCCCAGCACTGTCCCCAGCACTGTCCCCAGCTCTCCTCACAAGCAAGCCCCAGTTTTTATTGCAAGAGTGACCAAACCCCTCCGAGTGTCCCAGTGCTCTCAGAGGCCATAAAGCCCTGGAGAGCCCCCGGACCCCGTCTCTGCCCATTCTGCAGGATTCTTCTGACTGAAGCTTAGCCCTGGGCCTTGGCCTCCCCTCAGCTCGGTTCTGGGGTGCTGCTCCCCAGCCCTGCACCCTGGGGGGACACGGGGAGTCGGTGTGGGTTCCCTCCTGCTGCCCCAGGCGGGCTCTGGCACTGCCTGGTGGCAGGGGATGGTTCGGGTGGGACCCATCCTGCTCCCCCCTGCTGCCACGGGCACTCAGGGGCCAGGGTGGCTGCTCTGGGCTGGGAGCCGGGCAGGAGGAGGAGGAGGAGGAGGAGGAGGAGGAGGAGGAGGAGGAGGAGGAGGAGGAGGAGGAAGAGGAGGAGGAGGAGGAGGAGGAGGTGCTGCAGATGGAGCAGAGAAAGCTCACGGTCTGAGGCTGAAATCCATCCTGAAAAGCAGTGTACATCTCCAAGTGGCCTGTGTCTGCAGAGGGCAGGTGGCTGGCCATCCCTGAGGGAATGTTTGCCCTGAAAGCCTCGGCTCGTCCCCACCCTCTCCTGACGTTTCAGCACTGAACTTCTCTCCTGGGTTTTCCCATCCCTTTGCTAAGCCCCAGCTCCATCTGCACCTCTGCAACACTCCAGGCTCCAGTTCTGGGGAGTTCTTTCTTCCCTGTGAGGGTGGTGAGGCCTTGGCACAGGCTGCCCAGAGAAGCTGTGGCTGCCCTTTCCCTGGAAGTGTTCAAGGATGGGTTGGAGGGGCTGTGGGGCAACCTGGTCTGGTGGAAATGTCCCTGTCTGCAGCAGGGGGTGGAACTGGATGGGCTTTAATGTCCCTTCCCACCCAAACCATTCTGGGATGATGATGATGGTGATGATGATGATGATGGTGATGATGATGAAGATAGCAGAAGCTGGAGAAAAAGGCCATGAGCAGGGACCAAGAGAAACAGAAAACAGGCTGGAGAAAGGCCATTGCACAGCCAGGCACCGCTGTGTTGGGGTGTGGGGTGGCCCTGCATAGCCCACGGGGTGTAATCCCCTCGGACACTCGGGGAAGCTCCTGCTGAGCAGAACTGCCACTCACAGATCTTTAAAGACCTCTGGAAGCCTGGGGGCGCATACAGCCCTGCGCTGTAACAGATACGGAATTTCTAAATGCTTTCAAAAAACCCCCATAAAAGTTGTTTTCTAATAAGGCAGAGGCGGCTGGGATGCACTCAAGGAATCCCAGAAGGGCACCGCAGGGAGGGGAGAGGGCAGGGAGGTGCTTCTCCCACCCACACACCCCAGCACCCACTGCCGAGTCACGGAGGATTCCGGAGCCCGGAGGCATTTAGAAACTTCCCAGAGATCTCTCCTCCTCCTTTTCCTCCTTGCTGTCGTCTTTCTCCTTGTCTTCCTCCTCCAACCCTCCCCAGCATCACCCAGAGAAGGGCAGAGAGTGGGAACCAGCCCCCAGCTCCCCCGAGCCCCCCTGGCACTGGGGCATTGCTGCCCACCATGACTCCGGTCCCAGGGGCACCGAGGGAGAAATCCATTGCAATCTCTCAGCTGCTCGCCTTTCTGTTCCTTCTCCTCTCCCAAATTCCACTTTCTCATTTAATCTGCCAGGGCCCATGATCCTGGTTTTTTATGTTTCTCAGCCATTTGGAAGAGTTCAGCTAACCGCCAGTGATGCCCCAGCGAACTCCACTGGCTTCCATGGTGCTGCCAGGGGCTGCCAGCCCAGTGTCCAGCTAGAGCCTCCCTGTGCCCCAGGTCACCCCACGCCAGCTGTTTGAGGGATGGGATCAGTCCCTGCCCAGCAGGCATCCCCCGGAGGCTGGGCTGTCACCACGGCGGCCCCTGGGCAGTTCCATCACCCATCACCGGAGCAGCCCGTGCTGAGCACAGCGCAGGGTGCCAGCGGCCGGCCCGTGGGCAGGGGGCGGCCGGGGAGGAGACCCCCCCGCAGCGGGCAGCAGCTGCTGGGCACCCGGGGACTCCTTGGGACCGCTCATGTTCCACAGCTTCATCAATGACCTCGGGGTGATTAACGACGGAATTACCTCTGCAGGGCTGGCACAGGGGGGTCTCCAGGGCGGGCAGGGGGGTGAGTGCCCATCACCGTGGTGCCGGGCGGGCAGGGGCCGCGGCGGAGCGGGGCGGGACCGGGCAGCGACAGTGCTCCGCTCCCGTCCCGGTGCCGGTGCCGGCTGCCTCGCTCCCCCGCTCCTCTCCGGACCCCGGCGCCCCGCTCCCCCTCCCAGCCCCGCTCCGCTCCCCCGCTCGCCGCCGCTCCCCGCCCGCCGGGGGCCGGTCCCGCTGACGCGGGCGGGGCGGAGCGGGAGGCGGGCGGGGGCGGCGGCGGAGCCCGGGGACCCGCGGACGGACGCGGCTGCGGCCATGCAGCGGCTGCCCGGAGCCCCGCGCCGCTGACCGGCCGTGCCGCCGCCGCGATGAACTTCCCGGGCGGCGCCGGGCAGAGCCCCGGGCAGCAGCAGAGCCTGGCGGCGCCGGGCGGGCCGGTGCCCGTGCCCGTGCCCGGGCCCTCGGGGCCGCAGCCCGGCGGGCCGCCCCCGCCGCAGTTCGGGCTCTCCAACTCGGCCGCGATCCGCGCCGAGATCGGCCGCTTCGAGTCCGTGCACCCCAATATCTACGCCATCTACGACCTCATCGAGCGCGTGGAGGACCTGGCGCTGCAGAGCCAGATCCGCGAGCACGTCATCTCCATCGAGGGTGAGCACCGGCACCGGGCACCGAGCGGGCACCGGCACCGGCACCGGGCCGGCCGCGCCGCCTTTGTCCCCGCCGCACCTGCGGCCGCCGCCGCCCGCCCCGCGGGGCCCGGCCCGGCCCTGCCCGCGGCACCGGCATCGCGCCGGGCCCTGCGGCGGCGGGGCTGCGGGGCTGCGGGCCGGGGCTCGGCGGGGCTGCGGGGCGGGCACGGAGAGAGCCCCGGGGCCGGCTGTGAGCCCTCGGCCCGGCCCGGCCCGGCCCGGCCCGGCACGGCTCGGCTCGGCACGGCCCGCAGCGATGGTGGTCGCGGCCGGGCCTGCGCAGGGCCGGGGACTCCGCCCGCGGCCTCTGCCGGCAGCGGCGGGCGGGGGCGGCGCCGCTCCGGCCGCGGGCGGGGGGATCGTGCTCGGCACGGACGGGGAGCGGCATCCGCCGGAGCCCGTAGCGTCAGAAATGCGGAAAACTGCAGCCCGGGGACCGGGCACCGGCAGCGAGGGCAGGGCTGGAGCGAGGAACTGCGGAGGAGCGAGGGAATGCAGTGGAGCCCAGGGGCTGCGGTGGGGCCGAGGGGCTGCCGTGGAACAGGGGGCTGAGATGGAATTGGGGATGTAGCCGAGGGGCTGCGGTGGAACTGGGGGGCTGAGATGAAGGGGCACTGGGATGGAGCCGAGGGGCTGCGATGGAGCTGGGGCCCTGGGATGGAGCCGAGGGGGTGCGATGATTTGGGGGACTGGGATGAAGGGGGCACCGGGATGGATTTGAGGGGCTGGGATGGATTTGGGAGGCTGGGATGGATTTGGGGGGCTGGGATGAAGGGGGCACCGGGATGGAGCTGAGGCCAGGGTGCCGAGCGGCTGCGGTGCCGCTGGGTGCAGGGAAGGTCGATGGTGCCCTGCTGGGGCCCACCATGGGCTGGATCCCCCCGCCTGGGGACCCCCTGCCCTCGGGGACCCCCAGTTCCGCAGCAGGGGGGGCGGCGGGCGCGGGGCTCTGCTCTGTCGGCAGCCCCGCTGCAGCTCGGTGCCCACCAGGCGCTGCCTTTCCCTGCCCTGGGCTTGTTGTCCCAGCCTGGTGGCAGCGTGCTCAGCTCCGTTCCTGCTGCCTCGTGCCGGGAATGTCACCCCAGGGGCACACGAGGTGGTTTTGGGGAGTGGTGGCCCTGCTACAGGGGTGCTGGCCACCGTGGTGACGCTGCACGGGAGCAGCAGCCTGGGTGCTTCTCCAGAGGCCTGCATCCCACTTTGGTCCTTTGGGTTCTGTGGAAAGCAGAAAAGGAAGATGGACTGAAAGGTTGTGTGGGTTGGGGGAATGTAAATGACAGAATTTGTTTTATTGGCCTGTGGTGCAAGGACAAAGGCCACTCGGTGGGGTTGAGACGGGGAGGATGTAAGAGCCAGGGCTGGTGCTGGAGGGGCCTTTCCAGCTCTGTGGAGGTGTTCAGCCACAGAAGGCTGTGGGGTTGATGGAGCTCGAGAAGAGCCAAGGGACTGAGGTGGGATGGGGATGGGTGGGAGCACAGGCTGGCACAGGCGTGTCAGTGGCTCAGCTGGGTCCCACCAGCCAGCTGGGGCAGTCACAGGGGGCTGGTGGGGAGGGCTGTGCTGTGGCCTCCTGTGGGGCTCCTGCAGCTCTCCTCAGCTGTGCTCAGATGGCAGCAGGGCTGGGAGCCCGAGGTCACTGGTGACATGACCTGATCTCGTTCCTGTGCTGTGGGACAGAGGAGCTGCCAGCCAAGCCATGGCAGGGCCGTGCCTGGGGTGGTGCCAGGGTCCCCTCTGTGGGCAGAGCCACGCTGGGCCCTGTGTCCCTGTCCCGTGTCCCTGTGCAGGTCTCTGAGCCCCATGTCCCTGCCCCTTGTCCCTGTACAGGCTCTGAGCCCTGTGTCCCTGCCCCATGTCCCTGTCCCCCTGCAGGTCTCTGAGCCCCGTGTCCCTGCCCTGTGTCCCTGCCCCATGTCCCTGTCCCCCTGCAGGTCTCTGAGCCCCGTGTCCCTGCCCCATGTCCCTGTCCCCCTGCAGGCTCCGAGCCCCCCGTGCCGCTCTGCGCCCCCAGCCCGCGGTGGGTGCTGGGCAGGTGGGAGGCGCGTCTCTTAGCAACTCCTGTGCTGCGGGTTCTGCTGCTGCTCGGGAAGGTGTGAACACACACTCACACACACAGACACACAGACACACAGACACACAGACACTCACAGAGACACAGACACTCACACACACACACAGAGACACAGAGACACACAGACACACAGAGACACACAGACACACACACACACACACAGACACAGACACACAGACACACACACACAGACACAGAGACACAGACAGAGACACACAGACACACACACAGACACAGACACACACACAGACACACAGACACACAGAGACACAGACAAACACACACAGACAGACAGACAGACAGACACACACACAGACACACACAGACACACATACACAGACACACACAGACACACACTCACACACTCACACACTCACACACACACTCACACACACACTCACACAGACACACACACAAACACACACACACTCACACAGACACACACACACTCACACACTCACACACTCACACACTCACACACTCACACACACACTCACACACACTCATACACACACACTCACACACACACACACACACACACACACACACACACACACACACACTCACACACACACACACACACTCACACACACTCACACACACAGACACACACACACAAACACACACGCACTCACACACACACACACACACACAAACACACACACAGTCACACAAACACACACACAGACACACACACACACAAACACACACACACTCACACTCACACACTCACACACTCACACACTCACACTCACACTCACACACTCACACACTCACACACTCACACTCACACTCACACACTCACACACTCACACACTCACACACACACAAACACACAAACACACACACACTCACACACACAGACACACACACACATACTCACACACACACACCGAAACAGACACACAGACACACAGACACATCCCCTCCCCAGCTCTGCTGCCCCGGGGGCTCAGGCTCCCCAGCCCCCCTGTGCTGCCCCGCCGGGCTCAGGGTGCCCTGCACCTCCGGCCGTGCTCGGCTCCTGTGGGATGGGGCCCGAGGCTGCAGCTCCTGGGCTCTGCCTGCTCCAGCCACAGCCCCATCCTGCCTCCTCCAGCAGGAATCCCACGGATTTCCTTGTCCCTAGTACCTGCCAGGCACTGGGGTGAGTCCTGACCCTGCAGAAACGTGTGCTGTGACTGCACAGTTACCTGGGACCCGTTACCAGGGTGTGTGAGCCAATTCACAGGGGCTCATTAACGGCTGGAGGAGCCTGGCTGGAGATGTTATCAGTCCGAGGAGTGCCTTGATCTGGAAGGGAATTTCCTTATAGATTGCAGGTTTGAGGCTTGATACAGAAATGTCTGGAAGAAGATTTTGTTTGTTGATGTTCCTGATCTGAAGGTCAGAGTTGGTGACTGGAACGATGGCTCATGGTTTGAAAATGGAAGTTGCCAGTGAAACCCCAAATTCAATTTCCTAAAACGGGAGCGCTGGGTCTTGCAAGACTTGCTCACATCCTCCTGCCAGATTCCTTTCCTGTAGGGAATTCCTTCACTTTTGAAGGGGGAAGTCGAAGGCAGCAGGGGTCCAAGTGCCCACCCTCTGTCCCTGTCACAGCACCCCTGACAGCAGGGCTGGCACCTCAGGGGTGCCACTGTGGCAGCTGTGCAGCAGTGGAGTTGGGCATTGGCAGCTGTACAGGACCAGGGGGGTGACAGGGCTGGGGTGTCTGTGACACTGTGGCCCTGCCAAGGAGGGGACAGGGGTGGCTGTTGGGGGGCTGCTGCAGCCAGAGCCCTGCCAGCCCCCCAGCCTGGGCAACAAGCCTTTCCTGGGAGGTTTGGAGCCAGCTGTGCCTGCTCGTGGTTTGGCATCGGTGGTGCCACTGTGGGCAGGAAGGGACACGTGCTCTGCTTTGGTCTCCTCCTTGAGCTGGACTTTGTCTGGAGGCCGTGGGCAGAGGGGCTGAGGGGCACTGGGGCTGGGGGAGATGATAGGCTGGGCTGGTCGCCAGCATCAGCTGCATCACAGGCAGGACCTGGAGCTTTTGGTAGTTTCTAACCACCAAATTTGGACAGATTTTCAGGGGGCTTGCAAAAAGCAATTCCCTCATCCCAGGCTGCTTTCCTTGCCAAGTTGAGGAGACTGCTGCAAGCTGCTGAGTTCTATAAAAGATTTCATAGCTGCATAAAGCAGAATGATACCAAACTGGGGCTGGTGCAGCCCTGCTCACAGTAAATGTGACCTCCATCCTGGCTCTGGGACGGGCTGCAGACAGAACTGTATTAATGCAGTTTGTAATTAGAGCTGTCACTGCACAGTGCTCAATTTCTTTCCTAGCAATGACCTTTGAGCAGTGACCAGATGTGGTGTGAGGAGGACAGGCAGTGTCTTGGTGCAGGGGTTACCTGAGGAAGGTGCAGGACAGGCTGTGAGCAGCACAGAACCAGCAGGGATCCAGGGGCAGGAGGGGACAGCACAGCAGGGTGGAGCAGTGGCAGAGCATCACGATGTGGGACTGAAGAGATGGTTACACAGAGGTTTTCTGGTGTGTGAAGTGGTGAAGGTAGGAGGGAGGTAGGAAGTAGGTGAGATTCCCTCAACAGAGCTTTTGCCAGGGAATTTTCTTCTGATGTTTGTGGTTGTGCACATGGCTTGCAGCCCACCTAAATCTCAGCTCTCCGGGAAAACCTGGAGAGGTTTGAGCCATGGTGAGGATGGGGTGTCCAGGGAGCAGGACCAGGAATCTCTCTGCAGTCAGCTTTACCTGGAGCATGTGTTTTTCCCTTCATTGTCCTTCCTCACCTGTCCCACCTGCCTCTAAGCCCGTGTGGGTTCCTCTCTGCAGTTTGGGAAGCAGGGTTACTTTGGGAAAGCTCTGCTCTACAGTTCCCAGCTGTTGCTGCTCTGGCAGAGGCTTGGGGTGAGAGAAGCCCTGCAGAGTGTCAGAGGTGGCTGGGAGCAGCCTGGACGTCCCTGACCTCCACATCTGCTGTTCTGGCAGGGGCTGCCCCACTGCTGGCTCTGTGGCACTCCAGGGCCTGGCTGTGAGGCCAGCACGGACCTTGGGGAGGGTAAACAGCCCATCCCAGGATTTTAGCCTTGGAAAGTAAGGCCTCTGGCTAAGCCCTGTTGGAGATACAGACCTGGGATTCTGCCTCAGGAGTTTACTCCATCATAAACTGTCTTGCTGTCAATAAATGTTGTGGCTTTTCCAGTCACATGTTGGCATCTCCAACATCCTGGGTATTTTCTGCATTTCTCTCTTAGGAAGGACTGCCTTGATCCTGGGCATTTTCGTGTTTAAAGCCACTTGTAGCAGTTACTGAGGCCACTTTGCTGTCTCTCTTTCACATTAGTTAAATTGGCTGAACTTCATCATTCTGTTCAGTTCCAGCACAAGGCTCCCAGCTCTGTGCTCCATCCTTCCCCAATGGCTCTTGGAGCTGCTGCTGCTTCCTGTGCTGGTTCACAAAGCAAACTGAGGCAGGAGCTGCCACTGGTGCAGGATCTTGTGCAGGAAGACGGGGGCACTCTTGGCTGGAGGCTGCAGTGCTGCCAGGCTGGGGGAGCCTCAGTGCCATGATGGGGAGCTCACAGTGCCAGATTGGGGTACACACAGTGCCAGGTTGGGGCACACACAGTGCCAGATTGGGGCACACACAGTGCCAGTGTGGGGCACACACAGTGCCAGGTTGGGGCACACACAGTGCCAGGATGGGGTACACACAGTGCCAGTGTGGGGCACACACAGTGCCAGGTTGGGGCACACACAGTGCCAGGCTGGGGAGATCACAGTGCCAGATTGGGGCACACACAGTGCCAGATTGGGGCACACACAGTGCCGGGTTGGGGCACACACAGTGCCAGGTTGGGGCACACACAGTGCCAGGCTGGGGTACACACAGTGCCGGGTTGGGGCACACACAGTGCCAGGTTGGGGCACACACAGTGCCAGATTGGGGCACACACAGTGCCAGATTGGGGCACACACAGTGCCAGGTTGGGGCACACACAGTGCCAGGCTGGGGTACACACAGTGCCAGATTGGGGCACACACAGTGCCAGGTTGGGGCACACACAGTGCCAGGCTGGGGTACACACAGTGCCGGGTTGGGGCACACACAGTGCCAGGTTTGGGTGCCCAAAGTGCCAGATTGGGTGCCCACAGTGCCAGATTGGGGCACACACAGTGCCGGGTTGGGGCACACACAGTGCCAGGTTTGGGTGCCCACAGTGCCAGATTGGGGTACACACAGTGCCAGGATGGGGCACACACAGTGCCGGGTTGGGGCACACACAGTGCCAGATTGGGGCACACACAGTGCTGGGTTGGGGCACACACAGTGCCAGATTGGGGCACACACAGTGCCAGGTTGGGGCACACACAGTGCCAGGTTTGGGTGCCCACAGTGCCAGATTGGGGTACACACAGTGCCAGGTTGGGGCACACACAGTGCTGGGTTGGGGCACACACAGTGCCAGGTTTGGGTGCCCACAGTGCCAGATTGGGGTACACACAGTGCCAGGATGGGGCACACACAGTGCCAGGTTTGGGTGCCCACAGTGCCAGATTGGGGTACACACAGTGCTGGGTTGGGGCACACACAGTGCCAGGATGGGGTACACACAGTGCCGGGTTGGGGCACACACAGTGCCAGGTTTGGGTGCCCACAGTGCCAGATTGGGGTACACACAGTGCCAGGATGGGGCACACACAGTGCCAGATTGGGGCACACACAGTGCCAGGATGGGGCACACACAGTGCCAGATTGGGGTACACACAGTGCTGGGTTGGGGCACACACAGTGCCAGGATGGGGTACACACAGTGCTGGGTTGGGGCACACACAGTGCCAGGATGGGGTACACACAGTGCTGGGTTGGGGCACACACAGTGCCAGGTTTGGGTGCCCACAGTGCCAGATTGGGGTACACACAGTGCCAGGATGGGGCACACACAGTGCCGGGTTGGGGTACACACAGTGCCAGATTGGGGTACACACAGTGCCGGGTTGGGGTACACACAGTGCCGGGTTGGGGCACACACAGTGCCAGGATGGGGCACACACAGTGCCAGGATGGGGCACACACAGTGCCAGGCTGGGGCACACACAGTGCCAGGATGGGGCACACACAGTGCCAGGTTGGGGGAGCCTCAGTGCCAGGATGGGGCACACACAGTGCCGGGTTGGGGCACACACAGTGCCAGGTTGGGGCACACAAAGTGCCAGATTGGGGTACACACAGTGCCAGGTTTGGGTGCCCAAAGTGCCAGATTGGGGTACACACAGTGCCAGATTGGGGCACACACAGTGCCGGGTTGGGGCACACACAGTGCCAGATTGGGGCACACACAGTGCCGGGTTGGGGCACACACAGTGCCAGGTTGGGGCACACAAAGTGCCAGATTGGGGTACACACAGTGCCGGGTTGGGGCACACACAGTGCCAGGTTGGGGCACACACAGTGCCAGGATGGGGCACACACAGTGCCGGTTTGGGGCACACACAGTGCCAGGTTTGGGTGCCCACAGTGCCAGATTGGGGCACACACAGTGCCGGGTTGGGGCACACACAGTGCCAGGTTTGGGTGCCCACAGTGCCAGGCTGCACTCTGGGCTGGCCGTGGCTTCTCTCTGCTGAATCAGCCCCGAGTAAATGACACCCTTTGGGAAGGAGAGCGTTCTGCTTAGGCAGCTTTCTGCTGCTGATTCCATGACCTCTGCAGAAAAGTGCCCATTGTGTGCCTGTGGGTTCCCCAGGGCTGGTGCTGGGGTGCCGTGGGGGGAGCTGAGACCCCACAGCCAGTGGCACATCCCTGTCCAGGCTGAGCTGGAGGCTCCTGCTGTAATACCCCTGTGCTCAGGGCCAGCTTCCTCTGGCACTGTGGTCTCCAGATGTGCTGCAAGTTAAGTTAAAAGAGCACAAAATGGGAAGTTGGGTAAATCACAGAACCAGACAATGGTTTGGGTTACAGACCATCTTGTTCCACCCCCTGCCCTGGGCAGGGACACCTTCCACCAGACCAGGCTGCCCCAAGCTCCATCCAGAATGGCCTTGAGCACTTCCAGGAGTGGGGCAGCCACTCCTTCTCTGGGCAGCTTGTGGCAGGGCTTCACCACCCTCACAAGGAAAAATGTCATCTCCATATCCCACCCAACCCATACCTACCCTTCCCTTCCTGAGTGTGGGAGCCATTCCCCCTCGTGCTGTCACTCCAGTCCCTTATCCCAGGTCTGTCTGTGGGCCCTGGCAGGGCTCTGAGGTCTCTGGAGCCTTCCCTTCTCCAGGTGAGCATCCTGGCCTGGCACTATCCCTGCCTGTGACCAGGAGCCTCTCTGGCATTAGCCAGGCACTATCCCTGCCTGTGACCAGGAGCCTCTCTGGCATTAGCCAGGCACTGCTCTTTCTGTGACCAGGAGCCTCTCTGGCAGGATCCAGGCGTGTGCTGGGCTTGGTTCAGTCAGTCTCAGCTGCCTGTGGTGTGAGCCCTGAGCGTGGGGGATGAGCAGGGGCAGGGTCAGGCCTGGCCAGGGCTGGGACAGCAGGGGGGAGCTGGGGTGTGCTGAGCTGTGTGAGCTGCTGGCACAGCTCCTGTGCCCATCCCCTGAGTGTGACAGCAGCAGCAGCAGCAGCAGCAGCAGTGCCTGCCAGTGGTCAGTGCCTGGGCAGTGCAGCAGTGGTCAGTCCTTGGGCAGTGCACCAGTGGTCAGTTGCTCCAGGCAGTGATGTCCTGCTGGCCTGGGCCTCTGTCAGGACAGGGACAGCAGTGGTCTGTCCCCAGAGCCTGCCCTGGCTGTGGGGTGAGCCCTGGTGCATCCCTGCTGTGCTGGGAGTGCCCAGGGGGAGCAGAGCTCTCTGCAGCTCACTGTGAATCATACACCTGCCATTTGCTTCCAGGAGCTTCCCCAGAGCTCCTGACAGAGCAGTCTGCTGTCTACACTGCCAGTGCTGGCACTGCTGGGCTCTCAGCTGCTCTGGATCTGCTGAAATGGGAATGGCAGGCCTGGGTGCACCATCTGAGCCAGTGGTGGCACTTCTGTTTGACTTGGGTGGCCAGTTTAGATCCAAGTGGTGTCTGCTCTGGTCCCAAACTGTTTCCAGCGGGGCTGGCTGACACGGGATGGTCCTGCTGGGGCTCTGGGGCACTGGTCCAGCCTTGGGGCTGCAGTCCCCTTGCAGCTGGGTGGCTGTGGAGGGAGCAGTGGCCACAGGGCCAGGAGCAGCTCTGGGCTGAGGGGCTGCACAGAAGCCTGGCTGCTGGGAGATGGGGGTGTGAGAGCTGCCCCAGAGCTCTGCCACTGCATGGGCACCACATCCCTCCCTGTCAGGGGAGGCCTTTCCTCCTTGTGATCCCACCTTCCTGCTTTGGCATCCCATTCTTTTTTAAAATTCTTCTCCAAGGCTTCCTGCAAGTGGTGATCTCGCCGTGCAGCACTGCAGGGCTGGGAATCCCTGCCCACTGTGCTCCTGCCCTTCATGGAAGGGACACCTGGCATCTCATTCCTGCTGCCTGCCCAGCTCTGGCAGCACTGGGAGCACAGCTTCCCTGGGTGCCTGTCCAGGTGCCTTTCCTGAAGGGATGTAGTGAGTGCAAGAGATCTTCTGGGGCAGGAAAGGTAAAAATTAAGATAATTTTAGCTGCTTCCCAGCTGGAAGGAGGTTTGTGTGGTTAACACCTGTTGCATGCCTGCTCTGCTCTCCTGCCTCAGTGACTTTCAGACCTGCTGTCCAATTGCAACCAAACCCTGCTGCTTCTGAGTTCCCACAAATCCTGGGGAAATAGATTTCCAGCCAGAGCAGAGCACCCCAGCTCTGGCATGCAGAGGGCAGGGGAAGCCTCCATCTGTCCAGGGTGTGGGACTGCATCTCCACTGCTCTGAGTCCCTGGGGAATTCCTGCCCGGGGCCGTGTGTGAGATCTGGTTCTGGGCTGTGATGTGTGATGAAATCCTCTCCAGCCCGGGGCTCTGCCTCTGCAGCTGCTGCTTTGGGCTGCTCTGGGGATGGAGGGGCAGCCCCTCCCCGGGGTAACAGGGCACAGCTTGGGGAGCTGTGAGGGCTCTTTGCAAGAGGACAATAAAGTGATCTCAGGTGGTTTATGTGGAGCTTTCCAACATGGAGCACAGCCAGAGGAACCAGGGAGGTGTTTGCTGTAATTCAGCTTCTGGGAAGAGGAGCTGCTGGCAGGTTTGGGAGGAGGCAGTGCAGGAAGGATGGTTGTTATGGAGGGGGAAGGCTCACAGCTCCAGGCTGATGTGACAGAGGAGGAGGGCCCAGAGGGGTTCAGAGGGAGAATTCTGCTGAAGAGAGCTTAGGGAAATAATCCCAGCAGCAGCAGTGCTGTAGCTGAACAGGGGTGAGGCAGGGTTTGTGGTCAGGCACTTCTGGGAAAGGGGCAGTGGTGGTCAGTGCAGAGGGGACACTGTGGCCTTTGGCAGAGGACAAGCAGCTCTCAGGGACTGGAGCCTGTGTAGCTGAGCAGGCTTTGGGGACAGGCAGGATGAGCAGAGAGGAGAGTCTGTGAACTCTCACTGCCTGAGTCATGTCCTCGATCCCAGGCAGGGTCTGAGTGACGTCCCTGTCCCTGTCCCTGTGCAGGAGGGCTGGGGGAGATGGCACAAAGCTGGGATTAGCAGCAGCTCTTTAATCATGTGGACCTTGAGCTTGTGGGTGCACACTTGAAATGCTGGAGGGGAAAAGAAGCTGAGACTTCATTTTGGACAGGAGACAGTCCAGGAATAGAAAAGCAGAAGTATGAATCATCACAGAGCTGAGGGATGGCGTTAAATGAAAGGCTGGCTGGAGGAAGGAGAGGAGAAGGTGCTATGGGCAGAGCATGTGAGACACACGAAAAACAGCAGCACTGGAGGTGGAGAGTGAGGACAGGCTGTCTGAGGCTGCTGAAAGGAGCTGCAGAGGAGCAGGAGCAGAGCAGAGCAGAGAGGATAAAAGAGTTGCTGGGATCAATGAGGACAGGATGTTGTGGCCAGTTGGGTTCCTGAGAGAGGAGCTGCAGGGTCCAAACGAGCCCAGAGTCTGCAGGTGAGGCAAGAACCACCTTGTGCAGTGCCCTGGTGAGACAGAAAAGAGCAGTGGGAGATCCTGAGCTGGGGATGTCTGTCCTGCTGGGAAGCAAAGGTGTCAGTGACATCAGGCACCTCCCCAGGAGAGGATCCAGAGCTGACTTTGTGCTGGACTGTTGGATGGTGAGGAATTGCAGATGGTCAGTGGCCCAATGGAAACCAGTAATGAGTGCTGTCCTCCCCAGGTCTGCACTGGGGCCAGTACAGGTTAATATGTTCATTAATGGCACAGCAGTGGCACTGGGTGCACCCTTGGTGACACCAAGCCGAGGGCACAGGTGGGAGGCTGCAGGGCAGGGGTGGCAGCCAGAGGGACACTGACAGGAGTGGGATCCTCATGAAGGGCAGCAAGGCCAAGTGCAAGGCCCTGCCCTGGTTCTGGCAGCTCCAGTTCAGCTGTGCCCTGCAGGCTGGGGCAGCTGCACTGTCCCAGCTGCTCCAAACCCTCCAGCCTGGTCTGGGACACCTCAACACCTCAGGGATGGAGCAGCCACAGCTGCCCTGGGCACCCTCTGCCAGGGCCTCACCGCCCTCACAGGGAGAAATTTAACCCCAGTGTCTAATCTAAATCTCCTCTTTTAGTTTAAAACTGTCACCCCTTGGTCTGTCACCCTCTGCCCACGTAAAACATCAGAAATTGCATTTTTCACTGGAGGTGTTGGTGAGTTCTTTGGCCTCTGCCTGTGCTGGCCTCCTCTTTGCTCTTACACAAGGAGGTTTAACCTCCCCTGTCCTCAGCATCCTTGCTCAGTGTTTTCTGGCTGCTGTGGCACAGCCAGGCTCTCCTGTGTCCCTGCTGTGCCTGGGGTTTGCCCTGGTGTTTGCTCTTTGTCACTGGTCACCTCTTGCTCCATGTGCAGCTGCTCTGGCTGCTGCTGCCACTCCTTGATATTTATCCTTGTTAATCTGACCTCATTTCAGTTTCCCTGTGCATGCCTTCTTGTGCCAAGCCCAGTTTGGAGCTCAGCTGAGCCAAGTTGGTCTCTTACCACCCTGGTTTTCTCTGGGGTGGTTTCTGTGAGCACCATCACTGCTGCTTCAGGGGCCCAGCAGATTCTTGTAATCTTTTTTATTTTCTCTTTTTCTTTTTTCCTTGTGGATTTGCTTCCAATAAGATCTTGCCTATGGAGTTGGGTGATCATAGAATTCCAGAGTGGTTTGGGTTAAAGGGGCCTTGGAGCTCATCCAGTTCCACCCCTGCCCTGGCCAAGGGCACCGTGCACTAGCCCAGGTTGCCCAGGAGCATTGCAGGGATGGGGAGTCAGCATTCAGCTGTCTGGGCAGTCCCTGCCTCGGTGGGCTCTGCAGCCTGCTGTCCCTCCCAGGGGCTGAGAGCTGCTGCACAGTCCGTGCTGCTCTGCTGCTCCCATCCCCTCCTGCACAGGGTCAGCCCAGGGCTCTGCTGGACTGGGAGAGGAGCTGCAGACAGTCTGAGAGAAAATCGAGCACAAATGACTCCTGGCCGGGTCCAGCTGGGCAATGGGAGGAGGTGCCCAGCCCCTTTGCAGGGCTGGGAGTGGGTTGCACAGTGGTGAGAGGTGAGGGGGGAGACCAAGAGGATAAAATGCCTGCTCACAAAAGTGCATTGTGCTTAGTCACTGGTTTGCAGCTCTGAGGGGTGTGTGGGGTTTGGTTTAAACACAGACATGCCTACTGGAGCATCTATTCCATTACTGGCCGTGGGTCATGAGCTTATAGCCAGAGCTGTGCCCCCTGTTCAGAGCTGTGCCCTATTCAGAGCTGTGCCCCCTGTTCAGTGCTGTGCCCTGTGTTCAGTGCTGTGCCCTGTGTTCAGTGCTGTGCCCCCTGTTCAGTGCTGTGCCCTGCTCAGAGCTGTGCCCTGTGTTCAGTGCTGTGCCCTGCTCAGAGCTGTGCCCTGTTCAGAGCTGTGCCCCCTGTTCAGGGCTGTGCCCTGTTCAGAGCTGTGACCCCTGTTCAGGGCTGTGCCCTGTTCAGTGCTGTGCCCTGTTCAGAGCTGTGCCCTGTTCAGTGCTGTGCCCCCTGTTCAGAGCTGTGCCCCCTGCTCAGTGCTGTGCCCTGTTCAGTGCTGTGCCTGCTCAGAGCTGTTCCCCCTGTTCAGAGCTGTGCCCTGTTCAGTGCTGTGACTCTGTTCAGAGCTGTGCCCTGTTCAGTGCTGTGCCCCCTGTTCAGGGCTGTGCCCCCTGTTCAGGGCTGTGCCCCCTGCTCAGTGCTGTGACCCTGTTCAGAGCTGTGCCCCCTGTTCAGTGCTGTGCCCCCTGTTCAGGGCTGTGCCCCCTGCTCAGTGCTGTGACCCTGTTCAGAGCTGTGCCCCCTGTTCAGAGCTATGCCCTGTTCAGAGCTGTGCCCTGTTCAGTGCTGTGCCCTGTTCAGAGCTGTGCCCTGTGTTCAGTGCTGTGCCCTGCTCAGAGCTGTGCCCTGCTCAGAGCTGTGCCCTGTTCAGAGCTGTGCCCTGTTCAGTGCTGTGCCCTGTTCAGAGCTGTGCCCTGTGTTCAGTGCTGTGCCCTGCTCAGAGCTGTGCCCCCTGTTCAGAGCTGTGCCCCCTGTTCAGAGCTGTGCCCTGTTCAGAGCTGTGCCCTGTTCAGAGCTGTGCCGTGTGTTCAGTGCTATGCCCTGTTCAGAGCTGTGCCCTGTTCAGAGCTGTGCCCCCTGTTCAGAGCTGTGCCCCCTGTTCAGTGCTGTGACTCTGTTCAGTGCTGTGCCCTGTTCAGAGCTGTGCCCTGTTCAGAGCTGTGCCCCCTGTTCAGTGTTGTGCCCCTGTTCAGAGCTGTGCCCCCTGTTCAGTGCTGTGCCCTGTTCAGAGCTGTGCCCTGTTCAGTGCTGTGCCCTGTTCAGAGCTGTGCCCTGTTCAGTGCTGTGACTCTGTTCAGTGCTGTGACTCTGTTCAGTGCTGTGACTCTGTTCAGTGCTGTGCCCTGTTCATTGCAGCCATGCCATCCAGGCATGCTGGGAGCTGCCTTGTCCAGCTGCAAAGCTCTTGGATCCCCATTCCTGGAGCTCCTCACTCCTCCTGCTGCTGCTTCCTCAGTGGGTTCTTCCAGTCATTAACTCCCCCAGCTGCTGATAGCTCTCTTTAATTCCCAATTTACATTCATCTCTTTCAAACTTCATTTTCTCACTTGTTTCTTTAGATTGGACTAAATAAAACTTTGTTACCTGAATGCTATTCCCTGAGAACTTTGCTGTTACTTTATCATCAATTATCTCTTGATGTTTTTTTTTGGGAAGTAAATCACATAATGCTCATTAAAAGTCTCTTCATGAGTTCACTTTGTGTGGTCTTCAAATAATTTTTATGGCTCTTTCTTACCCAGTGTTCTTAAAATGAAAATCATGAGATTATAGGCAGTGTGCTCCCACTTGACCCAGCCACAGTCCCATGAGCTGTTAATCCAGTTCCTTTCTCTGCAGGCTGCTCTGTTTTATAAAGTCCCAGTGGTTTGGGCTGGGAGGAGCCTTAAATGTCACCTGTGGTCTGTGAGTTAGAGCTCTGGTGTTCAGCAATCCACCTGGTGGATGGTGTGAGTGATGGTTCTGTCACCCAGCCATTTCTCCCGTGTTGGAAACAGCCCAAAAGGATGTGGCCTGTGCTTTGGGGCTGGGGTCTGACTGTCCTGGCACTCTGCCATGTGCCATTTCACCTCTCTTAGGGCTGGCACAGTTAAAATGTTTTCCCAGTTGTCTGAGGCTTCCCAACATCATTGATAAGGCTCCAGGTGTCACTGGAATGCTCTCACCTGTTGGTGTGGATCTCTGGCTCTTCTGAGCTTGGTCTTGCTGTGTTTATTGTAAATGTCTTAGCAAAGGGATGCTTTTTGGAGGGAATGGGTTACATGATCATGGCAACATGGGTAGAGTTATTTGTGTCATGGAGCCATGGATCACTTTGGGCTGCAAGGACCTTCAAGGTTGTCCAGTCAAGCCCTGTGTCAGCAGCACCTGAACCACCTGGAGCAGTGCAATCAGCTGTAACATGAATTGCTGTTTAAAAACACCCAGTTCCATTGACTCCATCCCTTCCCAGAGGCTGATGTCAGTGAGGGCTGCTGGGTTTGGGGGTTCCCCTCCCGGGGACTGGTGCCAGCCAGAGCTGATGGGCTGTTCCAGCCATTCCTGAATGTCTCTGTTATTTCAATATTTATTAAAAATTAGCATCAGCAGGAGTGTGAGCTCACCCTTCCTCACACCATTGTATTCAGGTTGTTTGTGCCTTTGAATGAAAGTGACGTTTTTAATGACATTCTGAAAATTGCTTCTGCTGATGGTTTTGCCATTCTGCGTTTGTCTGTTTGCTCTCCCTGAGTGTTGGTGTGGGTGCCTGTGGTGCAGACCCTGCCCTGCCCTGCTCTGGGGGCTCTGTGCCCCCCCTGCCCAGCTCTGTGCTCCTCTCAGCTTCCTGCTGCTCTCAGCATTGTTACAGCCTCCTTTTCCTGAAGCCTGCTGCTTCCTACTCCAGTTTTGAAACTTCCTGTGTTCAAAATCTTATTGACATCTGTTTCCGCCTCTTTTTTCCTACTTCTTACCCTTTTTTGGGCAGTTTGGATGTCACTTGCCTCCAGGCAGGTTCAGGAGTTTTGCCAAGTTGTTGTCCTGGTGTTTTTATGAAGTGTTGGCATTTGGGCTATCTGATCAATTTTTATGGGAGTGTAAAAACACAAATCACAGCAAAAGCCCTGAGCTGGGGCTTAGAATCCTGGAATGGTTTGAGTTGGAAGGGACCTTACATCTCCTTCCATTCTATCCCCTTGCCATGGTCAGGCACACTTTCCACTCGACCAGGTTGCTCCAAGCCATGTCCTGCCTGGTCTGGGAAAAGCCAGGTTGCCCTGCTTTTCCCTCCAGGTGGTGGGTCCTGCTGCTGCTCCCAGTGTGCCCATGGCTGTGTCTGGTGGGATCCCCACAGCACTGGCCCAGCTGCAGCGTCCCTTCCTCTCCTTGAGCTACTTCTGCTGGTCCCAGAGTGCAGCAGCGCTGCCAGATTTAGGTGGCACAGTAAAACAAGTGCGGTTACTGGGAATTTGGGATACTTTATTACTAAAGTAGGTGCTAAGTGGCTTTCTCCGGGTGAGGAGGGTCAGTGTTCAGAGGGAGGGGCAGGTCTGGTCCCCTCAGTCCCCCTGACTGAATGACATGTCCCTGTGCCGTGGCCACGTGCATGTGGAACAGCTGGCAGCAGCAGTGAGAGCAGAGCTGCAGCAGGAGCTGCTGTTCTGTGTGTGCTGGCAGCAGCAGCAGCAGTGAGAGCAGAGCTGCAGCAGGAGCTGCTGTTCTGTGTGTGCTGGCAGCAGCAGCAGCAGTGAGAGCAGAGCTGCAGCTGGAGCTGCTGTTCTGTGTGTGCTGGCAGCAGCAGTGAGAGGAGAGCTGCAGCAGGAGCTGCTGTTCTGTGTGTGCTGGCAGCAGCAGTGAGAGCAGAGCTGCAGCAGGAGCTGCTGTTCTGTGTGTGCTGGCAGCAGCAGTGAGAGCAGAGCTGCAGCAGGAGCTGCTGTTCTGTGTGTGCTGGCAGCAGCAGCAGCAGTGAGAGCAGAGCTGCAGCAGGAGCTGCTGTTCTGTGTGTGCTGGCAGCAGCAGTGAGAGCAGAGCTGCAGCAGGAGCTGCTGTTCTGTGTGTGCTGGCAGCAGCAGTGAGAGCAGAGCTGCAGCAGGAGCTGCTGTTCTGTGTGTGCTGGCAGCAGCAGCAGCAGTGAGAGCAGAGCTGCAGCTGGAGCTGCTGTTCTGTGTGTGCTGGCAGCAGCAGTGAGAGCAGAGCTGCAGCTGGAGCTGCTGTTCTGTGTGTGCTGGCAGCAGCAGCAGCAGCAGTGAGAGCAGAGCTGCAGCAGGAGCTGCTGTTCTGTGTGTGCTGGCAGCAGCAGCAGCAGTGAGAGCAGAGCTGCAGCAGGAGCTGCTGTTCTGTGTGTGCTGGCAGCAGCAGCAGCAGTGAGAGCAGAGCTGCAGCAGGAGCTGCTGTTCTGTGTGTGCTGGCAGCAGCAGCAGCAGTGAGAGGAGAGCTGCAGCTGGAGCTGCTGTTCTGTGTGTGCTGGCAGCAGCAGTGAGAGCAGAGCTGCAGCTGGAGCTGCTGTTCTGTGTGTGCTGGCAGCAGCAGCAGCAGCAGTGAGAGCAGAGCTGCAGCAGGAGCTGCTGTTCTGTGTGTGCTGGCAGCAGCAGCAGCAGTGAGAGCAGAGCTGCAGCAGGAGCTGCTGTTCTGTGTGTGCTGGCAGCAGCAGCAGTGAGAGCAGAGCTGCAGCTGGAGCTGCTGTTCTGTGTGTGCTGGCAGCAGCAGCAGCAGTGAGAGGAGAGCTGCAGCAGGAGCTGCTGTTCTGTGTGTGCTGGCAGCAGCAGCAGCAGCAGTGAGAGCAGAGCTGCAGCTGGAGCTGCTGTTCTGTGTGTGCTGGCAGCAGCAGCAGCAGCAGTGAGAGCAGAGCTGCAGCAGGAGCTGCTGTTCTGTGTGTGCTGGCAGCAGCAGCAGCAGTGAGAGCAGAGCTGCAGCTGGAGCTGCTGTTCTGTGTGTGCTGGCAGCAGCAGCAGTGAGAGCAGAGCTGCAGCTGGAGCTGCTGTTCTGTGTGTGCTGGCAGCAGCAGCAGCAGTGAGAGCAGAGCTGCAGCAGGAGCTGCTGTTCTGTGTGTGCTGGCAGCAGCAGCAGCAGCAGCAGTGAGAGCAGAGCTGCAGCTGGAGCTGCTGTTCTGTGTGTGCTGGCAGCAGCAGCAGTGAGAGCAGAGCTGCAGCAGGAGCTGCTGTTCTGTGTGTGCTGGCAGCAGCAGCAGCAGTGAGAGCAGAGCTGCAGCTGGAGCTGCTGTTCTGTGTGTGCTGGCAGCAGCAGCAGCAGTGAGAGCAGAGCTGCAGCAGGAGCTGCTGTTCTGTGTGTGCTGGCAGCAGCAGCAGCAGCAGTGAGAGCAGAGCTGCAGCTGGAGCTGCTGTTCTGTGTGTGCTGGCAGCAGCAGCAGCAGTGAGAGCAGAGCTGCAGCAGGAGCTGCTGTTCTGTGTGTGCTGGCAGCAGCAGCAGCAGTGAGAGCAGAGCTGCAGCTGGAGCTGCTGTTCTGTGTGTGCTGGCAGCAGCAGCAGTGAGAGCAGAGCTGCAGCTGGAGCTGCTGTTCTGTGTGTGCTGGCAGCAGCAGTGAGAGCAGAGCTGCAGCAGGAGCTGCTGTTCTGTGTGTGCTGGCAGCAGCAGTGAGAGCAGAGCTGCAGCTGGAGCTGCTGTTCTGTGTGTGCTGGCAGCAGCAGTGAGAGCAGAGCTGCAGCAGGAGCTGCTGTTCTGTGTGTGCTGGCAGCAGCAGCAGCAGCAGTGAGAGCAGAGCTGCAGCAGGAGCTGCTGTTCTGTGTGTGCTGGCAGCAGCAGCAGCAGTGAGAGCAGAGCTGCAGCTGGAGCTGCTGTTCTGTGTGTGCTGGCAGCAGCAGCAGCAGTGAGAGCAGAGCTGCAGCTGGAGCTGCTGTTCTGTGTGTGCTGGCAGCAGCAGCAGCAGTGAGAGCAGAGCTGCAGCAGGAGCTGCTGTTCTGTGTGTGCTGGCAGCAGCAGCAGCAGTGAGAGCAGAGCTGCAGCAGGAGCTGCTGTTCTGTGTGTGCTGGCAGCAGCAGCAGTGAGAGCAGAGCTGCAGCTGGAGCTGCTGTTCTGTGTGTGCTGGCAGCAGCAGTGAGAGCAGAGCTGCAGCTGGAGCTGCTGTTCTGTGTGTGCTGGCAGCAGCAGCAGCAGTGAGAGCAGAGCTGCAGCTGGAGCTGCTGTTCTGTGTGTGCTGGCAGCAGCAGCAGCAGTGAGAGCAGAGCTGCAGCAGGAGCTGCTGTTCTGTGTGTGCTGGCAGCAGCAGCAGTGAGAGCAGAGCTGCAGCAGGAGCTGCTGTTCTGTGTGTGCTGGCAGCAGCAGCAGCAGTGAGAGCAGAGCTGCAGCAGGAGCTGCTGTTCTGTGTGTGCTGGCAGCAGCAGCAGTGAGAGCAGAGCTGCAGCAGGAGCTGCTGTTCTGTGTGTGCTGGCAGCAGCAGCAGTGAGAGCAGAGCTGCAGCAGGAGCTGCTGTTCTGTGTGTGCTGGCAGCAGCAGCAGCAGTGAGAGCAGAGCTGCAGCAGGAGCTGCTGTTCTGTGTGTGCTGGCAGCAGCAGCAGCAGCAGTGAGAGCAGAGCTGCAGCTGGAGCTGCTATTCTGTGTGTGCTGGCAGCAGCAGTGAGAGCAGAGCTGCAGCTGGAGCTGCTGTTCTGTGTGTGCTGGCAGCAGCAGCAGCAGCAGTGAGAGCAGAGCTGCAGCAGGAGCTGCTGTTCTGTGTGTGCTGGCAGCAGCAGCAGCAGTGAGAGCAGAGCTGCAGCAGGAGCTGCTGTTCTGTGTGTGCTGGCAGCAGCAGCAGCAGTGAGAGCAGAGCTGCAGCTGGAGCTGCTGTTCTGTGTGTGCTGGCAGCAGCAGCAGCAGTGAGAGCAGAGCTGCAGCAGGAGCTGCTGTTCTGTGTGTGCTGGCAGCAGCAGCAGCAGCAGTGAGAGCAGAGCTGCAGCAGGAGCTGCTGTTCTGTGTGTGCTGGCAGCAGCAGCAGCAGTGAGAGCAGAGCTGCAGCAGGAGCTGCTGTTCTGTGTGTGCTGGCAGCAGCAGCAGCAGTGAGAGCAGAGCTGCAGCAGGAGCTGCTGTTCTGTGTGTGCTGGCAGCAGCAGCAGTGAGAGCAGAGCTGCAGCAGGAGCTGCTGTTCTGTGTGTGCTGGCAGCAGCAGCAGCAGTGAGAGCAGAGCTGCAGCTGGAGCTGTCTGGCTGTCTGTGCTGGCCTCAGCTGTGTCCAGGGTGAGTCATGGCCACGCTGTGACTCAGGCACAGCCTCCTGTGCTGCTGGCCCTGCTCCTGAGTCACTCTGCTGGCATGGCAGCCCCAGCCCTGCATGGGCAGCTGTGGCAAGGGCAGACTGAGAGGTCTGGTGGTGCCCTGGGGTCCCAGCACAAGCCTGGGTCAGTGTGGCCTTGCTGGGTGTCCTGCAGTGTCCCCGTGCCATGTGTGACATGGAGCAGCAGCAGGGCTGCCTGTGACACGAGAGCTCCAGTGGGTGACTGCAGGGTGACTGCAGGGTGACTGCAGGGTGCTCGTGGGCTCAGGATGGATCAGAGGTCACAGGGGCTCTTCCCTGCTGGTACCTGTCTGTGCAGGTGTGCAGCTGTGTGCAGCTGTGTGCAGCTGTGCCCCAGGAAGTTCTCCCCAGAGGCTGCAGGGGAGTCTGGCCTGCAGCACACCCTGCTTTCATGGGAGATCAGCTGTAGCAGCAGTTTCAGCCCTGCAGCCTTTCCAGGCTGGGGTGGGGCTGGCTGCCCTTGAGCTCTTGCTGGAGTAGGCACTGCTGTGTCCCTGACTCCAGTGTCAATGCCATCCTTCAGCTGCCCAGCTCTGGGCTCTCAGAGCCAGGTTGGATTTTCTGTGAGTGGGAAGTTGCTTTCCTTGAGGTTGGACATCAGTATGCAGAGCTGCAGGAAGGGCCCTAGGAGTGTGTAATCACAGCAGGAGTGTGGCTCCTGGCCCAGTGTCCATTGTCTTCCAGGCACAGGCAGGGCAGTGGAATGCACGTGCCAAGGAAAACTCCTCTCCATCAGCACGTTGCTCACTGTCTGACTGTTGGTCTGTGTGGTGGTGATGATCAGAGCTGGGCTGAGCAATTTCAGTCCTTGGATTGTGTGTAACAACCAGGGGAGGCCTGGGTCCTTCAGCTCATGGCCCTGCTGACCACAGCAGGGCCAGGGCATGGAGCACCTGGAGGGGATTTTGGGCAGTGACCTCTCAAAGTGGACGTGTCTGGACAGAAGGCAGAGGGGCAGCTCTTCTCTGCTCTTCTGGGAGATGTGTCTGTGTTAGCTGAGGGCTTCCTGGGCTCAGGAGCTCCCCTGATCCACCTCAGCAGCTTTGCTGCTCCCAGGGTCACAGTTTGCATTGTGGTGTTCTGCAAACCCAAGATACGAGTCTGGGCAGTTCCATGGTGCTGCCAGTCCTGCCCAGCTTTGCTTTCAGGACAGGATGGTGGGCAGTTCTGTGGTGCTGCCAGTCCTGCCCAGCTTTGCTTTCAGGACAGGATGGTGGCTGCACGTGGAGTGGTGAGAGTGGGGTGGGATGGGGTGCCAGTGATGGCAATCAGCCCCTTGGCTCCTCGCTGTCCTGGGCTGACCAGAGCCCCTGTGGCTCCTGGCTCTGCCAGGAAAGGCTTACCTGCCCTGGAGGCACTGGGCCACGCTCCCCACGGTGCCTGAGCCATCCCCGAGCTCCCTGAGTGACTCAGAGCCTTGTCCTGCTGCTGAGGCCCTGGGGAAGCCCTGGCCAGCAGCACTGCTGCGTGCTCCAGACCAGCTGCTGGCAGACAGGCTCTGCACTGAGCCCCCCTGAGCCCTGAGCTTCATCCCCTGGGTGCTGGCACTGGGGGCTCCCTGGAAACCCAGCTGGTGCTGGAGGAAGCAGGAGCCAGCACCTGAGTGTGGCTGGCCGTGGTGTGGGGCCAGGTGTGGGGCAGTGGGTGGGCAAGTGCTGTCTCCTCTCCTGGCACTGGGAGTGTGGCAGGTTTAATACCTAAATTCCCAATGCTGGTAATTGTCGTTCCGTTGAAGTCTCTAATTCTGCCGTTTCCATGGAAATAGAACGATCTTGTGATGAAGATGTGAGGCTGAGGTGGCAGCTCCCTGGTCCTTCGGAGCTGCAGGCCCTTGTTTGCTCCCAGAGCTGTGTCTCAGTGAGAGGAGACACACCTGCCCTTACCTGCCCTGGGCTCCTGCCTCAGAGGGGTGTCTGGAGGCGCTGCCTTGCTGCAGGGTCCTGGCAGCACCTCCTCAGGTGCATCAGGCCGTGGTGTTCTCGCTGTGTGTTCTGAGTGGGCTCTCTGTGTGGCAGTGGGGTGCAGAGCGGGGGAGCTGACGCAGTGCCAGGGTGCAGGTGACACCAGCCGGGCGTGCTCCAGGCTCCTCGTCACCGGCACCGCTCTCGGGCTGCAGTGGGAGTGATAAGTAGGTTGGGTGACTCGGGCACTGAAGTGCTGGTTTCTCTCCGTGCTGTGGGAGAGCCGAGGGTGCTGGATCAGATCCGGAGCTGCAAACTGCAGATGGCTGGGGCTCAGCTTGAGAGGAGGAGGAGGGAGAGCTGTGATGGGACCCACTTTAATTCTGGCACCCTCCTGCACAGGGTGGTGGTGCTGAGGGCCGTGGGGCTGGTGGGGCTGCAGAGCAGATCCATTCTCAGCCTGCCTCTCCCAGGTCCCAGTTCTCTTGTATGGCTGAGCAGCCTTGGCGTTTCTCCTGCTTCCCTGTCTCAGGTAATGCCTTGGAGGCAAATCCCACAGTCACCATGGTCATAGAACCTGGAACCTTAAAGCTCACCCAGGCCCACCCCCTGCCATGAGCAGGGACACCTTCCACTGTCCCAGGCTGCTCCTGATCGTCCAGCCTGGCCTCAGACACTTCCAGAGTGGGGTAGCACAGCTTCTCTGGGAAATGCTTTCATAGGGTTGTTGAGAATAACCCCAAGATTTCAACTGAGAAATGCTGGGACTGGAGATCAGGAAACACTTGCTGGGCCCCGAGCAGCACCCACTGCAGCTTGGCAGATGAAGGTCTGGAGTGCTGGGCTGCAGCCTGGAGCTGGGAGGTTGATCAGCTCTTCAGTCCCTCACTCAAAGCTGGAAAAATGTACAGCTTTGGCCAAGCTGCCTTGTTTTTCCCCAGCCTGCTTTTGGGAAGTGTCTGAATTGCTTTTGCTGAAACTTCTATAAATACTCTCCTGATGCAGTGAGTGAGCATGGAAAATGTCAGTGGGAATGTGGGTTTGGCACCCGGGGCTGTGGGGACAGTGTGACAGCCCCAGCCACAGTGTGCACAGGGGAGAGGGGGCAAGGGCCCTCCCTGTGCTGGGCAGAGGGGCTGTGGGGGCTGCAGGGGCTGCAGGGGCTGCAGGGGCTGCAGGGGCTTCAGGGGCTGCAGGGGCTGCAGGGGCTGCAGGGGCTCCAGGGGCTGCAGGGGCTCCAGGGGCTCCAGGGGCTCCAGGGGCTTCAGGGGCTCCAGGGGCTGCAGGGGCTCCAGGGGCTTCAGGGGCTGGGGGCTGCAGGGGCTCCAGGGGCTCCAGGGGCTTCAGGGGCTGCAGGGGCTGCAGGGGCTCCAGGGGCTTCAGGGGCTGGGGGCTGCAGGGGCTCCAGGGGCTCCAGGGGCTCCAGGGGCTTCAGGGGCTGCAGGGGCTGCAGGGGCTCCAGGGGCTGCAGGGGCTCCAGGGGCTCCAGGGGCTCCAGGGGCTGCAGGAGCTCCAGGGGCTGCAGGGGCTGCAGGGGCTCCAGGGGCTGCAGGGGCTGCAGGGGCTCCAGGGGCTTCAGGGGCTGGGGGCTGCAGGGGCTCCAGGGGCTTCAGGGGCTGGGGGCTGCAGGGGCTCCAGGGGCTCCAGGGGCTTCAGGGGCTGCAGGGGCTGCAGGGGCTCCAGGGGCTTCAGGGGCTGGGGTCTGCAGGGGCTCCAGGGGCTCCAGGGGCTCCAGGGGCTTCAGGGGCTGCAGGGGCTGCAGGGGCTCCAGGGGCTGCAGGGGCTCCAGGGGCTCCAGGGGCTCCAGGGGCTGCAGGAGCTCCAGGGGCTGCAGGGGCTGCAGGGGCTCCAGGGGCTGCAGGGGCTGCAGGGGCTCCAGGGGCTTCAGGGGCTGGGGGCTGCAGGGGCTCCAGGGGCTCCAGGGGCTCCCCTGCCCAGCCCTGCTGCTGCCCTGCTGTGTGTGGGCTGGGCTGTGCCTCTGCTGCTCCCAGGAAGCCATTCCTGAGCCCAAAGCTGCATCCTGTGTTTCTGTAGGCTCTCATGAAGCCTTTGTCCTTGGTTTGGCTGGGCTGATCTCCTGAGCTCATGTTTGCTGGGAGCCGCTGCAGCCCTGATGAGACATTTCACAGTGGTGCTTTATGTGAAAAAAATCTCCTGTTTTGGACCTGCCTAATTGGATGTGATGTCCCCAAGTTCCTGCTTCAGAAGAAACAGTGAACAAATTGTTTTCTAGTGACCTCCTCCTTTCTTCTCCCAGCATGGAAAACTTCATTCCCCCTCTGCCACCTTCCTTCCCAGGCTCCCTGTGCAGTCACTGTTCTATCCTGTCAGTCATCTCCTGCCCCTCTTGGTACCTGGGATGGTTGGGACTGTGGGTCAGGATGAGAGTGTTGGGATATTCCCTCTTTACTTTACCTAGTACTGCTGGCACCCTCTTTGCTCTTTGATTGCTGCTGAGCAGCGAGCTGATGTTCACAGAATCAGGAATCCTGGAATGGTTTGGGTTTGGAGCCCATCCAGTTCCACCCCTCTTCCACTGGCCCAGGTTGCTCCAACCTGGCCTTGAACACTTCCAGGAGTGGGGTAGCCACAGCTTCTCTGGGAAATGTTTTCATAGAGTTGTTGAGAATAACCCCAGGATTTCATCCAAGTGGTGAGAACGTGCAGCTTATTTTTGCAGATGTAAAATCAGAATTGTTTGTTTCTGGTGATTCCACTTGGGTCGCCTGCTGTTCTGGCAGCTGGACACTCGGGATTTTAAAGTCTGTTTGACCCTCATGTTCTTTGTGCCACCTTGAGTAGTGCTTGGAGCTGCTGGGTTTCCTGGCTTTGTGCTGCTCTCCGTGTGCCTGTCACACCCCCACACTTGCTCTGTACCTTCTTCCCCTGGAGTTGCAGGGCTGCAGAGCTCTGTGCTGGCTGTGAGAGCTGTGTGACCGTCCAGCAGGCAGGCAGAGCTCCCTCTGAGCCCAGCTTGGTCCGGGCTCTGCTGGACCTGCCCCTTCTCCAGGCTCTCCCCAGCCAGCTGCCCTGTGTGTGCTGCCAGGGCAGGATTCCTGCCTGCCACCCTCCAGCAGCACAGAGGGCAGACCTGGCAGCCCTCTCACGGGAGGGGTGCCGTGCTCCTGGGAACATTCCTGGGGTGCACACTGTGCTCCTGGGTGCACGCTGTGATCCTGGGGTGCACGCTGTGCTCCTGGGGTGCACTCTGTGCTCCTGGGAACATTCCTGGGGTGCACACTGTGCTCCTGGGTGCACGCTGTGATCCTGGGGTGCACTCTGTGCTCCTGGGAACATTCCTGGGGTGCACACTGTGCTCCTGGGGTGCACTCTGTGCTCCTGGGGTGCACGCTGTGACCTTGGGGTGCACTCTGTGCTCCTGGGTGCACGCTGTGACCTTGGGGTGCACACTGTGCTCCTGGGTGCACGCTGTGATCCTGGGGTGCACGCTGTGATCCTGGGAACATTCTTGGGGTGCACACTGTGCTCCTGGGTGCATGCTGTGATCCTGGGGTGCACACTGTGCTCCTGGGGTGCACTCTGTGCTCCTGGGTGCACGCTGTGATCCTGGGGTGCACGCTGTGATCCTGGGGTGCACTCTGTGCTCCTGGGAACATTCCTGGGGTGCACACTGTGCTCCTGGGGTGCACTCTGTGCTCCTGGAGTGCACACTGTGACCTTGGGGTGCACTCTGTGATCCTGGGGTGCACACTGTGTTCCTGGGGTGCACACTGTGATCCTGGAGTGCATGCTGTGATCCTGGAGCGCACACTGTGATCCTGGGGTGCACTCTGTGATCCTGGGGTGCACTCTGTGCTCCTGGGGTGCACACTGTGATCCTGGGGTGCATGCTGTGATCCTGGAGTGCATGCTGTGACCTTGGGGTGCACACTGTGATCCTGGGGTGCACACTGTGTTCCTGGGGTGCACACTGTGATCCTGGGGTGCATGCTGTGATCCTGGGGTGCACACTGTGATCCTGGGGTGCATGCTGTGATCCTGGGGTGCACACTATGTTCCTGGGGTGCACTCTGTGTTCCTGGGGTGCATGCTGTGATCCTGGAGTGCACACTGTGATCCTGGGGTGCACTCTGTGTTCCTGGAGTGCACTCTGTGATCCTGGGGTACACACTGTGATCCTGGGGTGCACACTGTGATCCTGGAGTGCACACTGTGATCCTGGAGTGCATGCCATGCTCCCTGGTAGCCCTTCCCCTAGCCCTGGTGTCCCAGTGCTGCTCATTCCCAGCACAACACCAGCGGCATCTGAAGAGCCCAGTGGAGCTGTGAACCCCCAGCCCTGCCCAGGACTCGCTCCAGCACTGCACAGTGCCCCAGGTGTGCTGTGGATTTTGAGGTGAGCACTGAATGCTGCAGTTACCAGGACTGGTGTCGTGGTAATGGCCTGGTGCCAGCCCTGAGCATCCCCAGGGAGGTCCCCAGCAGTGTTCCATTTCCCTCAGGGCCTCTCTTGGGAGCCATCCCGGCCCTTTCCTCAGTACTGGATTGCCTGCAGGTAGGGAAGGATGTTCCTGTCCCTCACAGCCCCCATAAAGCCCTGAAAATCCAGAGCAGCAGTGCTGTTCCTGGGCAAGGTGTTTGGGCAATATTCATCCACTGCCATTTGGTTTTGGAGGCTGGTGTCACTGAAGCCAAAAAACCGATAAAGTGACGAGCCACAGGACTTGGGAGAGAGGACACAGAGAGCAAACGCAGTAATTCCCAAGAATGCCATGTTTGTGCCCAAAGCACAGAAAGCCCCTGAGGGAGGCTGTGCCAGCAGCCAGCCTGGCATGTGGGGCACACGGTGCATCTGAGCAGCAGGACTGGCACAGAGCTGGTCCTGACCAGGGGAGAGTTGGTGGTACAGAACACAGACAGGGTGGAAGTGAGCAGCAGGGGTGGGACACGAGTGGCCATTGGCATCCAGCTGGTCAGTGCCTGTCAGGAACTGGGAGGTTTGGTGGCAACAGGGATGTTTTAGCTGTGATGTTTGTCTCTACTGTCTGAAAGATGGGGTGTGGGGAGCTGGGCAGTGTGAGCATCTCCACCCCTCACTCTGCAGTGGTTGTTCAGCTGTGAGCAGCAGCTGCCACAGCCAGGTGTGCTCAGGTTCCCAGCTGGGCAGCTGCACCCAGAGCTGGCTGCAGAGCTGCCTGTGAGAGGATGAGCGAGGCTGGGGTGGGCTGCTGCTGTGCCAGCCTTCAGCAGGATCTGGGGATGACTCAGGTATTTAGGATGCAGTTAGGCTGATACCAATCCCTGAGAGAGCAGCAGAGTGCCTGACTTAATCCGAATTAGCGGAGAATTAAAGGAGGGAAGTGGGTGCTGAGTGACGTAGTTTGATGGGATCTGCTTTCCATGACATTGAGAACAGCTCCTGGGCAGTGGGATTAGTGAAAGGTGTTAGTGATTAAATAATACCTCCAGGCTACTTTATGGTATTTGGGTTAGTCCAGAGTGACCTCGGGAAGAAACTCTTAAGTGTCAGTGGTCAGCATGAGATGTGTGGAGTAAGAACTTGGCTCTCAGTGTGTAGCTGTGAGTACAAACTGAGATCAGAGATGGGTTTGGGGGGATTCCTGCTGGAACCCCTCAGGCCCTGGCACCCCTCAGACCCTGCTGGGACCCCTGGCACCCCTCAGGCCCTGCTGGCCCGGTCAGGCAGCCGGCCCTGGGCAGTGCTGGTGAGGACACACGAGGTGAGGCTGCTGAGCCGAGGTGTGAGCGGGCAGAACGACAGGGCCTGCTCAGACGTGGCGCCCGTTCCCAGCTGGAGACGGGCTGGGCAGGCTGAGGTGTGTGTGCTGCCCCTGGGGAGCCTCGGGGCCTGGGGGCAGCAGAGAACGAGGGGCAGGGCCGGCACCCTCCGTGCCACCCTCGGCTGTGGCCGGTGCCTTTCAGTTTGTGGGTTTCTCTGCTGGCTGTGGTTGGTGGCTGGCCTCAGTGCAGAGGCCCCGCGGAGGAGCCGAAATGCTGCGTTAGCACAGGTGGGGGGTCTGGGGTCTGTAAAGGTGGGCATGGTGCAGATGGCTGGCCTGGCCTGGGGTGGGGAGCTGCTCCCTGCAGGGGCCAGAGCCGGGACCCTGGTGCCAAAGGGAGAGCAGGAGCAGGGGACAGCCACCCTTGGCCAGCCTGGAGCGGGGGCTTTGGCTCAGCCCCCCTCAGGCTGCAGCTGCTCCGGCTCTCCAGGGCCTGGGCAGCACCTGGGTAGGAGTGGGTTCACTGAAATGGATGGTCCTACCTACAGTTTGTTGTGGAGGTGAGTTCCACATGCCAGGTGACATCTACTTCTCTAACATCCCAAGGTGATGTTTCCTTCTCTGAGCCATTGCTTGTGAGCATCGAAGTCCCACGTGGGGTCTGGGGCCTGTCCCCACGAGGGAGCTGGAGAAGGGTGTTGGGGCTGGAGCTGCAGTCCCTGCCCCAGGTGGGGTGTTACTAACACCCTTCTCACAACTGGCTCTTGTTGTTTGCAGCAAAACAATCGCTGCCTGTGTATGCAGATGCTGTTAGTCACCGTGCTTGCTCAGGGGATGACGAGGTGGGAGCAGCAGTAGCACAGCGTTTGTTGGGGTGCTCAGGCCCACGTGAGCATCCTGTGTTGTTATCAGCCTCAGCAGCCTTTTAGTTTGTGTTTTGAAAATACTTCCTTTGCCTGCTCTGTTGTTCCTGAGCAGGTGCCTTTGGGAACAGGGCAGAAGGATGGGATCTTTCCATGGCTTTAATTGTTTTGCATGTTTCCCAGGGAGGGAGGAGTGGTCTCAGCTTTGGGAATCACTTTTGGGAACATCCCTTTGGGATTCTGGGCTGCTCCCCTTTCTGTGCAGCTTGATGACCCTCCAGTCCTACCTTTTGCTAGAGTTGGCTCTTCCCCAAATTCTCGTGCTGTTGGTGAGTGTGGTGCCTGTGTGCAGAGCCAGGAGGGCCTGGGGGCAGTGGTGTGTGTGCCCAGGCTCCACCTGCTGCTGGGCTGGCTGGGAGCTTTGGTTGCAGAAATGTCCTGTATCCTCTGGGCACAGAATGTCACCAGAGTGGTCCTGTCTGCAGGAGCTCCATGGGCCAGCGAAGGGACAGCTCTGTGAGCATCCTTTGCAGCCTGCTGCAGGGTCTCTGCCCTTCTGTCAGGGCAGGAGGGATTTTCCAGCCTCCTCCATCTCCTGCCATGGTCTCCTCCTGACCTCCACATGTATTTTCATGTCCTCTGAGTCCCATTGCTGCCCCACTCGCTTCTTAGTTTCATCCCGTTGCTGTTTTTCATGCCATTTCTTCTTTTGTTTGCTGCTTTTGGAATAAACTGGAGGATTTTCACTGTTTAAGTGATGGTTATGGCAGAGATTTTAAAGTGAGGCTTGAGGACCTGAGGAGGTGTTCTTTAGTCCTCTAACCAAAATTTCACCTGATCTTTTGTCTTTGGATTTCAAAATCCCGAGGAGATATCACAATGTCTGGCCTCATCATGCTGATGCTGCTCATGCCTGCATCACCAGTGGGGAGCTTGGGAATTGGGAACATCCTGGTGCCTGGAGACAGCCCTGTTCCATGGGAACATCTCTGTCCCTGGCAGCAGCCTGGTGCCTGGGGCCAGCTCGTGCCCTGCAGTGCAGGTAGCAGCCCAGCTGCAGATTGAGTCAGGATGCTAAATCAGGGTGCTAAATCAGGATGCATGGACATATCTGCATGCAGAAGTGCCCGGAGGTAGCTTAAGGAGCAGAAGTGATTGCTGCTGCCTTGATCTCCTATTACACCCTGTAGGTAACATCCCAAAGCGTTATCCTCCAGGGCTTCCCTGAGGCACCAGGGTCCAGACAGCTTGGGAAGCGTCATCCCTGCCTCTGCCACCCCGCCTCTGCCACCCCTGCATGTCACCCCTGCATCTGCCATCCCTGCCTCTGCCACCCCTGACCCTGCCAGCCCTGACCCTGCCAGCCCTGCCTCTGCCAGCCCTGACCCTGCCAGCCCTGCATCTGCCACCCCTGACCCTGCCACCCCTGACCCTGCCAGCCCTGCCTCTGCCACCTCTGCATGCCAGCCCTGCCTCTGCCAGCCCTGCTCTGGGCTGCAGCATGTGGTGCAGGATCTGCATCTGCCACCCGCACAGGTCCGTGGCACGGTGCCCTCTCCGAAGCGCTGGCAGCAGTTGGTGCTCAGCTGCTCTGCCCGTGGTCCCGAGTGTGGCCGTGCCCCGTGTGGGTGACATGGCCTGGCCCCCCTGTGTGGGAGGGAGGTTCTCTCCAGGGCTGCATCCCGGGCTGGGGCAGAAGGTGGCAGTTTGCTCATCAGCAGCTGGAGGTTTGCGGCAGGCCCTGGGCTGGGGGTGTGCGGTGTGGGAGGAGGGAGGGAGCTGCTGCTGGAGTCGGGCTCTCCTGTGACTGTTACTGACTTCCCAGCTGGTGTTAACTCTCTGCTGCCTGGGCCCGTTCCTGCTCTCCATGGAAACTGTAGGGAACAGCCTGCTTTGAGAGAGGCCTGGGGCAGTCAGTCAGCCTGCCCAGTGTCAGACCCAGGCTCTGTGCTGGGCACGGGCACAGGGACGGGGCACAGCCAGCACGGGGGTCTCTGGCAGAGCTGGGACCTGCAGCAGTGCCAGGAGCCAGGGATGGGCAGGGCTGTGGGAGGGGTGGGTGTTTGTCAGTGGAGAGCAGGAGGACGTTGTCTCCTGGGCCCAGGGTGGTTTGGGTGACCAGGAGGAGTTATTGGGGTGACCAGAAAGGGTTACCATGGTGGAGCTGTGTGGTGGGCAATGGTGCTGTGGTGGGTGCTGAGTCTGCAGCAGGGTTCATGAGAGCGTGTCTCTGCTCAGGGTCAGGGGACACCTCTGTCTCCTCCCTCCTGTGTGGGGCCGAGGGTGTCGGTGGCTCTCTGGCCCGGCACGGGTGGCAGTGACGGCGCTGCTGACGCTGGCAGTGCGGCTGTGACGTGGGGCTGCGGGGGCTGCGCCCCACGGCCAAGCCTGCGCCCTTGGCACAGCCTCATCAGTATTCCTGTGCATGGCCCAGCCGGCTGCAGCTGGATTGCAGAGCCCGGCGGCTCCAGCATGGTCCTGACACTGCGCGGGGCACAGAGCCCTCCTGCTCCGGCTGGATGGTGTGTGCTGGATGTTCTCGTGCCCTGTGTGCCCTGTGTGCTCTGAGTGCCCTGTGTGCTCTGAGTGCCCTGTGTGCCCTGAGTGCCCTGTGTGCTCTGAGTGCCCTGTGTGCTCTGAGTGCCCTGTGTTCCCTGGCTGTGCTGGGTGCCCTGAGTGCCCTGTGTGCCCTGAGTGCCCTGTGTGCTCTGAGTGCCCTGTGTGCCCTGAGTGCCCTGGGTGCTCTGAGTGCCCTGTGTTCCCTGGCTGTGCTGGGTGCCCTGGGTGCCCTGTGTGCTCTGAGTCCCCTGGGTGCCCTGTGTGCTCTGAGTGCCCTGGGTGCTCTGAGTGCCCTGTGTTCCCTGGCTGTGCTGGGTGCCCTGGGTGCTCTGTGTGCTCTGAGTGCCCTGTGTGCCCTGTGTGCTCTGAGTGCCCTGGGTGCCCTGTGTGCTCTGAGTGCCCTGGGTGCTCTGAGTGCCCTGTGTTCCCTGGCTGTGCTGGGTGCCCTGGGTGCCCTGTGGCCCGGCACAGGTGCACTCTTGTCACCTGTCCTGTGCCCTGTCCTTTGTCCCTGGCAGTGGTGCTCAGCCTGGCCCACAGACACAGGGCACAGTCTGTGCTGGGCTGTCGGCCTCGAGCACTCACAGCCCTGGTGGCACACAGGGCCTGGAGCTGGCTGGTGTCTTCATGTGTTCCTGGTGTCTTCACGTGCTCCTGGTGTGCCTGGTGCTGGTATCTGCCCTCTGCATGGCACTCAGAGCCGCTGGAACCTCCTCTCTCCTCTGGCTGCCGGGGCAGTGCTGCTGCCTCATCCCTGCTGGAGGTGGGGGGCTGCAGGGGCCCCCAGACTCTGCCCTTCTGCAGTGACAGTGCTTTGAACACAGGAGGGATGGTGTGTGCCGGTGTCCCATCCTCCCAGCTGGGCATCTCCCTGGCAACAAAACAGCCCTATCTGCAGATCTCTGGAGCAGCAGTACTGTTTGTGTCTGGGGGAACACAGGGATACCGTGCTGGTGGGGCTGGGAGAGCAGTGATACCGGTGTCATGGCCTCTGGGAGCACAGTAGAGCATTTGACTGTGGTTTAGACTCCCTTTCCTTTTCAGGGCTCCACCCTGAATGTCACACCAGGGCCAACCAGCACTGGAATGTTCCCTGGCTCTTGGACTATTCCCACGCAGCTGTTGTTAAGCCTCTCATGAATTACATTAATTTCAGCCAGATGTTCATGGCCATGTTTGTACCATGCATGTGACTCAGAGAAGGGCTGGGAAGGGACCAGCTTGCTCCTGTCCCCAGGCACCTGCTCCGGGTCAGATTGCCAAGGGCCTGGCACTGCCCAGCTCTCGGAGATGCTTCTGCAGCCCCCCATGGCCCTGGGGACTCCGGCCAAGCTGCTCCACCAGCAGCTCGTGAGCAGGTGAGCGCTCACCTGTCCTCTGCATTGGGCACAGACACAGCTCCAGTCCAACCCAGTGTGGTTATGGTGTGGATTGCCAGAGAAGAGACATGAAAGGCAAGTGGGGAGTTGCAGTGAGCTCTCCTCAAACCCTCGTGTTTTCTGGTCTCGTTCTCAGAGCAGTTCCTCCATCAGTGGAGGGTTGAGGCAGCTGGAGCCCATGTGTTGCAGAGGCTGGTGGAGTTTGAACTCGTCCTGGGGTACAGATTCCCAGCTTGTGTGCAGGTGCCCTGCAGCCCTCAACCCCAGGACTTGGATCTAAGGTTCCATTGTAGCCTATTTTAGACATCTTTCAGAACAACATCAAGGGGATTGTGTCAATATACACATCAATTCACACAGCTTTTGGAAACCTTTGCCACAGAATGCCTAATTAGGTAAGAACAGTGGTATGCTGTTACTGTGGTATCCCAGTATCTTACTGGGCTGCAGTAGGACAGGTGTTGTAGCTGTATTTCTTCTTAGGCTGCTGGAGGTTCCAATTGAATGTTGTGCCCAGGTTCTGACTCCGTGTTTAAGAAAGGTGGAGACAAACTGCAGAGAATTGGGAATGCTTCAAAAACACAAATAGCTTTAAAAGTATGATCCCTGATAGGACAGGGAAAGGATGTCGTCAGCTAAGGGGAACTCTACATGTTTTTCAGTAGGTTTAATCAGAATTTGGATGGAATCACAGGAGGAGGAAGAGCTGGAGTAGGAAGGAGGTCACAGGCTGGAGGGGCCTTGGGGAGGCCCTAGGGATGGGTCAGACAGACCCTGTCGGGGGGATCCAGCATGTCCAGTCCTGCCTCAGCAGGCAGCACAAGGTGCATCATCTCTCCAGCAGACAGTCTGATTCAGCGACACCTCACAGACAGAACCTGCCAGAATATTTTAAAAAGCTGAGACTCATGTGGAAGGGGAACCATCTGGTGCTGTTGGAGTATGTGTTAAACCCAGGGTTTGGGAAGACACGGATCTCGTCTCCCTGCAGGAAGAACTTTCCATCCCTGGGTGCACAGAGCTGTGCCAGGCGTGGTGGAAAGGAGCTTGTGGGGGTCCTGACCTGGCTCCTGCCCAGAGCCAGGTAGCTGTGCCTGAGGTGCCCAGGCAGGTGGGCCCTGGCAGCCTGGTCCCTGCCTGGGGCTCAGTGCTCTGAAGGCTCAGTGCCCTGTAATTGCTAGCTGCAGATTGCTGCTCTGCTCGGAGCCGGCTGGCAGGTGCTGTGCGTGCGGGTCGATCCGGCTGGCAGCTCCCGTCCTGTGACCTGGCACAGGTGGCACTGCCGCAGCTCCGGCGTGTTGGCAGGCGCTGCTGCTCAGCCCCGGGCACAGCCCCCGCTGTCTGGGGAAGGAGGGCAGTGGGCTGTGCCCCTTGTCTGCCCGTGGCCTGGTGGCGTGGGGATGGCAGCTCTGAGCTCTCGGCACACGGTACGGGGAGGGGAACTGCCGGCGCAGGGCTGTGCTGGCAGCTGTGAACACCTGAGGGGAAGGAAGGGGAGCACGTGAAGCCCCAGGAGAGGCTCTGGGTGGGACCTCTGCTCCTGCTGTGGTGGGGTCTGTGATACTGACAGGGCTGGGAGGGAAGGTGGGTGGTAGGACTATGGACTTAGGAGAGGAGGGAGGAGGGAGAAGGGAGAAGAAGGGAGAAGGAAGAAGAGAGAAGAGAGAAGGGAGAAGAGAGAAGGGAGAAGGGAGAAGGGAGGGGCTTGGCCGAGGTGCTGGCTGTGCAGTAGGGAGTGGAAGAGCTCTAGGTGGGATGCAGCTCGAGGCCTGGATGCATCCAGAAAACTGGAGAAGTAGGATGAGGCTTGCTGTGGAAAAGGATGAGGGTTCAAAGAGAAGGCACAGTCCAAGAAGGTGATGGGAGTTTGGGAGAGTCAAGGCAGTTGAGTCAAAGACTCCTGTGTAAGGAGGGGAAAAGGGAGGTGCCTGATGTTAAGGCCTCGAGAAGCCTGGAGAAGCAGGAGGAGATTTGGGCTGGCTCAGCAGACAGGGCTTTCAGTTTGGTAAAAATAGTTTAAGGGGGAGTCAGGCATCTTTTTTTTCCTCCCCAGAGGGAGCACAGATCATACTTCATCAATATGAAGGAGGAAAGCCAGGGAGAGAGAAAAGGTGTGGAGGAAAAAGGAGGAGGAAGAGGAGAAGGGGGAGGAGGAGCGCCCTGGGGCGATGCTGGAGACAGGGACTGCAGGCAGCAATGGGCGTGCTGGGGAAGGGGCGGAGGTGGTAGCACAGTCAGGACTCCAGTGGCCGAGGAGGGTCAGTGCTTGGTGATGGTGGGTTTGGCCGAAGGAAATGACTGCCCTGGAAGGAGACAGGAGTGAAACTGGCTGAGGGGGTCACACTTGACCTGGCGCCCCCTGCTTCGGGCTCGGATGGAAGTCGGTGCTGCTGGCGGTCTGTGCTCCAGGGCGTGTGTGCTCCGTGCTGCCCGGGCCCCTGCGGTCCGTGCTGACCCTGAGCACGGCGGCTGGGGGGACTCGCTGCCCCGTTCCCACTGGGAAAGTTGAGAAGGCAGCAGGTAGCTGGATCTGGTGCAGGCCGGGGGTCCTGGCAGCAGCGGGGAAGCTCCGGGCGGGGGCTGCGGCCGGGGAAGGCAGCGGGGATGCTGAGAGGGGCGGATGGAGCCGGGTCCGCCGAAGGGCTGCGTGTGCGTGTTTGCCGGTAGCGGGATCCCTGTGTCGCTGCCGGAGCCGGTCCCGGTGTCGCTGCTGGAGCCAGTCCCAGTGCCGCTGCAGGAGCCGATCCCGTTGCCGCTCCTGGTCCCGGTGTCGCTGCCGGAGCCAGTCCCAGTGCCGCTGCCGGAGCCGGTCCCGTTGCCGCTCCCGGTCCCGGTGTCGCTGCCGGAGCCAGTCCCGGTGTCGCTGCTGGAGCCAGTCCCAGTGCCGCTGCAGGAGCCGGTCCCGTTGCCGCTCCTGGTCCCGGTGTCGCTGCCGGAGCCAGTCCCAGTGCCGCTGCAGGAGCCGGTCCCGTTGCCGCTCCCGGTCCCGGTGCCGCTGCCGGAGCCGGTCCCGTTGCCGCTCCCGGTCCCGGTGTCGCGGGCAGCAGCGGGGAGCGGGGGCGCAGCGCCCCCTGGCGGACACGGCCGGCCCCGCGCCGCACCGAGGCCCCCGTTGCCGGCCCTGCCCGGCGGTCGGTACCTGGCAGGGTCCCGGCCGGTTCTGGTCCCGGTGAACACCCCGGCGCGGTCCGGGCCGGTTCTGGTTCCGGCGCTCGGCGCCGCTCCGACGGGGTCCTGGCTAGTTGTGGTCCCGGTGAGCGCCACGGCGGGTTCCGGGCAGCGCCGCCGCTCGCTGGTGCGGGCTCCGCCGCGGGCACTGGGAGCGGCCGAGCAGTAACAGGGACCGGCGCTGCTCTGCCCCGCGGCCGCAGCCCCGCGCCGCTCCGGGTCGGCACCGCCGCCGCCGCCGCTGCCCGTGCCCCGGGCTCGGTGCCGTCGGTGCCCGCGGAGGGCGCGGCGGGCGGAGCGGCCCCGGCCCCCGCCCCATCCCCACCGCGGCCCCGGCCCGTTCCGGGGCGGGCCGGCCCAGCCCCGCGCCGGCGGCGCCGAGCACGGCCCGGGCATGCGGGCGCGCCGTGGGAGCCCCGCGCCGGCGGCGGCGAGCGGCGGGCGAGGGGCCATGGGGCAGCCCCGCCGCTGAGCATGGCCGAAGGCTGGCCCTGGGCCGCGCCGGGCCGGGGCGCCCCGCGGCCGAGCCCCCGCCGCGCCGTCAGCGTCTGCGAGTCGCTGGACCTGCAGGGCGTCCCCGCCGTCCAGGCCGCGCTCGGCGCCGCGCAGCAGCAGCGCCGGCGGCCCAAGAGCTTCTGCGCGGCGGGGAACGGGCTGTCCGCCGCGCTGCTGCCGCCGCCGCCCCCCGCCCGCGCCCGCGGCGGCCTCCTGGAACTGCTCCGGCTGCGCTCGCCCCGCCGGCACAGCCCCGACGGAGGCGGCCCCGGCCCCGGGGCCGAGCAGCGCCCGCGCCCCAGCAGCATGACCTTCCTGCCCGGCGCCCGGCCGCCGCACCCCGCCGACAGCCCCGGCTTCCTCCGGGGGGGCTCGCTGTGGGGCAGCCGCCGCTGGAACCTCTTCGGGGGCAGCGGCTGGAGCGGCTCCAGCCCCAGGAAGAACTTCAGCTCCCTGCGGAAAAGCTTCAGTTTCCGCCTGCGGCGGGGCCACGAGCTGCGGCGCTCCGAGTCCGGGGGGCTGCTGCGCCCCGCGCGCCTCCGCACCAAGAGCGAGGGCGATGCCAGCTCCCTGCACACCTGCCCCAGCAAGCGCGACCTGCTCTACCCGGAGCTGGGCAGGGCCGGGGCCCGCCTGCACACCGACCCCGCGCAGACCGGGGGGCTCTGGAAACTCCTCACCAGCCGCTTCCGAAGGCGAGAGCGCGGCAGCGCTGGCAGCGTGTGCCCCAAGGATCAGGGCGGTGTTGAGCCCGGCCTGCTGGGCGGGGGCCCGCTGCGGGCTCTGGGTGAGTAAGCACGGGAGCCGTGCTGGGCCGGCGAGAGCCCCCCGTGCCAGCGGGGTGCAGGGACGGCTGGCTGTGCCTGTCCCAGTCGGGGTTCTGGGCTGTGCTTTGGCACCCGGCTCTGTCCCGGTGCTCTGCAGGGTGGCACTGGGCCGCAGTGAGGTCGTGTGAGCGTTCACGGCTCCTGTCAGCTCCGCTGCCCTAGCACTGCACCGTGGTGCCGTGGTGCTGGAGCAGCCGTGGTGTGGCTGCTTGGCAGGATGTGCTCCGGGCTCTGGGTCCCTTGCTGGCCACACAGCTGGGCGTCAGGCACGTGTGTGCCGTGTCCTGCTTGCCCTGGTGTGTCCAGCAAGGGCAGGGTGGGCTGAGCTTTCCTGCCCGTGCCCAGCAGCATTGGTAGGATGGGGAGAGGAGTGCTGTTGGTGGGCTCCCAGGCAAGTGGGACTGTTTGGGAGGTTGCTGGAGCAGAGGTGTGGAACATTACAGGGGGCTGGGGAGCCTAGAAATGTGCCTGCACTCCCCTCTTGTGAGCGGCTCCCTGGTGCCAGGCCTCGTCTGAGGGATGCTCAGCCCTGGTCCCTCACTGGGAGCTCGTGTCTGGGAGCACAGGGACCCTCACCTGGTGTGGGGCAGTGTGCAGAGGGCAGGTGTGGCGTGACCAGCGGCGGGACAGGGGACAGGGCGCCGGGGCTGGGCGTTCAGTGGGCACTGGCAGCTGAAGCAGCTCTTGGGTGTTCGCTCCCTGGTGTTGGTGGGGAGTTCTGTGGGCAGGGCTGGCTGTGCCTCTGTGCCCTGTCCCGTCCGGGCCCTGTGGAGGAGCTGCCCACGAGCCCTGTGGCCTGGCAGGGCCGGCGGGCGACAGCAGCATCCAGAGCTTTTTAAGGCATGGAACGCGTGGAGCTGGGGCTGGGCCAAGGCCTGCGGCTCCCGGGGCCTCGCTGGGATCCAGGCTCTGTGCTGGGTCTGGTGCTGGGGAGGCAGTTCTGTGCTGGCCTGTGTGCCTCTGGGATCCAGGCTCTGTGCTGGGTCTGGCTGTTCTGGAGGCAGTTCTGTGCTGGCCTGTGTGCCTCTGGGATCCAGGCTCTGCTTTGGGTCTGGCTGTTCTGGAGGCAGTTCTGTGCTGGCCTGTGTGCCTCTGGGATCCAGGCTCTGCCCTGGGTCTGGTGCTGGGGAGGCAGTTCTGTGCTGGCCTGTGTGCCTCTGGGATCCAGGCTCTGTGCTGGGTCTGGCTGTTCTGGAGGCCGTTCTGTGCTGGCCTGTGTGCCTCTGGGATCCAGGCTCTGTGCTGGGTCTGGCTGTTCTGGAGGCAGTTCTGTGCTGGCCTGTGTGCCTCTGGGATCCAGGCTCTGCTTTGGGTCTGGCTGTTCTGGAGGCAGTTCTGTGCTGGCCCGTGTGCCCCTGGGATCCAGGCTCTGCCCTGGGTCTGGTGCTGGGGAGGCAGTTCTCTGCTGGCCCGTGTGCCAGAGGACTGTCCCAGGGCTGGCAGGCTCTGCAGGGAGCCCACCAGCTCCCGAGGATCCTGGTGGCTGCTGAGGCAGTGTCTGTGCAGGGCAGCGCCATTTCCCGGAGCGCTGGGCCACAGGGGTCAGCACAGGAGCAGCTCTACTGCTGCCCAGGGTGCTCAGGGGGCTCCAACCCCCAGCCCCTGTGTCCCTGTGCTGCAGGGGAAGGTTCTGGAGCTCGAGGGGCTCCATCCCCCAGCCCCTGTGTCCCTGTGCTGCAGGGGAAGGTTCTGGAGCTCGAGGGGCTCCATCCCCCAGCCCCTGTGTCCCTGTGCTGCAGGGGAAGGTTCTGGAGCTCGAGGGGCTCCATCCCCCAGCCCCTGTGTCCCTGTGCTGCAGGGGAGGGTTCTGGAGCCCGGTGGGTGCGGGTGCCCGTGTCCCCAGGGCCAAGGGCCGGGATGCAGCCGCTGCAGTGCAGGCTCTGTGGGCCGGCAGGGCCCGGCTCGGTGCCCCTGCCCCGGTGGCAGCAGGTTCCCAGGAGAGGGGAGCTGCGCTCACGGCTGGGGAATGTGGGTGTACGCGGGCAGGGAGGGCCGGGCCGGCCCTGCAGCGGGGCCTGTTGCTGCTTGCCGCCTGCCGCGGGAGCAGCGCCAGCGCAGCCGGCCCCGCGGCCCCGTTCCCAGAGAAACTGCCAGCCCGAGCTCTTCGCCGGCGTCCCTGCTCTCACCTGGCTCCCCCGTGCTCAGGTAGGAGCTCCCCTTGCGCCCATCTCTGGACACCCTGCTGGGGTTTCCGTGGGGGCGGTGTGGGCGGCCTGGGGTCTGGCAGCAGTGACCAGCCAGCCCCTCCAGGACCCTGCTGGTTGCAGGGATTGCTGCTCGCCACCCTGGCTCCTGCTGGAGGCAGGGCTCAGGGACTGGCCTCTCCAGGCTGCTGCTGGCACTGTGGCTGCTGGCAGGAGCTCACACCGGGGTTAGTCACACTGAGAGCACCATTCATTACCTGCCTGCTGCCTGCACAGCCCCTGTGTCCTCCTGGGGATGCTGAGGTGTGAGAAGGCTGTAGTGAAGTCTGCACAGCCAAGTAGCTGCTGCTTGTCCTCTCTTGTGCCCCATCTCCCCGTTGTCTCTCTCAGAATGCTGGTCCATGGCTTGCTCCACTGGGAGCTGTGGGTCTGTCAGCCAGGGCTGGAGGGGCACAGCTTGGTGCTGCTGCCATGGGGCTGCTCAGGAGGGCTCTGCCCCGTTGCTGTTCAGCCTTGCAGGCCCATGGTGCTCCAAACAGCCGCTTGATGTCCCACAGACTTTGATGCTGTGTGTGGGCGCTGCCCACCTTGCCCTGGGAAAGCTGCTGGTGCAGCCCCAACTTGCCCTCCTGGGGGTGCAGCTGCAGCTGTGGTTATCAGCACTTGGAAGAGCTCGATGTAGGAGTCCCAGCAGGGAGCCAAGCCAGCACCCTCTGTTTGCAGAACCTGGAGTGGTTTGTTTACAGCACACTGTGATACCCACCCTGCGCCGTCATCTGCACCCAGATATACCCACAAAGCCAGGGGGATGCTCCAAATGCTTCTCCCAGCCCTGGAGGGGCTTGGCTGGGACTGAGCACAGAGAGTGATGGGGGATTTCAGGGTTTGTTACCCAAAAAAGACATAAAGAGCTGATGCTTGTGTAATGGGCAAGGGAGGGCAACAGCCCTTGGGACTAGAGAGCAAAGTCAGGGCAGAGTCCAGCCAGCTTGGACTGACCCAGGTGATCGTTGTCAGTGGTTCAGAGCATTTCTAGGTGTCCATTCCAGAGAGGCTCTCTCATAGGTATGGTCTTGAGGAACCTGGAGTGTTGTGGAATTGGAGTTGTCCCTGTGCATGAGGGGACTGTGTGATGGGTACAGCATCTGTGATGGCTCAGGAAGCATTCCTTGTCTGAGGGAGCAGCATGGAGCTGTGTCAGGGAGGTTTAGGTTGAGTGTCAGGAAAGAGTTCTTTCCCCAGAGGGTGGTTGGGCACTGCCCAGGCTCCCCAGGGAATGGTCATGGCCCCGAGGCTGCCAGAGCTCAGGGAGCGTTTGGACAGCACCCTCAGGGACAGGGTGGGATTGTTGGGGTGTCTGTGCAGGGCCAGGGCTGAGACTGATGGTCCTTGTGGGCTTCTTCCAGCTCAGAATACTCCATGATTCCATATCACAGCAGTGTTCCCTCTCCTGGAGGGATGATGCTCTGCCTTTTGAGGTTCTTTAAGGTCCCTCCCTTATTCTTGTGTGGGGAGTATGATTTGCAGGGCACGTGAGGGAAAGCTTCTGGGAGAAGACAGGGCTGTTTTCTCATGGACTGGGTGAAGTTTGCATAGTGAGTTGGGTAGGTCATGATAAACATCACCTCGTGTTGGTACTTGCCTTGGCTGAGCTGGGAGCGTTGGTGAGAGGCAGAGGTGCCATGGTGGGGTTAGAGATGCTGAGGCCAGTCTGCTGTCTGCTCCTGGGAGAAGCTGGAGAGTTCTGGAAGGGGTTGGGGAGGGAGCTGTTGGGGCAGTTCTCTGGAGGGCTCGTTTCTGAGGTCAGAGGGTGCAGTGGGTGCAGAGCTTTCTGCTGCTGAGGTGGATCCCCACAGAGTGCTGTGATGGGAGGTGGAGTTACCTGTCTTTCCATGTCACTCTCTGCTGGGTTTTCCCTTCCAGCAGACCCCGTCCCACCATCACAGCAGGGTTTGGTCTGGGTCTTTAGCAGTGTTTGGATGGAGGCTGGAGAGCAGCAAGTGCTGAGAGGTTGAAATGCCTGGATCTTCCAGAGTCTGCACTGACCTCAGAGCTCAGTGACACCAGCTGCTGCCACCCCTGGCATGGTCAGGAAGCAAGGATGGCAGTTCCTGAGTTACCTTTCTTTCCCAGAGAGACACAGCATTGTCTCCTTTTGTGGCTGCAGAGTGTTTAAAGCTCTGCTAGGATAATCCTTCCCAAGGTCATGTCCTGCAGTGGGTTCCTGTCCTGGCTCAGTGCTGACTGGAACTCTGGCTGTGCCTGTGCTGGTCCTTGACCTGGAGAAATCCCCCTCCTGCCAGCACTGCCAGGGCAGAGGCTTGACCAGCCTGGCCTGGGAGGGGTGGCTGTGCCCAGGAGAGGTGGCTGTGCCCAGGCACACTGCCTCTGCCTCCCTTTGATCTGTGTGTGCTCAGGTGGGTCTGTTTGTGTGGCTGCAGTGGTGGCCACGAGTGGCCTTGGTTTGTGTGGCCTCTGCTGTGTTTGCTCAGCCTCTGACCTGGTTTCAAGGCTGGGTTTAGTGTCCAGGGTTGCAGTGTCCAAGGGAGTTGCACATGGCTTGGATAATGAGTTGGTTAATTATTAGTTGCTGCAGATGTGTCAGGCACTGCTTCTGAAGCCCAGGGTAGATGAACCCTGTGCATCATCCTGTGGAGGGAGCAGCTGGGCTGAGGAGTCAGACTGGGCTGGCCAGCCCCTTTCTCCTGCCAGCCTCGCTGCAGCATGTGGGTGCTGCCAGCTCTGGGTCTGTGGTGAACCCTCTCCAAGCTGTCCTGAGGGCACAGGGAGTGCTCTGCTCTGTGATGGAGGGTGCTGGTCCTGCCTCCTCGGTGCACGACACTGCTGTCCCACAGCTGGGGTCTGGTTTTGGGCTCTGGACGTGTCCAGGATGACCAACTGACCAAGGGATGTCAGCTACAGAGGTGCCCTCTTCATCCTCCATCACCCTGTGCCTGCAGCACTGCCCTCTTCATCCTCCATCAGTGTCCCTGCAGGCACTGCCCTCTTCATCCTCCATCAGTGTCCCTGCAGGCACTGCCCTCTTCATCCTCCATCACCCTGTGCCTGCAGGCGCTGCCCTCCTCATCCTCCCTCGCTCTGTGCAGGATAAACCTTCCTGGGCTGTGCTGGATCCTGGGCTGGCAGTGCCACTTGTGCCAGGGGGTCCCCAGCACTGGTGGGTGGGCTGGGCTGGCATCCAGCCTGGCAGGTGTGGAGGGGCAGGCAGTGCAGGTGTGCTGGGGCTCAGGTGGGGTGCTGATGGCAGGGAGGAGCAGGTGTGCTGTGTGCCTGAGCACAGTCCTGTTGGCTTTGGGTTGGCAGTGTTTATTTGTTCACTCAAGGGCTGTCTCAGCGAGTCAGAAATCAAAGTGTTGCAAACTCCTGAACTTGGTTAAGAGCCAGGTGAGGATGTGTTGGGACAGTTGGTGCAGCCTGTGCTGGTCACCCCTGAGCAGATCAGAGGGATCCCAGCCTCTCCAGGGCTCTCCTGCCTCTGCTCCTTCCCCAGGTGATCACCCAGTGTGTGTGCCCTGTGCTGCACTCAGACCTGCCAAAACCCTGCTGTGAGCAGTGACACCACCAGTGTGTGCTGCCTGTCCCACCAGGGAATGCTGGGGACACAGGGGCCCTTATCTGCCTTTGTCTGTCACATTGCCTGCCACAGAGGCTGAGCAGGGCAGGAGTCCCAGGTGGAGGTGACAGCTTTTTATAGACCCAGTGATGCAGCTGGAAATACAGGTGTGCTGTTACCTTTTGGAAAGGGCTCAAAAATGTGTAAATTTCCTCCTGAGCGATGAATTGTTTTAATAAAAAACATTACCTCTGCCCAAAAAAGGAAAGGGCAGATGAAAGGCATTGCACAGAAACGATTTCTGGGGATGGCTATAAATAACCTGCTGTTCTTGCAGCAGAGCTGGGATTATTCATCTCTAACTCCTGCAGAAGGAGTGTTCCTCAGCCAGCCCTGCAAGGTAAACTCCAGGCAGAAGCACCGTGTTTGCACCTCTCTGGAGCATGATGGGTGGATGCTGTGGGTTCTGTGGCTGATGGACACAGGGACCAGGGCACAGTGCCAGCTCAGGGTTGTTCCTCGTGCTCCCTGAGCAGCTCAGCCACCCTCTGGCAGTGGGAGCAGAGAGGGCTCTCCCCATGGCCTGGGGCTGCCCAGAGAGCTGAGATGAAGCTTTAGCCTGGAGGTAGAGGAAGAGCTGGTGCTGCTGTGTGTCCAGCCCCCCCCGAGGAGTTATGAGGTGGGTTGGGGTGAGGGCAGGCACTGGTGGGCTCTGGCAGGGCTGTGGAGCCCAGTGCTGCCCCAGCACAGGACAGATGCTCCAGGGCCAGAGCCCCTCTGCTCTGGAGCCAGGCTGGGGGAGCTGGGGGTGCTCACCTGGAGAGGAGAAGGTTCCAGAGGCACCTCAGAGCCCCTGCCAGGGCCTAAAGGGGCTCCAGAAAAGGGACTGGGCACAAGGGATGGAGGGACAGGACACAGGGCATGGCTCCCACTGCCAGAGGCAGGGCTGGATGGGATACTGGGAAGGAATTGTTCCCTGGCAGGGTGGTTTGGGGACTGCTGGAGCAGGCACGAGGAGTTGTGGCTGCTGGGGGAGGTCTGGAGCCTCCCTCCCTGTGGCCTCGGGTGACATGGAGCAGTGGCAGTGCCCAGGTCACCGTGTTTGGTTGCTGCCCTCTTTGGGGTCTGCTGGGTTTGCTGCTTCCCTTCTGAACCCATCTGAGGTTCCCATTCCTGAGGCCACAGATTTGGGAGGTTTATTACAGGCTGCTGCAGGTGCAGAGCTCCCACAGGTTTGTGGTCTCCCCAAATCAGTTTGTATGTGATGAACTGGCAGGCACTCTGCTCCTGTGGGTGCTGCCCTGCAGCTGGTGAGGGACAGAAGGTCTCCCTCCTGTTTTGAGGAGGGGCTGCTGGCTGCCTCTGGGACTCAGGGCATCCTCCAGGCTCCTGCTCCTCCTCCAGGCACTCTGTGGCAGGGTGGGGGTGTTTCCTGAAGCCCTGCTGGGTTTCCACAGCCTCTGTCAGCCTGTTGCAGCAGGCTGCCAGTTCCATCACATGCTGATGAATGGTTTGTGTTCAGTCAGGAGTGTGGCTGGTGCCACTGACAGCCTGTGGCGGTCCAGGGGCACCTGCCCTCAGCTCTGGGGCCTTGTGCTCCCCAAAAGGCTGCCTGGTGCTTCCCTTGTCCTCTGTGCTGGGGGCAGGGGGTGCTGAAGGGGTTTCTGAGCTCCTGCAGGGCTGAAGGGAGGGTTCCAGTGGTTTCTGCCCCACTCCTGCTGCCCTTGTGCTCCCCTGTGGGGCTCAGGCTGCGTGCTGGGTCCTGCAGCAGAAGGGCAGGAAGAGCCATTTATCTGCCTGGAGGGAGCAGGGAGGGTGCAGCAGGATCCTGGCTGGGATCCTGAGGGTGACCTGATGGCTTCTTCCCTCTGTCTGCAGACTCATTTGTGAACAGCCAGGAGTGGACCCTGAGTCGCTCGGTGCCTGAGCTGAAGGTGGTGAGTACCTGTGCCTGGGATACCCCAGATCCTCAGGAAATCCTGCATTTCCATGTGGCCAAGTGGGAACACACAGAGGCTTCACCTCAGGAGGGAGGGGGAGCTGTGCTGGGCAAGGGCTGGGGTTTGTGGGCAGCTCAGCTCTCCGGGCTCAGCAGAGGCTGATCAGGAGAGCACGTGGCTGTGGAGGTGAGCAGGCTCCCTTTGAGCTGCTCAGCCTCCCTGCTGGCCCTAGCAGGGCTGGGGTGCCTGTCTGGGTGCTGCTGCAGCAGGTGCAGGTCCCAGGTGATGGTTCAGGTGCCTGCCCCAGAGCAGCTGTCCTGGCAGGGGGTGTCAGTGCTCCTGGAGAGCCCCACTGATGGCGGCTCTGACTGCACTCCTGCCCCTGCTGGGATGTGCCTGCCCTGCAGGTGCTGCAGGGTGAGCCCTGCCCTGCCCTGCCAGGCTCAGGATCTCCCCAGGTCACACATGGCCAGGCTGGGGTGGGGCTGCCCCTGCCCCTCCTGCCCCTCCTGCCCCTCCTGCCCCTCCTGCCCCTGGCACAGCCCCTCCAGCTGGGACAGGGCAGTGTGCAGGCTCTGGGGTGGCCAGGAGCTGCTGCTGGGGTGGGCAGGGTGCTGCTCAGTGATGGGTTCCTGTTCTGCTCTCCTGTGCTCTCTGTGCCAGCCCTCAGCTCCCCTTGCAGGCTCCTGGCCTGTGCCTTCAGTTCTTTCTGCCTTCATCTTCTGCAAGATTAACTTCTTTCAGTATAAAAAACAACAAAATTCTTCTTGCAAAACATCCAGCACCATCCTGCCAGTGTCTCTTACTTAAGTGAGAATCAAACCAAACTTCAGAGATTCATTTGTTAGTTTACCTAACATGAGTATTAGTTTCATGTTAGTTTAGCTGTGAAAGCTGTCGTTGGTTTACATGAGAAATGCATTTTTAAAAACATTCTGACAGCTGTTTGGGTGTTGCTGCCTGATGTTGAGGCTCTGCAAGGCTGCAAAGCCGTGCTGCCAGCTAAACATCCTGAAGCTTTTACTTGTTCCTCAAGTGGCACAGCCCTTCCCCAGGTTTTGCATGACCTCTGGGCATCTCTGTTCCTCCAGGATTTGATCTGGCCCAAGCAGCTCCTAAAAGCCTGGAGGCTTTTCAGAGTCCTGGTTTAGACTGACTGAACGATTTGGGTTGGAAAAACCTTTGGAGATCATTGAGCCCACCCATTCCCCCAGCACTGCCCAGGCCACACTGACTGTCCCCAGGTGCCACATGCACAGGGCTGTGAAATCCCCGCAGGGATGGGGCTGCACCCTGCCCTGGCAGCTGGGCCAGGCTGGGCAGCCCATTCCAGGAAGGGATTTTCCCAATTTCCACCCTGAGCCTGCCCTGCCCAGCCTGGGGCTGTTCCCTCTCCTGTCCCTGTCCCTGCAGCAGAGCCCTGTCCCCCACTGTCCCCTCCTGGCAGGGAGCTGTGCAGAGCCAGAAGTTCCCCCTGAGCCTCCTTTTCTCCAGCTGAGCCCCTTCCCAGCTCCCTCAGCCCTTCCTGGGGCTCCAGACCCTTCTCAGCCCCATTCCCTGCCCTGGACACCCTCCAGCCCCTCAGGGTCTTTTTTGTCATGAGGGGCCCCACTCTGACCCCAGGAAGAAATGTCTCCAAGCTTCACTTCTTCCCATTCTTCAGCAACTCTGTCTCTCCTGCAGGAGTTGGGGCTCTCACTACTCTCCCTCCTGTGTTCCCAAGCATTCAGGACACTTTCTCCAAGGTCTTTGAATAATTGAATGTATTTGGGATACATTCAGCAGTTTTCCCTCCCTCAGTTTCCCCCACAAGCTCCCTCCCAGTGCTGCAGGCCAGGAGAAGCAGTGGCTGAGCTCTTGCAGAGGGGCACTGATGGTGGCAGGACCTGTTCCCTGGACCTGGCACTGGGCAGTGCTGACTGTGTTCCTGCATTCTCCCAAAAACGGTGGGACAGAGGCTCCCACAGGGCTGACACTCCTTGCTTGGCTCCAGTTTGCTGCCTCTCAGGGGCTGAGTTCCTCAGGATTGTCAGTCCTGGTTTGAAGCTCCAGCTGAGCTCAAGGACACAGCAGAGCAGCAGGATTTTGGTGAGATGCAGCTCAGGGTTTGTACTATGTGCAAACAAAGTGTAACTGCAGCCTCTGTCCGAGTTCTAGAGCTAAATGCCATTGCAGTGTTTGTCTTTGGTGTGGTGTGGCTGCTCTGTTGGCAGCCAGCACTGCCCTGAGCTGCCACTGCCTGTGCTCCCCAGAGCTCCCCTGACCCACCAGGGCTGTGTCTGTGTCAGGGACCCCCAGCAAAACACAGAGACCATGGGCATGCTCTGGGGGCTGACACTGCTCTGGAGCAGGCTGGGAGAGCTGGGGGTGTTCAGCCTGGAGAAGAGAAGGTTCTGGAGACAGAGCCCATTCCAGGGCCTGAAGGGGCTCCAGGAAAGCTGGAGAGGGACTGGGGACAAGGGATGGAGGGACAGGACACAGGGAATGGCTTCCCATGGACAGAGGCAGGGTTAGGTGGAATACTGGAAAGGATTCTTCCCTGTGTCAGTGGTGAGCCCTGGCACTGGTTGGCCAGAGGAGCTGCCCCTGGCCCCTGGCAGTGCCCAAGGCTGGGCTGGACAGGGCTTGGAGCAGCTGGGACAGTGGGAGGTGTCCCTGCCAGGGCAGGGAGTGGACAGCCTGAAGGTCCTTCCAGCCCAGCCTATTCTGGGATTCCATGGCTGTGTGGCTGTGCTGGTTGGGCTGCAGGGGCAGGGGCTGGGCTGTCCCATTGCCCAGAGAAGGACAGAGCCCCTGGCTCAGCATGGCCCCAGGGACACACTGCAGGAGGGGCAGGGCTGAGCCCAGCTGTGCTCTCTGTGTGAACAGTCAGGTCTGCAGTTCCCAGGGGTGACAGATGTGCAGAGGTGACAGTGTGCCCCTGGGAGCCCACGGGTCCCTGCTCCCTGTCCTGCCTCTGGCTCCCTTGGCACCAGAGGGGCTGGGCTGGCACACAGCCTGGTGTCCTGTGCTCTGGTGGCACAGTCTGTGCTGGAGTGCTGGGGCACAGGGCTGATGCCTCTGCTCCTCACAGGGAGCGTGGCCAGGGCAGGACCCCTGGCAGGACCCAGAGCACAGGGCTGGTGTCTCTGCTCCAGGGCAGGACCCAGAGCACAGAGCTGGTGCCTCTGCTCCAGGGCAGGACCCAGAGCACAGAGCTGGTGCCTCTGCTCCAGGGCAGGACCCAGAGCACAGAGCTGGTGCCTCTGCTCCAGGGCAGGACCCAGAGAACAGAGCTGGTGCTTCTGCTCCAGGGCAGGACCCAGAGCACAGAGCTGGTGCTTCTGCTCCAGGGCAGGACCTGGAGCACAGGGCTGGTGCTTCTGCTCCAGGGCAGGACCCAGAGCACAGAGCTGGTGCCTCTGCTCCAGGGCAGGACCTGGAGCACAGGGCTGGTGCTTCTGCTCCAGGGCAGGACCCAGAGCACAGGGCTGGTGCTTCTGCTTCAGGGCAGGACCCCTGGCAGGACCCAGAGAAGCAGGAGCATTTCAATGCCTGCCTGAGAGCTGGAGAACCTGCCTGGTGGTGACTCACCTGCCAAGCTCATCCCCATGCCTGGAAAAGTTTGGCTGTAAACTTCCATGGTGGCAGAGGCAGCTTTAGTGTTGGCAGCCACTCCTCACCCCACGTTTTCCAGCACTGGTGTGGCCATGTGAGTGCAGCTGTGCAGAGCCACAGAGCCATTAAGGCTGGAAAAGCTCTCTGAGATCATCAAGTCCGACCATCAACCAGCACCACCCCTGTGTTCACCACTAAACTCTATCCTCAAGTGCTACATCCATGTTTTTTTAACACTTCCAGGGACAGTGGCTTGGTTCACCTTCAGCTGAAGATGACCCCTTCCCTTTTTGTGGAAAAGGAATACCAGATATCCAACCTAAACCTCCCCTGATGCAATTTGAGGATGTTACCTCTTGTCCTGTCGTTAGTTGCTCGGGAGCAGAGCCCAATCCCCACCTGGCTGCACCCTCATGTCAGGGAGTTGTGGAATGAGAAGGTTCCCCCTGAGCCTCCTTTTCTCCAGGCTGAACCCCTCCTGCTCCCCCAGCCAGTTGACAGATCCCTCAGGACAGACCTGCTCCCACAGTTAAGTGGCATTAAACGCTCAGCAGGACCCTGAAGGAGCAGGGCTGGGCTCTGTGGCTGCCCCAGCCCAGGACACCCACCAGCACCTAACAGCAGTCTGGGGTGCTGCAGCCAGATGTGCTCCCAGCCAGTTCCATGGGTGCTCAGCAGCTGTGTCCTGTGTTTGGCTGAGCATGGTGCTGGTGTTCTGTGTGGGTGGCACTGCTGGCTCTGCTGGGACATGCTCATGGTGCTGCCATGGTGCTGCTGCCTCAGGCAGAGCAGTGCTGGGGCTGTGCCCAGCCTGGAGCTGCTCTCTGCTCCCCTCCTGCTGCCAGCTGCTGTCCTGAGCTGCAGCACCCCAAAACTGGGCACGGGTGCACTGAGAGGAGAGGTTTTTCTGCTGAGTTGGCTTGGGATGGGAAGTGTTCCCCGAGGAACAGAAAGGCTGTTCCTGTTCAGGTGAGGACGAGGGTGCTCAGTGGCCTCTGTCAGGTGGCTGTGCCCCATCCTGGCTGCTCTCTGCCTGCCTGAGCCCAGTCAGCCCCCTGGCCTCCCACAGCACTGGGCTGGGTCACACATCTCTGTGTCCTCAGGGACACCTCTGCCTCTCACTGGTGTCACCTCACAGGGATGGCCCCGTGTGAAGGAGCACGTGCTGGGGACACAGGTGACATGTGTGTCTGTTGCAGGGCATCGTGGGGAACCTGTCCAGTGGCAAGTCAGCGCTGGTGCACCGCTACCTGACCGGCACCTACGTGCAGGAGGAGTCTCCAGAGGGTAAGGGCTGCTTCCCAGGGTGGGTGGCCGTGGGCTGGGTCCTGACTCCTCTCTGTGGTGCTGCAGGGATCCCAGTCCTGCACTTCCACCCCTGCCCTGGGGCTCTGCAGCTCCCCTGCCCTCGTTTGGGGTGTCCCCTGCCCCCCCTGTACTGACCAGCAGCTTTGCTCCCAAGGCGGCCGCTTCAAGAAAGAGATCGTGGTGGATGGGCAGAGCTACCTGCTGCTGATTCGAGATGAAGGGGGCCCCCCTGAGCTCCAGGTAGGAGACTGTGCTCCCTGAGTCCTTCCCCATCCTGCAGAGGCCTGGGGCAGGCAGTGCTGAGCTGGGTCTGGGGCAGGCAGTGCTGAGCTGGGCCTGGGGCAGGCAGTGCAGGCTGAGCTGGGTCTGGGGCAGGCAGTGCTGGCTGAGCTGGGCCTGGGGCAGGCAGTGCAGGCTGAGCTGGGCCTGGGGCAGGCAGTGCTGAGCTGGGCCTGGGGCAGGCAGTGCAGGCTGAGCTGGGTCTGGGGCAGGCAGTGCTGAGCTGGGCCTGGGGCAGGCAGTGCAGGCTGAGCTGGGCCTGGGGCAGGCAGTGCAGGCTGAGCTGGGTCTGGGGCAGGCAGTGCTGAGCTGGGCCTGGGGCAGGCAGTGCAGGCTGAGCTGGGTCTGGGGCAGGCAGTGCTGAGCTGGGCCTGGGGCAGGCAGTGCAGGCTGAGCTGGGCCTGGGGCAGGCAGTGCAGGCTGAGCTGGGTCTGGGGCAGGCAGTGCTGAGCTGGGTCTGGGGCAGGCAGTGCTGAGCTGGGCCTGGGGCAGGCAGTGCAGGCTGAGCTGGGCCTGGGGCAGGCAGTGCAGGCTGATCCAGGCTGTGCTGCCCTCACTGGCTGCTCCGGGCCTGGCTCTCTGTAACCCTGCCATGTCTCTGCAGTTTGCTGCCTGGGTCGATGCAGTGGTGTTTGTCTTCAGCCTGGAGGATGAGATCAGCTTCCAGACCGTCTACAACTACTACCTGCGGCTCTGCAGCTACCGGAACACGGCGGAGGTGCCCATGGTGCTGGTGGGCACACAGGGTGAGAACACTCCACACTCCCCCATGTCCCCAGCTCAGTGTGACCCTGCCTGAGAGCAGGGGTGCCAGCCCTGTGAGCACAGGGGGGATCCTGTTCTCTGAGCCTTACCTGGGACTGAGGAGGGAGTTCCTGCTCACACCATCTCAGCTTTCCCACAAGGAGCTGCCTCATACCATGGAGCCACTTTGCTTTTGGAAATGGCATGATACCCTGGTGCTGCCTCCCCCAGCTCTGCCAGCACAGGCAGGAGGGAGCCTGGGATGAAGAGTTTTCTGTGTGACAGTAGAGAGCAGGAGCAGGAGATGGGTGTAGGGAAAAACAGCAGAGTTGACTTTCTCATTAAACCAGGAGGATTTCTCCCTTGGATTCTTTAACATGTAGGGCTTGGCCGTGAGCCCTAAAATGGTGCAGACTAACAAATTTATTTTATTTGGAAGCTGGGGCTGCCTGGTCCCCCCACCTCACTCCCAGAGGTATTCTGCCTCTGTCTGCTGGAATGTTGGTGGCTGGGTGGTTTGGGAAATTGAGTCAGGTTCATTTACAGAGATTCTTCCATTTTTCTACAAACATGGGACTTTGTGATCCCAGGCATTTATGGGGCAGTGCTGTGGAGGTGGTTCCTGTTTGTGAAGAGAGGAAAGAAGAGAGCTCCCAGAAGTGTCCTGGGGGCTGTGCTGGGTGGGGCAGGCCCTTGCCCTTCAGCTGCTGTCCCTTTGGTTGCAGATGCCATCAGTGCCACCAACCCGCGCGTCATCGACGACTCGCGCGCTCGGAAACTCTCCAACGACCTGAAGCGCTGCACCTACTACGAGACCTGTGCCACCTACGGCCTCAACGTGGAGAGGGTGTTCCAGGATGGTACTGCACCAGACTGCTGGGTCACAGGGGTCACAGGGGCTGGGCTGCCCTGCATGGGAAAGCAGCACCAGGGCACTGCGGGGGCAGCAGGGGGGTCACAGGGGCTGGGCTGCCCTTGGGTGGGGAAGCAGCACCTGAACAGCTGCTGGAGGGGTCTCATAGAGGGGTCTGTGCTGCCCTTGGGTGGGGAAGCAGCACCTGAACAGCTGCTGGGGGGTCACAGGGGTTTGGGCTGCCCTGGATGGGAAAGCAGCACCTGCAGCTGTTGCTCGTGGGAACAGTGGGAGAGAGGGTTCCTGCTTAGGCTCAGAGAGGGCTCTGCAGCACAGGGATTCTGAGTGGCACAGGGAGCCTGCCCCATCTCCTGGGGGTTTGCAGTCTGCTTAAATAAACTGTGCCCTTACCCTGGAGGGGACTGTGTGTGACAGGACAAGGGGCATGGCCTGGAGCTGATGAGATGAGGTGTTTCTGGAGTGGGTCAGCAGTCCTTCCTGGTGAGGTCATGATGCAGCTGGTTTGGCATCTGCTGCATCCTGGTGCAGCTGCTTGGGGATCTCGTGGAGTCCTGGCAGTGGCAGACTCTGAGGACCTGGCCTCACGTGGCAATCCAGTTTCCATCAGACCCTGTCTTTGTGTGACTTGTTCCCAGCACACAGATCCCTTCCCTGGCAGGCTGGGGGGGATGTTCACTCCCCACAGCAGCAGCAGGAGGAGCTGCTTCCAGGGCCAAGGCTGCCTGCCTGTGCTGTGTGGAGTGTGTGCTGCACCTCTGTTTGCAGAGAGCCCTTCCTGCCACTGTCCTGGGCCACAGCTGGTGGCCACTGACCTTTCTGGGGAGCAGGTCAGTGTGCTGGCATGGGAGCTTGAGGGAGTGACCACCCTGCCCCTTGGTGTTCTCAGACACTTCCCACGTCCACACGTGGTGCTGCAGGGTGGGGGGATGCTGCAAGACAGGAAAACTGGGGTCTCCATCTTCTCCAGGGTCTGGGTGGCCCTGGCTGCTGTGGCACCTGGCTCAGGTGGAGCAGCAGACCCTGTTCTGGGAGCGGGCTGGTGCCTGCTCTGTAGCCTGGAGCTGTGTGTGGCTGGGCTGAGTGCCTGGGCTGAGCACAGTGCAGTGAGTGCCTGATGGTGTCAGGGTGTGTCAGGGCAGTCAGGCTGCCCCAGGCCACCATGAGAAGGACACGTGGCAGGAATGGGGGTGGCTTCCTCCTTGCTGGTTTCTCGTGTCCTGGCAGAATTCCCCCTGGAGGTGCTGCTCCCTTTGTGGGAATTGCACTCCTCCATCCTTCCCAAGTCCAGAGATGCCACAGTGACTTCTGTGGTGAGAGGGTGGGCCCTTGGCATTGTTGCCAGGAGGTGGCCCTGGCACAGGCAGGGACAGTGCCCAGTGTCTGGTCAGGACTCCTGAGGAAGGCCTGCCCTGAGGTGGGGCTGGTGTGGAATGTGCCTTCTGGCCTCTTGGCTCTAAAGAGCTCTGGTTAAAGAACTTTATTCTCACAATTCCTGTTTGCAAGGAGCCATCAGTGTGGGGGCCTCATTTCTTGGGCTTCATTTAAAGGTGTTTGTGTACCAGGAAAAGGCCAGGGAGCCCAGCCATGGTCCCCTTGGTGCTGTTCCTGAGGAGGAGGAGGAGGAGTGCCCCAGCCCTGGCCTGCAGGGCACAGGAGGGCAGCAGCTGTGCTGTGGGCATTTCCTGAGCTTTGCCTCTGCTGCAGGTCCCAGGTGCATGGTCCTGCCTGTCCTCTGCCCTGAGCACTGGCGAGGGCAGGAGGGGACAGCTGGTGGCTGCCTGGCCCAGGACCTGTGGCTGAGGTGCTGCTGGTATTGCTGCTCTCAGGCCAGGCTCCAGCAGGAGCTACCAGGGAGGCTCTGCATCCCCTGCCAGGGGACATCTCCCATCCCAGTGCTGGCTGGGCACACTGGGAGCCCCAGCAGGGACCAGGAAATAGCCAGACAAACCCCTCAGCCCCTGCTGTTGTGGGCAGAGAGCCTGGCAGAGGCTGTGCCCATCAGTGACCCCATACCACTACTGCTAGTGAGCCATGAGGCCAGTGAGATCACACTGCAGGGATAACATCTTCTCAGTCCTGAAAAGAGGCCTTGAGGTGACCTTCACCTTCCTGCATGCTGGGCCCAGGCTCTTCTTCATCCTGAACATCAGTCAGGCTTGTCTGGGATAATTTCTGCCACCCCTTTCACCGGTTTCTGTTCAGGTTTCTCTGGCTGCCACGCACAGCTGTGCTGTACAGCAGTGAGGCGTGCCCAGTTCAGTGCAGTGCCTGCCTGCTGGAGCTGCTGTGAGGGGGACTGAGCACTGGAGGCTGCCCAGGGCTCCTCCTGCAGCCCAGGCTCGTGGTGGCTCCTGCTGTCCCAGGGTGTCCATGGGGAGCTGCTGTGCTGTGCTGCCCAGGGGCAGCTGGCTCTGGGCACTCGGCCTGGGCAGTGCCCATCACTCAGGGAAGGGCCTGACCCTCCCTCAGCCCTCCAGGGGTGTGTGGGGGGAGGAGGCTGCTCTCTGCACTCTGACCTGTCCCTCTCTCCCCTTTGCAGTGGCTCAGAAGGTGGTGGCTCTCCGCAAGAAGCACCAGCTGTCCATCGGCCCCTGCAAGTCCCTGCCCAACTCACCCAGCCACTCGTCTGTTTCTGCAGCCTCCATCCCTTCTGTGCACATCAACCAGGTAGGGAATGGCAGGGAAGAGCCCTGACCTGCTGCTCTGCTCCCCTCAGGGAATGGCAGGGGAGAGCCCTGACCTGCTGCTCTGCATCCCTCAGGGAATGGCAGGGGAGAGCCCCAGGTCTCCTGAGCTCTGCTCCCCTCAGCCCAGTGGCCAGCAGCTCAGCCTGGGCTGGTCTGGCTGTCCTGGGCTGGCTCTGGAGCAGGGTGGTGCCACCCTGGTGCTTTTCCCGCAGCCCAGGGGAGCTGTGGCTGCCCTGTCCCTGCAAGTGTCCGAGGCCAGGCGGGGCAGTGGGGCCTGGAGCAGCCAGCTCTAGTGCAGGGTGTCCCTGCCCATGCAGGGGGTTGGAGCTAGGTGGTCTCCAGGGTCCTTTCCAGCCCAAAGCACTCCATGGTTTCATGGTTGTGTGGCAGTTTGCTTGCCCCGAGGTCACGTTTCATGTCTAAACCTTTGTGTGTAGCTCACATCCCCAGGCTGTGTGGTGCTTGGCAGACACACAGCAGAGCTGTCAGAGGTGTGGGGAGCTCTGGGGCAGCACAGGGCTGTGTGGGAGGGTGGCTGGTGTTCTGGCTGCCCCAGCTGGGCGGGCACAGCTTCAGCTGCTGCTTCCCTGGGCTCGGGAAGCTGATGGTGTGACTGCACATCCATCTGAGGGGATGGACCTGTCACAGCTGGGTTCAGTGCTGAGCTGGAGGTTCCCTCCCCTCGCCAGAGGATGGCTCTGTGCTGTGGGTAAGGGTTTCCAGGCTCTTGGTGTGGGGATGGGGGATGCTGGGGGCGTTTGTTCTGTGATCCTGGAGCAGAGCTGGGGCAGGACAGGCTCCATGGGGAGGGCCTGGGGAAAGAGATCCTTTGGGCAGCCACCTCACTGCATTCAAGCTTTGCTGCATTGCCAGTGCCCACAGAAATGCTGGCCAGGCAACTGGTGAGGGAGAAAGGGAGATCCTGGGCTCCATTGCTCCCCAGGGCACTCAGAGATTCCATCTCTGGAGCAGCTGGCATGGGGAATCCCAGGATGTGTGACAGGGATTGCAGGAGATCTGCCTGTGCCTGGGGGACAGCACATGCGGATGATGGGTTTCCAAAGGGATTGATTGCCTTTGGAGCTCTGGGGGGGTCAGAGCCCCAGAGCCCTGGCAGGACTCCCCAGCACAGGAGCCTGTCCCTGCACAGCCCTGAGCCACTGCAGCCACAGCTGCCTGCTGTAGAGGCTTCTAAAGATGGATTGCAGGAAGGTGAGTGTGCAGAGACCTGTGCCAGCTCCCTGGTGCTCCAGGTCACCTGGACACCAGAAGGTTCAGGTGGAGTCTGTGCAGGTGGGTGGGCTGCTGGGGAAGGCAAAGCCAGGTTCTGTCAGGTGTGCCTGTGTCCAGAAAGATGGGGACAAGTTCAGTGGGAGACATCCAAGGTGGAGAGCAAAGTCCCAGGGAAATACAGATTTGAGTGTCTAATGCTGAGTGGTAATTGGAGGGGTTTATTAGAAAATTGTGTACAGTGTGAGCCTGGTTGGGAAGGAGAGGCCACCAGTGCTGCAAGGGAAGCAAGAGGCTGATGGCCAAGGTCAGCATTTCTCAGGGGAGCTTAACACTTTTTGGGTGTTTTCTTCCATGTCCAAAGTGTGAGAAAGGCCCCCATAAATCCGTGTCCCTGGCACTGGCTGTGCCAGGCAGGCAGTGTGTATGCTGTGCAGCTGGGAATTGTTCCCTGTGCCCCTGGGGATGGGGCTGCCAGAGCCCTGGGTCCAGCCATGGGACTGTGCATGGAGCCTGTGGGAGGGAAGAGACCCCACACAGGAGGAAAGCAAGCTCTTGGCTGGTTCAGCTGAGGAGTGAGTGCAGTGACAGGCCAAACCTGAGCTGAAATGCACAGGAGTGACATGACAGAGCTCCTTAAGGAAAGGCAGCACTGAGCAGGAGGGATGGGTTTGGGACTGGCTGCGGGGAAGCAGATTTTGGAAGAATTTCCTAAGTGCATGTCCTGAGCTTTGTGAGGTGTTTGCTCAGAGCTGTCCCTGCTCTCCTGTCCCCCCCACAGAGCCCCTCTCAGCACAGCTTGCAGCTCTGTGTAGAGGTGGTTCTCTGCCTGTGGGGAGCAGCCCTTTGCTGTCTGAGCCTTGCTGTGCTCCTGCCCTGGCTGCAGGGGTGTGGGGAGCTGTGGGGGAGCAGAGCTGTGCAGGGCAGTGCCACAGCTCCCAGGGGCTGATGGCCCTGCCCCTCCTGCCCTAGCAAACCTGGCCCCACAAGGGTGATCACAGTCAGTTTGTCCTCCTGGGCTCTGGTGTGGTCCCAGCACCAGCCCTCTCAGTGCCCATGGGGCCCCGTGCAGCAGTGTCTGCCCTGGTGCTTTCATGCCTGTCCCCGTGACCAAAGACACTTCTGAAAAGGGTGAGGCAAGGTGAGTGTCCAAGTTTAGGACAAAACTGGGGGAAAGCCTCCAAAGGAGCCCCCCAAAATAAACCCCCCTCACAATTCCTCCCCCCCACTGGGCTCGGAGAGAATTTTACTCGGGGGGAAAAGTGGAAAAAACTTGTTTATTAACAAACACAAGGAAAACACTTCCCAGCAACAGGAAAGTACAATCCCAGATGACAAAAGAACTGTTTTCACCGAAGTGAGAGACGGTCGCTGCTGGGAAGGGCGAGAAGCTTCTTGGGCAGGCTCCGGAGGCAGTCTCTGATGCTCAGGTCCCGTCCGGAGCCGGTACAGATCTTGGAGCTGAAGGAGAGAAGGGGGAGGGGAAGGCAGCAGCAGCCAGGGCAGAGCTGGGGCAGCAGCAGCAGCAGCGGGGCAGAAGCAATAGGGCAAAAGCAGCAGGGCAGAAGCAGCGGCCGGGGTAGCTAGCGCAGCAAGCAGCAGCAGCAGCAGCAGCAGCCGGGGCAGCAGGGCCAGCCAAGCAAGCACAGCCCGGGGCACCACCCCCCCAGGGGGGGAGAAAGGGCACCGGCGGCAGCTCCATGCAGACAGCGAGGTGTGGGAGCGGGAGAGGAGCAGACAAAACACCAACCCAGGACAGTGAGTGATCGTAAAAAGCCATTTATTTACCTGCTCTTGCATGGGCTTGGAAGTGAGGTTCTGGAGCTGCTCCCCACTGTCCCCAGGCAAAGTCCAGGTGGCTTTGGGAAACAAGTTCAGCCCAAAGTGATGTTCTGACAGGGAGCTGGGCAGAGCAGCCCCCTCACCAGGTGTGTGCTCAGGCTGCCCATGTGGGAGGGCACAATGCCAGTTGTGCTGGGAGCAGCTCCCTGTGTCCCAGCTCTGGCCCAGCCATGCATGGGGGCAGCTCTGGGCAGGGCTGGGCAGGCTCACTCTGCCAGGAGGGACCAGCTGGAGCCTGACAGGCTGTTTGTGGAGCAGGGCTGCACTCTGCCATACCTGAGGGCCTGGGCTCTCACCTGGTTTCTTATTTGCTTTTGCAAGTCAAAGAGCAGTAACTGGCACAGGGAAAACAGGAAAAAGGCTCTCAAGGTAGAGTTTAGGAGCACAGGACTTACCATGGAGATGAAGAGGAGAGGAGCCACACAACACAATTAGGAGCTTTTGTTTGCCTTGTGCTGCAGGTATCAGTGCACAGGTGAGACATGCACTGATCCCCTTCCCTCCAAGTGCTGCCTGCTGGGGCAGGAGGAGCCCCTGGGGCAGTGGGACTGGCATTTAGGGGCGGGAGGAGCCCTGGGGCAGGGATTGGCAGTACTGCTCTGGGCTGGCCTGGCCCCTCCTTCAGGGACAGCACTGTCCACTGTCCAGCTTCTCCTGGGACTGTGGTGCTGTGGATGTGCCCTGGTCTCCTTGCACGTTGTGTGAGCTTCTTAGGAAACAGCCAAAGGCCCTGGTTTCATTTCTGCCTTTGGGAGTTTGGGGTTTTTCTCTTGTTCTGCAGCAGTGCCTGGAGCTGGAGGACATTGCTCCATCCCTGGGGAGGGAGAGGGAGCTGCAGGAGCAGGTCAGCCCTGGCCAGGGCTTTCCAACAGTCACTGGCTGTGCTTGGCAGCTCCCTGACCCGGGTGCTGTGCCCAGCACCAATCTGGTCCAGCAGCAGCCAGGGCCAGCCCTGGAGTCCCTGGGGACACAGATCTGTCCCTTTGGCCCTCCCATGGGTGAGGGGTGTGGGTCTGCACCCACTGGAGCAGCACCTTGCATTCCCCAGAGGCCAGCAGCCCCAGGGAAAGCTCCCAGCTGCTGCCCTGGGCTCTCCTCTCTGTGTCTTGCCCACACCTATGGCTGAGTGAGCGAGCTGGGTGGGTTTGGGAATCCCACTCCTCACTTGGCCTGACTCCCATCCCCTCCCTCCTGGCAGCTCCTGGCCCTGCCTGCAGGGAGGGGATGGGAGTTTCTTGGGCCAGTGGGTGCTTGCAGCACCTACAGAGTTGTTCTACCTGATTTCCTCACTTTTGCTGCCCTGTTCTGAGTCTTTCTGCTGGGCTTCTGGGATGCCTTTGGGAGTTCCCCAGGCTGTGGGTGAGTCACTGTTGTGTTTGCTGTGGGATGGCAGTTTGTCTTTCTGCCAGGAAACTGGTTCCCAGCAGCTGGCAGGAGGTACCAGTGCCCCATGCAGGTACCTGAGGGGCTGGAGGAGGGAGCTGGGTGCCCCTGCTCCTTGGGAGCTGCTGCCATCCCCCCACCCTGTGCTCTGGGCTGCCCAGTGTGGTGGCTCCTCTCCATGGCTCGGTCTGCACGGGCTCTCTGGGGCCTCCATCCAGCTCAGAGAGAGATCAGATGAAAGAGGTGGCAAATCCACATTTGCAGGTGGAGTGGAGCCCCAAGGGCAGCTGAGCTGAGCTGTTGCAGTGCTCTGTGTCAGAGTGCAGGAGCTGCAGCAGGCCTGGCATTTCCTGCTGTGTCCTGTTCCTGCTCAGCCCATGGTGCCCACACTCCATCATCCATGTGCTCCTCTGGCTTCTCCCTCCCCACAGACAGCAGGCTGCTGTTTGCAGTTTGTGCTCAGAGCCCTTCCTTGTCCCAGGCCTTGTTACTCCAGAATTCCAGCCCTGAGCTCCAGCTGCCTTTGCCCTTCCCAGCACCCCATGGCTGCTGGTGCTCTTCCATGGGTTACACACTGATAGGAGGGGTTGTCCCACAGGTGTTAACAATTTCCAGTTCCCACCTTCTCAGATTCCAGTGGTGGCCACAGGTGGCTGTTCAGGTCCCCTAGCAGAGCACCTGCCAGTAGCAGACATGGTGCTGGCCCAGAGCTGGCACCTTGGCAGGGTTCTCCCACATCCTGAGGTTTGTCCTGTCCCTGGATCCCAGCGGTTCTGGGGCTCCTGCTCCAGTGGGGAGCATTGCTCTCAGGATTGCCTGAGCCACTGTGTCTTTGTAGACTTTCTCCTCTGCCCCCAGACTGGTGGCAGCTTGCCTTCCTAGCCTGCTGTGAGCCATCCCCCAGCCCAGAGCCCTTCCTGAGCTCGGTCTGTGGGACATGGCAGGCTCAGAGGTCGGTGTCCTTTGTCCCTCAGGGACAGTAACCTTGGCTCCAGCACCGGGCAGACTTAGAGGCCAAGGAAGGTTGTTCTGGCCAGGCAGAAATGACCCACAGCACTGCTGGGAGTAAGCAAAATACAAACCAGGCTGTAGCAGAATTCCTTCTTTGATGCTTTAGTGTCCATCAGCTGCATCCCCAGGGTTTGTTCCAGCTGCCCTGGCAGGAGCTCAGGCTCTGCAGCCTCCTCAGGACTGTCTCCTCCCCACAGTCACAGCATCCTGACCTGCTGCCAGCGTTACTGAGACGTGGCAGCAGCTGCTCTGGGAGGGGAGCCATGCCCAGCTCACTGGTCCTGTGGCAGCTTGTCCGTGCTGCTGCCTCCTCCTTCTGCTCCTAGCACCCGGAATATTTCCCTTTCTTTGGCCTGGTCCCATGTGATGGGTCAGTTTAGCACAGGCTGCAGATGCACTCAGTGGGCCTGGTCTGCAGCTCTTCCTTCCTCACAGCTCCTGGCAGCTCCTGTGGCTGCTGGCCCCGGGGTGCCAGGAGCTCTCTCTGTAGAGGCTTCACAAGCCACTGGCAGGTGACTTTGCCCCTTTGTGTCCCTGGTGGTCCCCCCTTCCCTGGGGCTTGGCAGCAGGACCTGCTCTCAGCCTGCAGAGCAGCTTCCAGGCCACATTCCCTTCTCTGGACAGAGTTCCCAGCCTCTTGTACTGTGGGAAAGCACAACAGACCAGGTTCCCTCTTGTTCTGTGTTTTAAGGCTCCAGAAATGTTCCTGTTTCTAGCCAGGCTGGGATGGTCTGAGCCACCCACCTGCTCACAGCATGGAATTACTTTCCTTGCTCTGCCTTTGTGGGGAGCAAGCTGAAATGCTTGGGTGGCTTTTTTTTTTTCTCTTAGGTTCTCATTGTGTGTTTTCTCCCATATCTCCTGTCAAATACGAGGGGATCCCTGGCTTGGGTGAAGGTTGCACCCCTCTCTCAGACTGGGCTGTGGGTCACAGCTCTGCCTGTGCAGCCCCTTTTCACACTTCTCTGAACTGCTTGTCTCAGAATCAGGGGATGGGGGTCTCTTCAGCACATCATCACCCTTCATGGGCTGCATTCCTGCTCAGTGTGGGTGGCATGGAGGAAGTCAGTGGCCATTGGTGCCACACTCTGCAGCTGTGGAGCTGGGAGGAGCTGAGCTGGCTCTTGGTGCTGGAGCTCCCCTGCCCTTCTCAGGCAACTCCTCCATGAGATTCTGAAATACTGTTCAGAGCTGCCCAGGAGCTCAGGCTGCCGTGTGCTGTGTCACAGTGAGATGTCCTGGCTGCAGACCTGAAATGCTTCCATGCTGCTGCTGTTTCTGGGATGTCCCTCAGCCCCTGTCCAGGGCTGCCCACACTGCTGCCACGGGCAGGGAGGGGAGGAGCAGCCTTGTCTGGAAGAGGATGTTGGTGACATGGTGCATGGCTGCAGGGTTGGATCTTCTACTGCCACGGAGTCAGTGAGGTGCTGGTGAAGCCCCTGGTGTTCCCAGGCACAGGCCACTGCAGCCGTGGCTCTGGTGGACTGCAGGCACAGGAGGTGTGTGCCAGCCTCAGGCTGTGCTCAGAGAGACCCCCAAACCAGCAGCAGAGCTGGGTTTCACACAGAGTGTGAGCTTGAGGTGGGCTCTCTGTGCTTCAGGGCACGGGAAGGTGAAGGCTAGAGTCCTGGGGACATCCATCCCCACTGGCATCACAGCTGTCCTTGTGACACAGGGAATGGATGAGTGGGACTGGGAGCTGGCCAGGCTTGGGCTGCCTCGTGTCTGCTGGGCTCTGGAGAGGAAGGGGGTGACTGCCCGAGGAGAATGACCCCAGTCCTGTGTTCTGGGAGCAGGGGAGGTGCCCTGGCTGTGCCCCTCTGCTGGCACAGCTATGTGGGACCCTGCTGCCTCAGGCCTTGTTCCACACCTGTGTTTGAAAGGGCTTCAGCTGGCTTTCTCTGGCCATTCGCTGCCCTTCTCTTTGATGTCAGAACCTGAACGTTTTACTGGTGAAAAAACTAGAGCAGAAAGAGGAGAGGCTTCCCAAGCCCCTGTGTTGAGCAGGAGCAGTGCCTGGCCCTGGGTGTGTCTCTGGGTTGCCCAGAGAGGTTGTGAGCTCCCCATCCCTGGAGGCGTTTGAGGCCAGGTTGAATGGGGCTTGGAGCACTGTGGGCTAGTGGAAGGTGTCCCTGCCCATGGCAGGGGGTTGGAACTGAATGCTTTTTAGAATCCCTTCCAACCAGAACGATTCCATGATTTTTTGGATGTCACCCAGTCCTGGCGCTCGCTGCCCTGGCGTGAGGCCGTGTGGGGCAGGTGTGCTCCTGCAGCCCTGCCCCAGGCAGCCCGTCCCTGCCCTCCCTGACCATCCCTCTGCCCCTGCAGGCCACCAACGGTGGGGGAGCCTTCAGTGACTACTCGTCGTCGGTGCCGTCCACGCCCAGCATCAGCCAGCGCGAGCTGCGCATCGAGACCATCGCTGCCTCCAACACGCCCACGCCCATCCGCAAGCAGTCCAAGCGGCGCTCCAACATCTTCACGGTAAGCAGCTCGGGGAGCAGGGCTGGCTCCACAGGGAGAGGGCAGGGCAGGGCAGGGGCAGGGCAGCCTGGGCTGTCCCGTGGGCAGGGTGACCCTGCCGTGCTGGCAGGGGAGGCACCTGCAGGGCCCGGGGCCGTGCTGCTGCAGGCTGCTTCAGGCAGAGCGTGCGGGCATGGGGAGCCCCTGGCAGCAGGACATGGCTCACACACAGCTGTGCCAGGCTGCACTCTGGGCGTGCAGGGGGTGAGCTCCTGCCGAGGCAGGGAGCGCAGCTGTGCGTGCTCAGCACCAGTGACTGCCCCTCTGCTGCTGGGGCTGCAGGCCCCGAGCGTGGCACGGAGCCCCTGCCCCTGGGGCTCCTGTTTGGTGCCGCTTCTGCTGTGCCTGGTGGTGCTGTGCAGGGCTCAGCACCTGGCACGGGCCCCACTTGCTCCCGTTCCTGAGTCCTGTGTGCCTGGGGCAGCGCGTGGGGGCTGCACTGGGTGTGGAGGGAGGGAGGGCAGAGGGGAGGCAGCAGAGCTGTGGGCCCCAGGTGGAGCAAGTACATTGCAGCCCTCAGCTGTGCTGGGTGCCTACAGCCTGCCCCTCTGCACGCTCTCACACCATGCACACCCGCCCACGCAGGGTGCCCGGTCCTGCCCTCACTCTCACCCTGCTCTGAGCGCAGCCATGAGTGTCCCCTCGCTGTGAGCCCACTCGTGTCCCAGTCCCGTGTCTAGCGTAGGTGTAGCCTCTGTTCCTGTGTGCGTGTGCAGGCTCCGGCCTTGCTCCTCTGCCCATCTCAATGTGCTTCCAGCCACCATTGCTCAGCACACTGTGTCTGCTGTCTGTGGCACTGGCACCACAAAGCCCTTGTATGTATTGCACCGTGTCACCCCTGTGATCAGCCACTACTGCTCTGAGCCAGATCCAACAAATTCCGTGTCCTGTGCCCCATTCTCTCACTGCACCACTGGCATCCCAGATTCCCCACTCCCTGTGCTGGGAATGTGCCCGTCTCCCTTGGCTTCTGGCACCCTCCAGCTTCTGTGCTGACCTCCCGAACACTCTGTGCATTCCCCGCTGCATCTCCTGCACCCCCAGCTCTCTGTGCACGCCCCAGGCCCACGCTCACCTGTCCGTGTGCTGTGCTCCACGCCCTCCTGCCAGCAGACACCACCCTGCAGCAGGTCCCCACTCCCAGTGCATGCTTGTTCCCTCACTGCCTTCCCCTCCTTGTGCTCTGCCCTCTGCAATGCCCTGGAGCTGTCCCAGTGCTCTGGAGCTGTCCCAACGCTCTGGAGCTGCCCAGTTCCTATGGAATGCGCTGTACCTGTCCCAGTGCCCTGTCCTTATGCCCTGGGGTTTTCCCTGTGCCCTGGAGCTGTCCAATTCCTCTGCAATGCCCTGGAGCTGTCCCAGTGCCCTGGAGCTGTCCTTGTGCCCTGGAGCTGTCCCTGTGCCCTGTAACTGTCCCAGTGCCCTATCGCTCTTCCCCGTGCCCATGCTCTGTGCCCCAGTGCAGCAGCTCTGGCAGTGCTGTCCCTGTGCCCATGCTCTGTGCCCCAGTGCAGCAGCTCTGGCAGTGCTGTCCCTGTGCCCATGCTCTGTGCCCCACTGCAGCAGCTCTGGCAGTGCTGTCCCTGTCCCCATGCTCTGTGCCCCAGTGCAGCAGCTCTGGCAGTGCTGTCCCTGTCCCTGTGCCCATGCTCTGTGCCCCAGTGCAGCAGCTCTGGCAGTGCTGTCCCTGTCCCCGTGCCCATGCTCTGTGCCCCACTGCAGCAGCTCTGGCAGTGCTGTCCCTGTGCCCATGCTCTGTGCCCCACTGCAGCAGCTCTGGCAGTGCTGTCCCTGTGCCCATGCTCTGTGCCCCAGTGCAGCAGCTCTGGCAGTGCTGTCCCTGTCCCCATGCTCTGTGCCCCAGTGCAGCAGCTCTGGCAGTGCTGTCCCTGTCCCTGTGCCCATGCTCTGTGCCCCAGTGCAGCAGCTCTGGCAGTGCTGTCCCTGTCCCTGTGCCCATGCTCTGTGCCCCAGTGCAGCAGCTCTGGCAGTGCTGTCCCTGTGCCCATGCTCTGTGCCCCACTGCAGCAGCTCTGGCAGTGCTGTCCCTGTCCCCATGCTCTGTGCCCCAGTGCAGCAGCTCTGGCAGTGCTGTCCCTGTCCCTGTGCCCATGCTCTGTGCCCCAGTGCAGCAGCTCTGGCAGTGCTGTCCCTGTGCCCATGCTCTGTGCCCCAGTGCAGCAGCTCTGGCAGTGCTGTCCCTGTCCCCATGCTCTGTGCCCCACTGCAGCAGCTCTGGCAGTGCTGTCCCTGTGCCCATGCTCTGTGCCCCAGTGCAGCAGCTCTGGCAGTGCTGTCCCTGTCCCCATGCCCGCCGTTCTCTGTGTCACACTCTGCTCTCCCATCTGCTCGCCGCGCCGATGCCATGATGCCGCCATGCCGCCATGCCACGCGCCCGGACTCGCCGCTGGCTCTGTCCCCGCTCTCTGGAGCCCCGTGCTCGCTCACGGGGTGGGCACACGCTTGGGGAGGAGGAGGGGGCTCGCTGCGGGGCTTGGCTTGTCGCTGTGGCGTCATCGTGCGTGCGGTCTCACTGCTCACCATGGCTCACGCTTGCTCTGCGCCGCGCGCGGTCACCTCACTGCTTGCTCTGTGCTGCTGCACATCCATGGCTCACCTTGGCGTCTTCACCCATCTGGTCGTGGCAGCAGCAGCAGCTCCCGACACCCACCACAGCGGGACAGGACCAGGAAGTGCAGGGAGGGAAGGGAAGGAAGGGAAGGAAGGGCAGGCTGTTTTGTGCCGCTAGCTTTTCCCAGGCAGGCAGCGCAGGTGTAGCCAGCAGCTTCGTCCTCGGGGGGTCCCCAGGTGGGCACAGTGTCTGAGGTGCAGTGCTCGGCCCAGCTCTGGGAGCCTCTGCAGCCCCAGCCCCGAGCTATGCCTGACTCCTTTCCTCCTTCTCCTTTCCTCCCCGTTCTCCTCCTCTTCCTCTTCTACTCCTCTCCTCTTCTACCCTCTCTCCCACTGCCCTCCCACTCCCTGTGGATCGCGTTCCCCCGGGGGTCAGCGTGCCCCAGAGCTCCAGGTGGACACAGACTGTGCCCAGCCCCTCCTGGCCCAGCCCCAGCCCCCTGCTGCTGCCGCTGGCGCCCCTGTGGCCTGTCCGTGCTGTCTGCTGGCACCCATCACTGACAGACTCGTGTCCGTGTTCTGAGTATAACTTGCCAAACTCTTTATTCTTTCGATATTTGCAGATATGTGCCACTGTTTCCAACTTTTCATCAACAAAAAGGCCTTTCCAACTCCTTCCAAATTAGAAGATCCAGGTGGTTACACACGGCACCTCTGTACAAATTCTCTCACTTTTCATTGCCTCTCCAGGGCCGGATAAGGGATGGGCACTGGGATTGATCTAAGATTAGAGGCTCGCCCGCCCTCCAGCCAGCATGGGTCCCCCCCTCGGAGACACGCAGGAGCCTTTTAAATCCCCCCAATGTAAAGTCTAGGAAGCGCTGAGACGGCCTGCGCCTGCACTTTAAGCTGGGACATTTCTGGGCCTGCTGGACGCTGTCTGGGCACTGCCCCTTCTGGGGATGCCAGGCGGACGACCCTGCTGGGATGGGAAGACCTGCAGCCGCACCGGGACCGGGACAGCGTGGAGCTGGATGGGCCCAGAGACGCTTTGCTGCTGCCGCGGGCGCCGCTCGCGCTCCGCTCTCCTCCCTCTGCACCTCTGCAGCCTGCATGGACTCCTGCTCCTCCTCCTCTTCTCCTCGCAGCCGAGCAGCCAGCTGTGTCTCTTTAGTTTTCTTCTCTTTCGATCTCTTTGTTTGGTTCTGGGCCCCCAGTCTGGTGAATCGGTGTCCCAGGCGCGCGGGGCTCGTGTCCCTTTCTGATCCAAAGCACACGGGGCCCTCCTGGACTGAGGGGGTTGTAGGACGCTCCAGAGAGATGCTGCCGCTGCCTCCTGCCATTGTTGTGATTCTGAATGTATTGGTTGTGCTCCATGCCATGTATGACTTGGTATTTCCCTCTGTCCTAAGCACTTTGAATGAGTTCTGCTCAACAGACTGTAAATTTCATATTGTATTTATCAGAGTTTGCTCTCCCTCGGGCGCTGGTGGGTCCTGCTCTCGCCGCTCTAGACGTGTGGTAGATATTTATTGTCCATGCTCTTTTGTAAGGGGCTGGTATCTCTGCCCGGTGACCTGTGCTACTTTGTATGGTGCAAGTGTGTTACCAGAATAAATCTGTTGGATTAGTAGAGGTGTGAGTTCCTTCACTGCCTGAGCCTCTCCTGCTTCCATCCATGCTCCACCTGCATCCCATGCCATTTCTGTCTGTCGCCATGTCCTGTGTGCCCCACGGGAGGGGTTGCCCTCATAGCCCCGCTCTGCCAGGAGGAGGACAGCTCTGCTTGCAGTGGGGGGAGAGGAGAGGAGAGAGAGGAGAGCTGGCTGGGGCTGGGCCGAGTGTCCGAGTGTCCCTACGGCGCCGGGTGAGGGCCTGGGCGCTGGCAGGGCCGGCTGGGAGAGCAGGGCTCTGTTCTGGAGCCCGCTGGGACAGGGGCCCGTGTCTCGGGGTCCCGTGCCCGGCTCTAACGCGCCTGTGTCTCTTCTCTTCCAGTCCCGGAAGGGCGCGGACCCGGAGCGCGACAAGAAGGTGCCGGAGTGTAAAGCGGACAGTATTGGCAGCGGGCGGGCCATTCCCATGAAGCAGGTTCGGTGCTCCCCTTCGGCCCCGCGAGACCCCGCGGGCTCCGGGCAGCGCGGGCTGGGGCCTCTGCTCAGCGCTGGGGGCTCCGGGGGCTCTGGGGCTGGCTGGAGCCCCTATACCAGGGGGCTACACACCCACCGGGACCAGCAGCTGTGAGCCCTGGCTCGGGGCTGGCTGGTGACCCCAGGGACTGCCTGGGGGCTGGCTGGGGGCTGGTTGGAGCCCCTGTGCCTGGGGGGCTGCACACCCACTGGGACCAGCAGCTGTGAGCCTTGCCTGGGGGCTGGCTGGTGCCCCTGTGCCCGGGGGCTGGCTAGGGCCTGGTTGGAGCCCCTGTGACCCCAGGGTTGGCGGGGGCTGGCTGGAGCCCCTGTGCCTGGGGGGCTGCACACCCACTGGGACCAGCAGCTGTGAGCCCTGCCTGGGGGCTGGCTGGTGCCCCTGTGCCCGGGGGCTGGTTGGAGCCCCTGTACCCGGGGGCTGGCTGGTTCCCCTGTGCCCAGGGGCTGTTTGGTGTCCCCCTGTACCCGGGGGCTGGCTGGGGGCTGGCTGGTGCCCCCGTGCCCGAGGGCTGCACACCCACCAGGATCTCCTGCTGCTGCTGCCGTGCAGCCCGTGCCGGGCTGGGTGGGAGCTGCAGCAGTGGCTGCAGAGCAGTTCCAGCAGATGGCATCCATGCCCCACTGCAGCCTCTCTGCTCCTCTTCTCTCCTGTTCTTTCCACTCCTGCTCCTGCCAGGGCAGGAAGGGGGTTCCTGTCCTCATGGGCTGCTACAGAGAGCTGTGAGCGCAGTGCCCACACCGTGAGCCACTGCGAGTCTGAGGGAGGCACTGCTTCCTCCAGCAAGAGCTGGAGCTCCAGCTCCTGCCTCCTGGCTTCCAGGGAGCCTGAACTGCCTGGGTCCACGCCACACTGGTGCCTGCCCCCGTGTCCAACACTGGCAAGCAGTGGTGGCTGATGTGCCAGCGAGCCAAGCTGTGTGGATTGGCTGGATGGTGTTTCCATCAGAATTTCCTTGCATTTCAGGAAAGACTGATCTGGCTTTGCTCCTGCCTTGCACCTTGTGCCCCTGCTGTGGATGCATTTACCCTCTGCTGGCCCCTCTGTGCCCCATGTACCCCCCAGCTCTGCCAGGGCTGAGCACAGGGCCAGTTGTGTCTCTGCATTGCAGGAAGGTGGGATGTGAGGCAGGAGAGTAGAGGCTCCATCCCTGCCAGGTTCTGGCTGCCTGGTACAATTCTATGCTGGGATTCCATGGGGAAGGACTCAGTGAGGCCAGGCTAGCTGGGAGTGTGGGTCAGAAGAGAGACCCTGCTCATTGCTGGAGCTGCCAAAGCCCCTGCCCTTGCCCACCCTGGAGTGATGCTGAGGCAGGTGTGTGCAGGGCTGTTGGTGCCCCGGGCACGGTCTGTGCTGAGAGCAGGCTGGGGTTGGCAAGGCTCTGGGAGGGTCGGCTCTGGGGCCAGGAGCAGTGACAGCAGCAGTGCCAGGGTGGGGACAGTGGGATCTCACACACGGGGCTCTGCTCCTGAGGTGCCCACGTGTGGCACAGCCCCAGCAGGAGGAGGCAGCCCAGCTGCACGGGGCCGTGCCCTGCTCTGGCAGCACACGGCCTGCTGGTGGGCAGGGGCGTTTTGTGGTGGGTCATTGTTGGTGTGCAGGGGTTCTTTGTGGTGGGTTGTTGTTGATGTACAGGGGGTTGTTGGTGTGCAGGGGTTGTTGATTGCCCTGGATTCTTTGTTTGCAGTGGCAGAGCCCCTATGCTCTGGTTTGGGGTCAGCAGGGGAAGCAGTGTGTGGCTGTTGAGTGGTGAGGTAGAGGAGGCAAGAGTAGAGCACTGGAGCCCTCAGTGAGACCTGGCTTGGTTCCCAGGTCCTGCTGCTGCCCTGCTGGAGGGCTGGTCCTGCAGGGACCTGAGCCTCTCGTGCCTGGACCTTTGTGTTCCTTTTCCAGGGTCTGCCCCACCCAGCAGGGCAGGGTGATTGCTTTACCTGCTCCTGTGTCTCCAGGCTGCTGACAGGGCCTGGCCTGTTGGTTTAGTGGGATTAAGTCATTCCATGCTGTTCCTGTGTGAAATGGGGAGAGCAGGGACCAACAGAGGTGCAGGTCTGCAGCACAACCTGTGCATCCTTTCTGGGCTTTGCAAGGAGGAGGAGGTGGCAAGCTGCTGCCTGGTGCAGGACTGGGCAGAGGGACCCAAGAGGGACTCACAAGGAGAGCCTGGAGCAGAGAGTTCCCATGGGAGGTGCAGGTCCATGCTGGGTTCAGGACTGCCAGAGCTGCAAGAGGTGATTTCACAGAGGTCAGAGATCCTGGCAGTGTTTCTACAGGAGCATTCCTGGGGGAAGGGGTGTTTGACAGGTGGGCACAGCAGATATCCACACGTGGCTTGTTGGGAGGGGTTGTTGGGGGGTCCATAGTGGGGTTGGCCCTGCAGCTTGGCACACTCCTGCTGTGGCCCTGTGCCACACGGAGTGGTGGCTTGGTGCCACCAGTGGGGACAGGAGCAACGACTGCCAGGGGGTGCAGACTGTGTCACAGAGATTTGGGACAGGGGGTGCTGGCTCTGGTCTCTGGTATGGATGTGCCCCTTCTGGAAGATGGTGGAGGTCTCACAGCTTGCTCTCTCTGAGGCACTGGAGAGTGGGGCCTGCAGTTAGTTTTCCTCTTGGACTGGTCCTGCCCAGCTGTAAGAGCAGAGAAGCTGGAGGGTTTGGGGCAGTAGTGGCAAATGGGCAGGATCTGCTGCCTGGCCTTGTGGCCAGCCTTGGACTGTGGGCTTCCCTTGGCATGGGCACTGCTGGGCTGGCACGTTGGTGCTGTGCTGCTGGCAGGTCACCTCGGGGGAGCAGGGTTCCTGTGCATGGGAGAAGGAGGCTGCTCTGGGCTTCCTGTGCCAGCCAAGGGCTGAAGGCAGCATGCTGTGGGGCAGCAGGCTCACCCATGGCCCCATGGCTGCAGGCACTGTGATCCATGATCCCTTCCTGGCCTCTCTGAGCACAGAACAGGCTTTGGGAAATGCTGGAGCCTCCTCAGCATGAGAGAGCCGGGTCTGCATGGAGCCAGGAAGCAGGAGCTGGGCTGGATGCTGCAGAAAGAGGAGCACTGGGGAGTGCCTGAGGAGGGGTGTGTGTTGCTGCTGCAGGGTGCTTGGTTGTCACTTGTCACTGCCTTCTCCAGCACAGCACCTCTGGGTGACCTGATCTGTCTCCCTTATGCATGTCTGGAAAAGATGGAGCTGCCAAGGGGACAGGTGAGACTGTGGCTGTGGGGCCCCACCGAGCTGGGACAGCAGCCAGGCACCCTGCAGGCAGCTGGTGCCTCTGCCAGGGCAGCTCTGTGCAGGACTCAGGCCTGTGTGCCAGTGTCCTTGCGGTGCTGCTCTGCCAGGCTGGCAGAGTTCCTTCGTGGCCGGACATCTGTCCCCAACAAGTGGGTTAATGATGCCAGGAGTCAAAGCTCCTCAGCTCTTCGTAACCAGGAGAGAGCTAATTGCACATCCAGCAGATCTGTGTGGGAGGGCTGCGAGGAGCACGCTGGCAGCCTGGGGGTCCAGTGGAGCACACTGGCAGCCCGGGGGTCCAGTGGAGCACACTGGCAGCCTGGGGGTCCCGAGGAGTGTGCTCGCAGCCCGGGGGTCCCATGGCAGCCCGGGGGTCCCGTGGGACACGCTGGCAGCCCGGGGGTCCTGTGGCAGCCCGGGGGTCCCGTGGGACACGCTGGCAGCCCGGGGGTCCTGTGGCAGCCCGGGGGTCCCCTGGAGCACACTGGCAGCCCGGGGGTCCTGTGGGACATGCTCGCAGCCCGGGGGTCCCCTGGCCCTAGCCCTGGCCCTGGCCTGGCTCTGCTCGGGGTCCCCTGCTCTCCAGCAGGGCCCAGGGCGGGCGACTCCTCCTCCTTGGGAGCTGGGATCATGCTGGGAGCTTAGATTACATTTAAATTGCCATTTGCATTTTCCAATCAATACGCGACTTCACAATTAAGTTTGGTGTTAAAATTCTTAGCAAAAAGTGAGTGGAAGGGAGATTTGTGGAGTAAACGAGTCCTCTGGGGGCCATCGCCGCTGCCTGCTTCATTACGCTGCATATTGCTGCTGCTGCTTTTCCCGAGCAGCGGCACAGCCCGGAGCAGGGCTGGGGCGGGACACGGGGACAGCGAGCTGGGATGGGGACACGGGGACAGCAAGAGGGGCTGGGGCCCCCTTGTGTGGGACACGGGACAAACCTGGGGAGCAGCTGGTCCCTGCAGGTCGTGCCAAGGTGCAGGATGAGGCTGAGGGGCAGCACAGGGACACTGGCTGCTGGCAGCACAGGGACATTGGGTGGCGGCAGCACAGGGACTCTGGCTGGTGGCAGCACAGGGACACTGAGTGGTGGCAGCAGGGACACGGGCAGACCCTCGCCATGGGTGGCTCCCCTGCTGGACTCCTGTTCCCACCAGGGCTGCAGTGCCTGCTGCTCCAGCCCAGCTCTGGGTTTGGGTGTCCTGGCTTGCTGCAGGCTGGGGCTCAGGAGCTGCTCTCTTCCCAGCTGCTCTGCAGGCAGCCTGTGCTTGGGCAGGCTGCAGGTGCTGCACTGGGGGCTCCAAGGTGCAGCAGGTTGGAGTCACATCGAGGAAGGAGAGGAACAGTTCTGCAGGGTGCTACAAAAGGCCAGGTCAGACTGGAACTGAGCTGGGTTTAAGGCCAGAAGGGAGATCATCATGCCCAGAAGAGATCACTGTGTCCAGAAGGAATTGTCCCACTCAGAAGCCAGAGAATTCCACAGTTCTGTTCTGTTGGCTTTGAGTCAGATCTGTAACTTCAGCCTGGTCTGGAGCAGATTTGTTTGAAAAATACCAAACAAATGTTCTGAATTCCAGAGAATTCACCGTTTACCTGGGTGAGCTGGTGGATGTTGAGCTGGCTTTGTGTGGGAGGAGGAGCAATTGTTTTCATACCCTGTATGGGAAATGTGTGTCCCAGCTGTGGTGTTAGAGAGAACAGTCTTGGCTGGGCCCAGAGCCAGTGCCGAGGAACCGTGGGTGCTGCTGGCTGTGTGTGGGAGGATGGCACCCAGCACCCAGCAGCTGCCATGGCATGGCATGGCATGGCATGGCATGGCATGGCATGGCATGGCATGGCATGGCTACCACCTCGCCTGGCAGGGGCAGGGACACCAGGATCCCCCCTGCCCTGGGGAGGAGCAGTGTCCATCCCTGCAGGATTTGTGAGCAGGTTGGAGTGGCGTGGTGCAGCTGAGCCTGTGCAGGAGGGAGGGATGAGGTGAGCTGCCAGCCCTCCTGCTGCTCTGCTTTGCTGAGTGTCACAGGTGGGAGCTGACACTGTGCCCTGTCTGACCCTACAGGTGCTACCAGACCGAGGTGCCTTTCTCTGAGAGCCCTGGCAGCTGCTCAGTGAGGGCACACCCAGCCCAAGAGTCACAGCTGGGCTGCTCCCAGCCAGTCCCTGTGCAGGGCCAGCCCTGGCAGCCACTGCAGGCTCCTGCCATCCTGAGCAGGGCTGTGCCTGTGGGGACAGTCACTGCACTCATTGACACCATGCAGTTGTTACGTTTTTCTGCTTTTATGTTTTCTTGGGGTTCATTTTAGCAAGGCATTGAGGAACGGGGTGGCTGCACCTCTCTAAGTCCTTCTGTTGGACGCAGGTTTGCCATTTATAACCACTCTTGTTCTCAGACATGGATATGTGTTGAGACCTTGCACTTGCCCCTCCCCTCCCCTCCCCTCCCCTCCCCTCCCCTCCCCTCCCCTCCCCTCCCCTCCCCTCCCCTCCCCTCCCCTCCCCTCCCCTCCCCTCCCCTCCCCTCCCCTCCCCTCCCCTCCCCTCCCCTCCCCTCCCCTCCCCTCCCCTCCCCTCCCCTCCCCTCCCCTCCCCTCCCCTCCCCTCCCCTCCCCTCCCCTCCCCTCCCCTCCCCTCCCCTCCCCTCCCCTCCCCTCCCCTCCCCTCCCCTCCCCTCCCCTCCCCTCCCCTCCCCTCCCCTCTCCTCTCCTCCCCTCTCCTCTCCTCTCCTCTCCTCTCCTCTCCTCTCCTCTCCTCTCCTCTCCTCTCCTCTCCTCTCCTCTCCTCTCCTCTCCTCTCCTCTCCTCTCCTCTCCTCTCCTCTCCTCTCCTCTCCTCTCCTCTCCTCTCCTCTCCTCTCCTCTCCTCTCCTCTCCTCTCCTCTCCTCTCCTCTCCTCTCCTCTCCTCTCCTCTCCCCTTTGCCCATCCCTCTTTGCCATAGCTTTTCCCTAGATGTGCTTGCTGTGAGCATCCAGCTGTGATTCCAGGGGTGTTGCTTGCCCCTGGCAGACTTTGGCAGAGCAGGAGCTGTGGTTCAGCTGCCACAGGCCCTGTTCTCACCAGCTCCTTCTGCCTGCTCCTCACTGAGTTCTTCAGCCCACGAGGGCGAGGTACCAGATCTGACACGGGACCTGATCCTGCCCACACACAGCTCTGCCCTGGCCTCTCTGCCCTGGCCTCTCTGTTTTGCTCTTCCATCCCTGCATGTGTGGGAGGCAGTTTCTTTGCTGCTTGAGCACTGAGTGGGGTGGTCTTGAGGTTTCTGCCGGCTCTGCAGCGTTTATTGCAGATTTCACGGTCGTGTCTGCCAGTGCTGTCCCCCAGCCCTTCGTGCAGCAGCAGCAGCTCAGTCTCCAGGCACGGCCATGGGGCCCCCAAATAATGCTGAGGCTGGCAGGGCTGAGATTTCTGCCCAGGTTTTTGCCAAGTTAAGAGCAGGCAGTCTGGGTGTCTGTCCAGAACTTTCGGAGGGGCCAGGCCTGGCAGTTGGTAAATCCACTTTTTCCCAGACTTTGTTACTCATTCCTGCTTTTGTCCCCCCATGCTGTGTTCCCCCCAGCTGACAGAGTGCTTGGTGTGCTGTCCCTGCTCCAGAGCCCTTGCACCTGATGTCTGCCCCAGCTTCCTTCTCCCTCTCCACCTTTGTCCTTACCTGCTGCATGACAAATTGCTTCTGGAGGTGGATTTCCTGGGGAGACAAAAAGGAATGGGGAGAGGATGAGGATTGTCTGTGCTCTGAGCTGTGGTTCAGTGGAGTTAGTTCTGGGTTATCCTGGGGGTAAGAGGGAGTTGGGCACATGGGAGTGCAATAGTTTCCTGGGAGTGTGTTCTGCCAGTGACAGCAGGGTGGGTCTCAGGTGAAATCCTGGTGATCCTAACTCTCAGCTGCTCAGGACCTGCACTCCCTTCTGGGATATGTCCCTGCTCTGTTTGACAGCTCTCAGAATCACAAGCAGGCAAGAAAAAGTGCATCCCTTGGGAGACCTGTGTTTAGAGTGTTGTTTCTCAGTCAGCCCCTGCCTGTCCCCAGTTTTCCCTGCCCTGACTGTCCCTCTGTGCTCTGGGTGGTGGGAGAAGGCCTGGGAGCAGTCTGTGTCTGGTGGGGAGGTTGGCTCTGCCCTCTGTGTGCACTGCCCTTCAGCATGGAAGAGTTTCTCAGGGGATGTGTTTTGGGACACCAGAGGATGTGATGGGTCCCTCAGAGGAGCTGAGCATTGGCACTGACGTGTGGAGACCCTCATCCCTGGAGGGGAGGGCTGTCTGTGGGGACTGGGGGGCTGTAAGGACCTGCAGCCCAGGGGAGCGAGGGAAGGCTGACCTAGAAGATGTTTTCTGGAGTCTGCTCGTTCCTTCTCAAATTCCAGTCTGCAAGGGGCAGTGCTGGCAGGGCTGGGGGGTCAGGACCAAGCCCCAGGTGAGACTCTTGTCTTGCAGGGCATCCTCCTCAAGCGCAGCGGCAAGTCCCTCAACAAGGAGTGGAAGAAGAAGTACGTGACCCTGTGTGACAACGGGGTGCTCACCTACCACCCCAGCCTGCACGTGAGTCCTGGGCTGGGGCAGGGAGTGGGGTGGGCAGAGCAGGGTCCCAGGCTGTGCTGCTGCTGCAGTGCTCCTGTGCTGCTCCTGCTGCTGCAGTGCTCCTGCTGCAGTGCTCCTGCTGCTGCTGCAGTGCTCCTGTGCTGCAGTGTCCCAGGGCTGTGCTGCTGCCGCTGCGGTGCTCCTGTGCTGCTCCTGCTGCTGCTGCAGTGCTCCTGCTGCTGCAGTGTCCCAGGGCTGTGCTGCTGCTGCTGCAGTGCTCCTGTGCTGCTGCTGCTGCAGTGCTGCTGTGCTGCAGTGTCCCAGGGCTGTGCTGCTGCCGCTGCGGTGCTCCTGTGCTGCTGCTGCTGCAGTGCTCCTGCTGCAGTGCTGCTGCCGCTGCAGTGCTCCTGTGCTGCTGCTGCTGCAGTGCTCCTGCTGCAGTGCTGCTGCGCTGCTGCAGTGCTCCTGTGCTGCAGTGTCCCAGGGCTGTGCTCCTGTGCTGCTGCAATGCTCCTGTGCTGCAGTGTCCCAGGGCTGTGCTGCTGCTGCTGCAGTGCTCCTGTGCTGCAGTGTCCCAGGGCTGTGCTCCTGTGCTGCTGCAGTGCTCCTGTGCTGCAGTGTCCCAGGGCTGTGCTCCTGTGCTGCTGCAATGCTCCTGTGCTGCAGTGTCCCAGGGCTGTGCTCCTGTGCTGCTGCAGTGTCCCAGAGCTGTGCTCCTGCTGCTGCAGTGCTCCTGCTGCTGCCATCGTGGCAGAGAGGGGCTGGGGAGACTTTGGGAGCAGATGGAAGTTCTGGGCTCTGCCCTGGGCAGGAGTTCAGTGCTGGCCAGCCCCAAGCAGCCTTTTCAGCAGACCTGGCTCTTGCCAGGGTCTGGAGGAGGCTCTCTGTGTTTGTCAGTGTTGGGCTGCTGGAAGCACGCTCTGTGCAGGGCTCACTGGAGGCTGCAGCTCTCTCCTGTTTGCCTGCTCAGGCCAGCAGGGCAGGGCCTGCCTGCAGGGTGAGGAGCAGGCAGGGAGCTCCCTGCAGCCGTAGCTGCTGGTGCCATTTGGGTGTGGATCGTTCCCTGGCTGCTGGGTGCTGGCAGAGGGAGGTGGCTGCAGAGCCGAGCTGCTCTGATCCCTGTCTGTGCCTGGCTCAGGCACGCAGCTGCTGCCCCATCCATCTCTGTCAGCTCCCCACTGTGGGGCTAATGGCTTCTTCCCTGCTGCCCCTGGAGCACAGTGTGCTGCTGCAGCACGGACAGACACACCTGTGACAGCCCCAGCCCCTCTGCACAGACAGACAGACGGGCAGACGGGCAGTGCTTGGGCTGCAGGGACAGCAACAGGGTGCTGCAGCTCTTTGGAGTGTCCCCAGGCCCTCAGTCTGTCCTGATCTCCTCAGATGGGTGCTCTTGGACTGCCCTGGCCTCAGTGCTAACCCTTTGCCATGCTCAGTTACTGAGCTCCAGAGCCCCTGGAGCCTCCTGTCCTGGAGCTGGAGACCCAACCATTGCATTTCCTTTCTCTGACAGGTTGGAGATTTTTCTTAGAGTCCTGAATGCCCATACTGTGCTGTAGTCTGCAGTTCTCCAACTTTGTGACCCCAGTTTTTGGTCTTTGGAGCACCAGACCAGGAGGGAGTGGCTGCTGCTGCCATCTCTGTGTGCTCACCTGTGCACCTGTGTGTATGGGCTTATCATATTTCCAGCATGGAAATTACCTTGCTATTACCATCAGCTGTGGAGGCAGAGCAATTTCTGGGTTGTTGTTCAGCTACTCTCAGATGCTGCTGCTGCCACACACCAGGCCTTTTTTCTCTCCTTTTTTCACCATTCCTTCCTCAGGGGGTGATGGAGATTGATGCCACTCACTTTCCTTCCTGCACTCCAGTGTTTCATTTCATTATTGTGTTGCCCTGGGAAGAAACCTGGTTTGCTTCCAGCTGGTGCCAGTGGTGATGCACAGCTGAGGGTGGTGCCTCTGTGCCCAGCCTGCAGGGCAGCTCTGGACCTTGCCCCTGAGATAGCAGCTGTGTCCTGGCTGTGTTTGCCTACAGGGGTGTGGATGGCACGTGGCAGGGAGCGTGGGGCTCCTCAAGGCTGGGCTCTGTGCTCCTGGGCACTGCCTGCCCAGGGGCTGGGGACAAGAGGGGACAGATCCTGGCAGCCTGCACCGTGTCCCATGGCCTGCTGCTGTTCTGGCAGCGTGCTGGTGCATCCCCAAAGCCTCTCTGCCCCTCTGTACTGGGGCAGACCTGCCTGGAGGGGTAGATGCAAGGACAAGCAGGAGGAGGAGGAGGTTGGAATTGCCAGAGGAGGAGACAAGCAGAGCACATTGGGGTGGCACAAACCTGTGCTCCCGAGGATCCCAGGCTGGCTGGGGTGAGGGGAGCTGTGGGCTAGAACAGAGCACAGAGCAGCAGCCAAGGGGACATGCAGCATCCAGCTCTTGCCGTGGGATGGGGAGTCCCAGCTCCTTCCTGCCTGTCCCACCACGTGTCTGGGGGATGGCAGAATTCTGGGTGCAGCTCAGGGTCCCTGAGGGCAGGCTGAGCCTTGCAGGAAGAGTCCTCGCTGCCCATCAGGATCTTCAATGTCCCACAGCATTTTTGTGCTCTTTCTGTGTTCCCAGGGCTGTTCCTTGGCATGAGTCAGGGCAGTTCCTCCCTTGTCTTCTCTTCCATTCTCTCTGCATTCTCTCCCTGTCCCTGCTGGGGTGGGTGTCAGCACCTCAGAGATCAGCAGCCCTAATTTGCTTCTCCTCCAGGGCACATCTGGCCAGGGTGTGTCTGCCCCGTTGGATGGAGGTCAGGCCCCTGATTTTACCAACCAGAGCTTCCTGTGGAGCTCATGTGCTTTTGGGAGTTCATCACTCAGTCTATTTCTGGATCTAGATCATGGCCCCTCCAGCCCAACTGAAAAGTTTCCTCAGCAGGAGTCAGGAGTGAGCTCTGGGTTTGCACGTGCTGGTGAGCTGGCCCAGGCCTGGAACTGCTGTCCTGGAGGGAGCAAATCTGCCCTGGCCCCAGCCCAGCCTCGTGCTCAGAGCTGTGGGGCTGCCAGTGGTTCCTGCCCCAGTGCCACAGTGCCTCTGCCCCGGAGCCCAGGTGGGCCAGGGACAGGCAGGTGCAGGGCTGATCCTGCCTTCAGCAGAGCTTTCCTTCTCCTGTGCCTCTCCCTTTCTGTGAGGCTGTGCAGGACAGGAGAACAGGTTGTGTGAGAGCCTGGTGCAGTGTGCCATCCCTTCCCCAAGGGCTCGGGGAGCTGTGCTGTGGGGAAGGGGCAGGGCTGAGCCCGTGCTGCACGCTGCCAGGGAAGCAGCTCCCATTTTGCAGCCAGTGGAGCCATTCACACAATCACCTTCTGTTAATTCTATCTGCAACATCAATTAAATTGTTTGTAGAAACTAATTGAATGTGGCTTAATCACACATCTTAATAGCTTTCCACGCTTTGAACTCGTTGTTAATTCCAGTAATAAAATGAAATGAGAGAACTGGCTGGGTAATTAGCGAGGAGGCTTGGGAAGAAATTGCAGTTTTATGGTGGGTAATAAAAGGCGAGCGGCAGTGACCGCTCGCTCGGGCAGGCAGCGGCGAGAGCTTTGCTGAGTGAGGGAAAGTGCAGCCCTGAGAGAGCCTGCCAGGGCTGGGAAAAGGGCTGGGACCAGGGCTGGAACCAGGGCTGGGAAAAGGGCTGGGACAAGGGCTGGAACCAGGGCTGGGACCAGGGCTGCACAGGGCTGGGACAAGGGCTGAGAAAAGGGCTGGGAAAAGGGCTGGGACAAGGGCTGTGCCAGGGCTGCACAGGGCTGGGACCACGGCTGGGACAAGGGATGGGAAAAGGGCTGGGAAAAGGGCTGGCACCAGGGCTGGGACAAGGGCTGTGCCAGGACTGTACGAGGGCTGGCACCAGCCTGCACCCTGCTGCTGGTGTAGGGGCACCCAGGGCACTGGGAGTGCCAAGGTCTGAGCCAGGCTGCCCAGCCCCTGTGGGCATGGGAGGGTGTGTGGTGACCTCCTTGTGAACTGGAGTAAACCCAAGCCCCCCAGAGCAGCTGGGAGGCACAGCAAGAGACACAGTGATCAGGAGGGATTTGGAGTCTGCAGCCTTGTTCTGACTGAAGGCTGAGGGCAGAGTGATAGCTACGGTCTGCACATGGGGCTTTGGTTGTATAATGGACTGTCGACCAGAAGAAATGCTGGAAGCACCAAGTTTTGAATAATAGGAAGCTCTGCAGGAGAATGAGCAAGGGAGTTACCTGAGTTCTGTTGGTTTGGGTTTCTCTTACCCCAGCTGTGACTTGAGAGAGAATTTTTAGGTATCCCATTGCTTGTACTGTACTTCTATTCCATCCCATCCCATCCCGTCCCGTCCCGTCCCGTCCCGTCCCGTCCCGTCCCATCCCATCCCATCCCATCCCATCCCATCCCATCCCATCCCATCCCATCCCATCCCATCCCATTGTTAGCTGTTGCTGTTGAGTGCTGGGCTGAGCCAGGGCTGGTGGGGAGCAGGAGTGCTGAGCCAGGGGTGGTGGGGAGCAGGAGTGCTGAGCCAGGGGTGGTGGGGGGCAGGAGTGCTGGGCTGAGCCAGGGATGGTGGGAGCAGGAGTGCTGAGCCAGGGGTGGTGGGGGGCAGGAGTGCTGAGCCAGGGGTGGTGGGGAGCAGGAGTGCTGAGCCAGGGGTGGTGGGGAGCAGGAAGTCACCTGTGTGCCTTTGGCTCCATCTGGTCTCTGATCCCCGGCCGTGCCTCCCCACGTGGGCTCGTCCTGGCATCCCACAGGCTCAGTGCTGGTTCTGGGGCTGGGGAGCTGGGTGTGTTTGTGTGGGGCAGGGCTGACCCCTCCCTTCTGCCTGTGCTGCAGGACTACATGCAGAACGTGCATGGGAAGGAGATTGACCTGCTGAGAACCACGGTGAAGGTGCCGGGCAAGCGTCTGCCCAGGGCCACGGCAGCGCCCGGCGCCAGCCCCAAGGCCAACGGGCTCAACAAGGACAGGAGCAGCTCTCAGCTGGCAGCAGGCACAGGTAAGAGCTGCTGTGGGGGCACAGAGCCAGCATCCTTGGCTTTGCTGGGCTGGGAGCACAGCCCCTTCTGAGGGCACTCCTGGCTGGCTTTCACCACCCTGGAGGAGCCCCTTTGGTGGGCATTAGCATTTCTGTGCTCTCCCAGGTAAGCTGCTCTTAGGGGTTGTGCTGCTTGGTGGCCAGGACAGAAGAACATCACTGGCAGTGTGAACCCTTGAGGAATTTTAAGGCTGCTGAGCTGCTACACGTGGTCAAAGCTGCTGCTCCCTAAATCAGGGAAATCCCAAGGCTCTTGGCTCCTGACAAGTTGTCAGAATTCTGTTTCTTTCTGGTTTTGGGACCCTGTTTCCTCCTCACTTTCCCCTGGAGAAATGGTGAGGATGTGGTTTGGGGTCATCACTCTGTGTGTACACTGAAGAGTTGCCCCAGAGTGTGGTGAGGTGGGAATGGGAGGCTGGCTGCCCTCTGGCCTCTCACAGAGTTCCTGCCATGCTCCTTCCTGCTGCTGCCATGGGAGCTTCTCACCCTGCCTGGGGGAGCTCTTGAACTTGGGGCCCACATTTCCCAGAGCCTTTCCTGTGCTTGGGGCTGGTGTCCTTGGCCAGGGTGGGCAGTTCCCACCTGCCTTCTGCCCAGCTAGCTGCTGGCACAGTCTGGTGCACAGGGAATGGAGAAGGCTCTGGTTGGGATGCTGAGGGAGTGCTGGTGCTGTGCTGGCCACAGAAACCCTTCTGAGCCCAGGACTGCTGCTGAGGTGAGCTTGGGGGCACATGCCCTTGTTGTTCATGGCTGCTCTGTGCCCTGCTCTGCCCCTGGCCAGGGGCTGTCAGCACAGAGCTTCAGTGCAGCTGGGCTGAGTGCCAGGAGCTGCTGGATCACACACAGACACGGACAGGCAGTGGGGCACAGTGACATCTCTGCTCTCATGGTGCCATCACGAGCCACCCAAACCCAGCCTGCTGCTCCTGTCAAGCCAGAGGTCATCTTGGATAATCCATCTGCCTGTCCTTGCCTTGGCTCTCCACTGTACCCTGCAGCTCTGTCACCACCAGCCACGCTCAGCTGCCCCAGCGTGGGGACAGTTCCTGATCCTGCTCAGGGACACTTCTCTGCCTGCCTGGCAGAGCTGCCTTGTCTGGGCTCTGGCTGGGCACAGGTGTCAGAGCTGGGGGCAGGATGCAAACCACAGAGGAGCTTATGCTGCTGTCCAAGCAACTGCTCACTTAGCCCCTTACCCTACATGCAGCCATGCTCCTGGTGCTGTTGGGCTGACCAGGAGCAGGGTGGGATGTGCCTGGGTTGGGATGTGCCTGGGTTGGGATGTGCCTGGGTTGGGATTTACCTGGGCTGGGATGTGCCTGGGTTGGGATTTACCTGGGTTACTGATCACTGATCACTGGGTTGGGATGTGCCTGGGTTGGGATGTCCCTGGGTTACTGATCCCTGCTGCTGGAAACCAGAGCCAAGGAGCAAGTGTGGCATGAGACCCTTCAGTCTGGGCCACAGAGCTGGAGCAGGCACAGTGAACAGGGCTGGAGTTGGAGCAGTTCACATGGGGGAGGAGGTGAAGTTTCCTAGCAGGGGGGAATTTGTGCACCAAGTGCACAGATGGGACACAGACCCTCTCTGTCTTACCCATGTGCAGTGACCAGGGCTGGATTCAGGGCTGGTGGGAAACTGCCTGGCTTCAAGTTAGCAGTGACCCCACAGTTCTGCCACCTTTGGGACTGTGGATGAGACTATTGCTGGATCCACTGGGCATCTCTTATCTGACACCTATTTTGGGAACTGCAGAGGAAGCACTTCACAGTTTGCAGTTCTTTGCCAGTCACAAGTTAATCTTCAGAGGACACAAACTTTGGGGACATGAGGGATTTGCTGTCTTGCCCCAAGAGTCTCTGGGCACAGCCAGTGGATGGAGTTCAGAGCAGGTGTCTGTGGTTCCTCTGGGCCCTAGACTCTGCAGAGGTGAGTGAGTGTGCTGGCTGCTGTCCTGCACACACAGTCCCCACCTGGCAGGAGCAAATCCAGGGACATGGAGGGGAGAAGAGTGCCCTGTATGTGGCTGGAATACATGGATGCAGTGCTCTGGTGAGGATTCAGAATAACTCCAAAGCAGGTACAGACAGCTTCAAGTTAAATACAGTAGGAATGAGGGAAGGACTTGAGTTTGTGAAACCAGCAGGGGCTCTGAGCTCAGTCATGATCCACTTTACAATTAAGCTTGGTTTTAGTTTGGGTTGGATGAGTTCCCATTGTCCAGAGGAGGGCATGGAGATGCTCCCAGGGCTGGAGCCCTCTCCTGCAGAGACAGGCTGGGAGAGCTGGAGGTGTTATCCTGGAGAAGAGAAGGCTCTGGGGAAGAACTCAGAGCCCTTCCAGTGCCTGGAGCTGGAGAGGGAGCTTGGACAGGGCCTGGAGTGATGGGACAAGGGGGATGATGTTATCCTGGAGGAGGGGAGGTTTAGATTGGGTATTAGGAAGTTCTTCCATGTGCAGGTGGTGAGGTCCTGGTACTCAACAGGTTGGCCAGATGAGCTGGGAGTGTCCAGGGCCAGTTGGGACAGGGCTTGGAGAACCCTGGTCCTGTAGAAGGTGCCAGTGGCAGGGGATGGGACCACAGTGGTTGGGCTGGAGAGGGCAGGAAAGGGATGAGCAGATGTGCCAGGGCTGGCAGGGGTCATGGCCTGGTGTTCACTGGAGGTGTGGGTCAGGATTCTCTGCTGCTCCTCTTCCCAGTGTCACTTCCCTGGCCCCTCCCTCACGGCCCCCAGCTGCATCCTTGCTCTGTTCTTCACTTTCACCTTGGGCTGTGCTGCATCTCATCGTTCTGGCTGGAGGAACAGGAGCAGCTCCTGTCCAAGTGCAGGTGGGATGAAAAGGGACTTCAGTGGGGGAGGAAAGAGCCAGTGTCAGCCAGCACAGAGCCCAGCCTCAGCCCAGCTGAGCTCTGGGTTCTTGCTTCACAGAGTTGGCAGGGACCTGCTGAGAGTGTTAGCAAGGGGAGCAGGGCCAGGGAGGCTCTGGGGCACAGACCCAGCCAGGCAGCAGCACTGCAGCTCTGGGCTCCAGAGCTCCCTGAGGGCAGGGGAGGGCGAGAGCTGGGCAGGAACCCTGCCTTGGAGTGGGGAGAGAAGGGGAGTGCAGGGAGAGCTGCAGCTGTGCTGGGGTGGCTGTGGCTGCAGGCAGCGACTGGAGGAGCTCCCAGCAGCAGAGATGGGACTGCAGGGAGCCAGAGCACGAGAGTGAAGGGAGCAGGCTGGAGGGGACAGCTCTGCTCTGCTCTGCTCTGGGGGCTCTGCAGCTTGCTGAGAACCACGAGTGTCCCGTGGGGTGTGCTGGAGAGCAGGCAGCACCGTGTCCCCAGCAGGGGAGGCTGAGCAGGACGGGCCAGTCTAACTCAGCACTCAGCTGGGAGCTCGAGCTCTGGGTGCTTTAGGGTGAGCACTGCTGCTGGTCAGTTCTCTGCAGCCTGGGGCACGGTCTGCATGGTCTGACACGTGTGTTGGGGCCAGTGGAGTGTGAGTGCTCCTGCATCTCCTCCAGGAGCGTGTTCCAGGGGGTGACAATGGGGGGCACTGCTTGGCTGATGCTCTGTTTGCTCTGAGGTGATGGGGGCCCAGCTGTCCTGGGCTGGGCTCTGTGTGCTGGCACCGAGTGCTGGCTGCACAGCCCGGCCAGGGAGCAGCCAGGACACAGAGTGGGAGCGTGCCCAGCCCTGGGCTGTGTGCCAGGGGCTGTGGGAGGGAGCCCGTGCTGGCCTCAGCCTCTGCAGGGCTGGGATGGCAGGGGCTGGAGCTGGGTGCAGGCTGAGCTCTGTGTGCCCCTGAGCAGGGCTGGGCACAGCTCAGAGTGACCCTGAGCAGGGCTGGGTGCAGCTCAGTGTGATCCTGAGCAGGGCTGGGTGCAGCTCAGAGTGACCCTGAGCAGGGCTGGGCACAGCTCAGTGTGACCCTGAGCAGGGCTGGGCACAGCTCTGAGTGACCCTGAGCAGGGCTGGGTGCAGCTCAGAGTGACCCTGAGCAGGGCTGGGTGCAGCTCAGTGTGACCCTGAGCAGGGCTGGGCACAGCTCTGTGTGCCCCTGAGCAGGGCTGGGCACAGGCACAGCTCAGAGTGACCCTGAGCAGGGCTGGGTGCAGCTCAGAGTGACCCTGAGCAGGGCTGGGCACAGGCACAGCTCAGAGTGACCCTGAGCAGGGCTGGGTGCAGCTCAGAGTGACCCTGAGCAGGGCTGGGCACAGCTCTGAGTGACCCTGAGCAGGGCTGGGCACAGCTCAGTGTGACCCTGAGCAGGGCTGGGCACAGCTCTGAGTGACCCTGAGCAGGGCTGGGTGCAGCTCAGAGTGACCCTGAGCAGGGCTGGGCACAGGCACAGCTCAGAATGACCCTGAGCAGGGCTGGGCACAGCTCTGAGTGCCCCTGAGCAGGGCTGGGCACAGCTCAGTGTGACCCTGAGCAGGGCTGGGCACAGCTCTGTGTGCCCCTGAGCAGGGCTGGGCACAGGCACAGCTCAGTGTGACCCTGAGCAGGGCTGGGCACAGGCACAGCTCAGAGTGACCCTGAGCAGGGCTGGGCACAGCTCAGTGTGACCCTGAGCAGGGCTGGGCACAGGCACAGCTCAGAGTGACCCTGAGCAGGGCTGGCCACAGCTCTGAGTGACCCTGAGCAGGGCTGGGCACAGGCACAGCTCTGTGTGCCCCTGAGCAGGGCTGGGCACAGCTCAGAGTGACCCTGAGCAGGGCTGGGCACAGCTCTGAGTGCCCCTGAGCAGGGCTGGGCACAGCTCAGTGTGACCCTGAGCAGGGCTGGGCACAGCTCTGAGTGCCCCTGAGCAGGGCTGGGCACAGCTCAGTGTGACCCTGAGCAGGGCTGGGCACAGCTCTGTGTGCCCCTGAGCAGGGCTGGGTGCAGCTCAGAGTGACCCTGAGCAGGGCTGGGCACAGCTCTGTGTGCCCCTGAGCAGGGCTGGGTGCAGCTCAGTGTGACCCTGGCACCAGGCAGAGCACGGTGCCAGTGCTGGTGCCGGTGTCCGTGCTGGTGTCGGTGTTGGTGTCAGTCCCGATGTCAGTCTCAGTGTCAGTGTCACTGTCACTGTCAGTGCCAGTTGCAGTGCCGATGCTGATGCCAGTGTCAGTGCCGGTGTCTGTATCGGTGTCAGTATCAGTGTCAGTATCGGTGTCAGTATTGGTGCCGATGCCAATGTCAGTGCCGATGTCGGTGTCAGTATCGGTGTCAGTGCTGGTTTCAGTGCCGATACCGATGTCAGTGTCGGTGTCGGTGCCGATGCCGATGTCAGTGTCAGTATCAGTATCGGTCCCGGTGCCGGTGCCGGTTCCAGTGCCAGTGTCAGTATCGGTCCCGGTGCCGGTACCTGTGTCAGTGCCGATGTCAGTGTCAGTGTCAGTGTCAGTGCCGATACCGATGTCGGTACCGGTGCCGGTGTCGATGTCAGTGTCAGTGTCAGTATCGGTCCCGGTGCCGGTACCAGTGTCAGTGCCGGTGCTGATGTCGGTGTCAGTATCGGTGTCAGTGTCGGTGTCAGTATCGGTGTCAGTGTCAGTGCCGATGTCGATGTCAGTGTCAGTATCGGTCCCGGTGTCAGTGTCAGTGCCGATGCCGATGTCGGTCCCGGTGCCGGTGCCGGTGCCGGTGCCGAGCCCGCTCCGCGCAGCCCCCCCGCCAGCCCCTGCCCCCCGATGCTCTCTGTGCCTCTGCAGAGTGAGGGATTGGCTCCCCCAGGCCGGGGTTGCTGAGCCTGCTGTGATCATGTCACGTCGGGCTCCGTCGATGTTAACATCTCATTATCTTTGTTACTGTAATTACATTATCCGCTGCTTTATGCAGAATTATTCTCCGAGGACTAATTGATGGATCCATGTTTAATTCATTAATCATTAGCATCAAATTCGACAATTACAGTGCACACTGATTGTGGAATTTCAAATGTAATGAGGGAAGAATTAACAAAGAAAAGGGAAAACCTGTTTCCCTGGCACACCGCTGCTCGCCGTGGGGGACAATGACATTGAGGGAAGAAGAGCAGTGAGAGCAGGGTGGTGCAGGTCATGGCAGACAGGAGGCTGTGCATCATCTCTGCCTTTCTCCTGCTTCTGGCTGCACGAGGGGTGCTTCGGGTCAGGGCAGGGTCATTCATCTCCCATGGAAGAAGGGAAATTGGGCACTCCAGAGGGAAAGCTCAGCTCTGACTTCTGGAAGTTGCTTGTGCTTCCCCCCAGCAGCAGCTCGTGCCACACTGCCCTGGCGTGTGTCCAGGGACACCCCCAGGGACACCCCCAGGAACATCCCCAGGGACATGCCCAGGGACATCCCAGGAACATCCCCAGGGACATGCTAGGGACACCCCCAGTGACATGCCAGGGACATGCCAGGGACACCCCAGGGACATGTCAGGGACATCCCCAGGGACATGTCCAGGATCACCCCCAGGGACACCCCCAGGGACATCCCAGGGACATCCCAGGGACATCCCAGGGACATCCCCAGGGACATGCTAGGGACACCCCCAGTGACATGCCAGGGACATGCCAGGGACATGCCAGGGACACCCCAGGGACATGTCAGGGACATCCCCAGGGACATGTCCAGGATCACCCCCAGGGACACCCCCAGGGACATCCCAGGGACATCCCAGGGACATGTCCAGGATCACCCCCAGGGACACCCCCAGGGACACCCCCAGGGACACCCCAGGGACATGCCCAGGTCCAGCTGTGCTGCACTCTGCAGGACAGCTGCAGGGCCTGTGTTGTCCCTGTGGGCTGTGCTCTTTTTTGGTGAAACCCTGTGAGCTGCAGCAGGGTGAAAGGCAGAGCAGGGCCCAGTGCTCCCCCTCGGCCTGAGAGGGGCAGTGCCCGTGCACAGCTGGTTCCGTGCCAGCTGTGGGGCACACCCACCTCCAGCTGTGATTTGGCTTGCTCACTTGGCTCCCTGCAGGGCCTGGCTATAGAAGTGCAGTGTCTGTCACTGCTGCTCAGCCACGGGCCAGGGCAGGGCTGCAATGGTCTTTGGGGTCTTTGGGGTCACTTGTCACCCAGACAGTCTGGGGTCTGTAACTCGGACCTGGGGGTGCCAGGCTGGGAGGAGGAGGGTGAGGGTCTGCCTCTTCCTCCATGTGGGACTTCTGCCCTTCCCAGTAATATGTTAAAGGGTTGTTTGTAGTCTGAAGATGAAGCTGAGATGAGAGATTTACTAAAATTGATCTGTAATTAATATTTTGAATCATGAATCATGTATAAAATACTGCAAATTCATATGTATATTATAAATATTATACATTCACTAATACAGTCATACAGTAACCTCTTAGGAATGTTTATCTGCATGTCTGAAGGTGGAGGATGAATCCAAATGTGAGGCTTGAGCTGTCAGTTAAAGTTTTGCATTGAGAGAGCTGGAAATGGTCAGGGCTCCGTGGGAAGAGGAGGAGTGTGACTGCAGCTGGGTGGGTGACACAAAGCAGGGCAGGAGCAGCAGTCCCTGGGGCTGGGCAAGAGGCTGAGACTGCTGGGTCAGGATGGCTCCTGCTCCTGGAGCAGGCAGGGAGGGGCTCATGGAGAGCTCTGGAGCACACAGGGAGCTGCTGCTGCTCCTCCCCAGTGCAAGAGCAGAGACTGATTTTCTCCAACCCAACAGTATAATCACTAACCCTAATTAGAGATAATTACTGGGGGCTGTTACACTTATCCCTTACCAGGTCTCTGAGGGGCTGTGCAGTGCAGGGCTGAGCAGGGAGAAGGCCTGGGAGAAAGGGAGGGGAGGAGCAGGGAGAGGGGAGCAGCAGGCAGCAGAGTGCCCTGGTGGGCAGAGCTGCCCAGGGCTGGCCAAGGTGCCCAGGGCAGCCAGGTGTGCATGGGGCAGCCAGGTGGGCACAGGGCAGCCAGGTGGGCACGGGGCAGCCAGGTGTGCTCAAGGGCAGCCAGGTGTGCCCAAGGGCAGCCAGGTGTGCACAGGGCAGCCAGGTGTGCATGGGGCAGCCAGGTGTGCATGGGGCAGCCAGGTGGGCACGGGACAGCCAGGTGTGCCCAAGAGCAGCCAGGTGGGCACGGGGCAGCCAGGTGTGCCCAGGGCAGCCAGGTGGGCACGGGGCAGCCAGGTGTGCCCAAGGGCAGCCAGGTGTGCTCAAGGGCAGCCAGGTGTGCATGGGGCAGCCAGGTGTGCATGGGGCAGCCAGGTGGGCACGGGACAGCCAGGTGTGCCCAAGAGCAGCCAGGTGGGCACGGGGCAGCCAGGTGTACCCAAGGGCAGCCAGGTGTGCTCAAGGGCAGCCAGGTGGGCACGGGGCAGCCAGGTGTGCACAGGGCAGCCAGGTGTGCTCAAGGGCAGCCAGGTGGGCACGGGGCAGCCAGGTGTGCTCAAGAGCAGCCAGGTGTGCCCAGGGCAGCCAGGTATGCCCAGGGCAGCCAGGTGTGCACAGGGCAGCCAGGTGTGCCCAAGGGCAGCCAGGTGTGCCCAGGGCAGCCAGGTGTGCACAGGGCAGCCAGGTGTGCTCAAGGGCAGCCAAGTGGGAACAGGGCAGCCAGGTGGACACAGGGCACAGAGCCAGGCTGGGGGCTGTGGCTGTAGCTCTCAGCATTCTGAATTCTGGAGCATCTGGCTCGGGTGCCTTGCATGGGGCACCTGGATAAGCTAGAAGGGTGTAATTAGTGGCCACCTGTTGAAATCTCAGTGTAAATACCTGGCTGGTGCTGCCTTCACCAATGTCCATCTCCCTCCACCATCCCAGGGATCTGTGCTGGGTTCTGTTTTACACAGCATTTCCTGCACATTCCTGCAGCTTGTGATTCCAGGTTTCTGCAGGGACCCTAAGTGACACCTCTCTTCACAGTAACAGGCCAGGAATGATCTGGGGCACAGACCATGTTCCTTCATCACCTCTGCTGCTCATTCCCAGCACCTTGCTTTCCTGGGATAATTCTTTGCAACGTGTTGGAGAATGACATTAATGTGGTAAAGTCACTGAGGGACTTCATGAAGTTGCACTAAAGCTTCTGTGGACTTTGTGAATTCTGGTTCCAAACTGCAGAGCAGCTGCCAAGGAGATCACTGTTACCCCACTTCAGCCACTCACCAAACTAAATTCAGTAGTGCCTTACATAAAAGTAACTTGGCTGTATTGTGCTGGTGTCCAGGCAGAGTGAAATTGTGAGATCAGAAATAGAGTATTAAACACACACATGCACAGACACATGCACAGACACATGCACACAAAAATGTATCTGAGCCAATTTCACCAAGCTGGAAGCAATTACGTGCCAGATCTTTTGGGAGAAAGATTTTAAACAGGGGAAAAAAAGAAAAGTGAAGCATAATTAGGAGTTTTTAAAGAGTATTTTACTGGATACCAGAAAGTTAAAAGGAAGGTTGTACTGGTTAAAAATGTGTCAGTCTTGGTGGGAGGAGATGTGAGCTGTTCATTCTCTGCCCTGATGGTGAGAAGGAGCAGGAGCAGGTGCAGGGAGCTGGCTGCACGGTGCTGCTGTGTCTGTTATGAGGAGTGATGAAGTTAACAGCACCACGCCAAAGGAGTGGCTCAGTGCTGGGCAGGGGTTGGAAGCTGAGCTGCTTGGAGGCTGGTGGCCCTGGTGGGGGTGGCACAGGCAGCTGGAGCTGCACTGGGCTCCTGCTGCCATCCCATGCCAGCACAGCACCCAGCAGTGATCAATTGTGAGCAGCCTTCAGAGGGACCCTTCTGCCTCTTGTTCCAGCTCCAGGTGCTCCAGACTCACTCTGGCTGCACCACACAAAGGCTGTGGCACTCTGGGCTCAGGGGCAGCCAGGGTCACCCTCCATGCCACAGGTGTGGGGAGCACCTGACAGGTGATGGGATGGGGAATTCAGGAGCAAAATCATGATGAAGTTAGAGCACAGCACAGCACAGCTGCTGGGGGGGAGCCCCCAGCTCCTTCTGTGTGGGGATGGGGACACCAACACTGCCCACCCCAAGGAGAGCTTCTCTTTTTGGGGACATGTGCACAAGGCTGTCACTTCAGCTCTGTTCCCTTCTCCCAGAGGAAAGCCTCTCCCAGCTGCTTTACCTGGCAAAACTCAGCTCCTGTGTTCCTGCTCCAGGTGTGAGCCAGAACAGCTCCTGTGTGCTCCTGGACAGGTGTGAGCCCAGGGCAGCTCCTGTGTTCCTGCTCCAGGTGTGAGCCAGGGCAGCTCCTGTGTGCTCCTGGACAGGTGTGAGCCCAGGGCAGCTCCTGTGTTCCTGCTCCAGGTGTGAGCCAGGGCAGCTCCTGGACAGGTGCTCCCTGTCCTGCCTGCTGTGGGTGTGCTGGCTGCTCTCCTCCACCCCCATCCATGCCAGACTCACCTTTGCCCAGGGCTGGGGGAGCAGCTGCTCAGGGGCTGCTTTACCTGGGGCAGTTGTTCAGCTGAGCCACGAGAACCTCAGCAGGTCTCTAATCCCCAGCTGCTCCATGGAGTTTCCACATAAGAAATAACTGTGGGTCCAGTACTGGGAGCTCATTTCCCCCTTGGCATGGGAGCCTGCACATGGCTGCAGAGCAGGAACCACTGCAGTTACAGACAGTGAAAGGGTTTTTTCAACTTTATTAGGAGCTAATGAATCCTAACCCCAGCATTCTTACATTACTGTGTGGGAATCATAGAATGGTTAATAAGGAAAAAAAGCCAAGTGTTCAGTGAACACTTGTATTGGTGTTTGGGAAGAGGCAAGATGATGTATCTCAGCACAGAATGATGAATTCTTCATATTCCAGCTGTAATTAGGCAGCAAATTAAACAGCAGGTAGGAGATGTGGACATGCTGGAATCAGCAAGGCTGAATTATTTAATTCAGGAATTGCAGAAGATGTGTGGATGGTGACAGTCAGTTTTGGGGTGGAGAGGACTTCCACAGGGCTCAGGTTAATGGATTCATATGTCCACAGGAGGAGACTAAAAATGATGGACAGGAGAGGCTGTAAAAACCAGGAGCTGCTCTCAGAATCACCTGTAGGAAGATCTGATGTGCTCAATATATTTACCTTATTGGAGAAAAGGTTAAGAGGTGATTTTAACACCACCTGCAAATACCTGCATAGGAAGAGGAATTTGGTGAGAGCTCCTTCTCAGATAAAATGTGCCAGATCCAGTGGCAGTGGTAGAAGGAGGACAGCTCAGGCCAGAAATAAGGCCCAGATTTCAGCAGCAAAGGCAATTAACACCTGGAACCACTCACCCAGTGTGACTGTCATCTCCTGGCGCTGGCAGTGCTCAAGTCAGGATCAGATTTTCTGGCAGATCCATCACTGCTCAGGCAGAGTGAGAGAGGGGCAGAGCTGGGATGTGGCTTTGTGCAGAGCTTGGGCAGTCTGGGGCTGCTCTGGGCTCTGCCTGACTCGCCCCCTGCTCTTCCATCAGTTGTCTCTCCCTGCAGAGCCCTGCCTGCCCTGCAGCTGCTCCTGGGCTGGGGTGCCTGGGCTGGCAGGTGCCCTGTGGGCAGGCAGAGCTCAGGCTCAGGCTCAGTGTCTGCCCTGCCCTGCAGCTCCTGGGCTGGACTCTGCCCTGGCTGCAGGGCCCTCTAAACCAGAGATGGACTGCTGTGCTGGCTGGGGAAGCTCTGGCTCATCTGGGGCTTGGGCTGGGCAATGGGAAGTGCCATGGGCACCCTGCTGCCACTGCCAGCCCAGCTCTGTCCCAGGGCAGTGGCACCATGCCCACCACAAGTGACCTTTGGTGGCAGCTGGGTGTCTGTGGGTCACTCAGCACAGGCAGGTGCCCAGAGCCAGGCTCTGCAAGGGCTGCACTGAGGGAGATCCCTGTGCCAGAGCATCTGTGAGGCCCAGCGAGGGGATGGCTCCTGCTGAGTGCAAGCTGGCACATCCTGCTGGCCCTGCCAGGAGCTGGGCTGGGAAACCTCAGCCACCTCAGCTGGGACCACACAGACAGGCACTGCCAGCAGAGCTGGGAGGACAGCTCTCTCTGTCTGTCTGTCTGTCTGTGTGTGAGCCCAGAACGTGCCCCCCTGTCTGGGAGCTGTTTGGGTGCCCTGCAAGGTGACCAGCTCCCAAACAGGGCACTGAGGTTCGTGGCTCTGAAATGACAGTTCTGCATCCTGGGCTCCTGCAGGGTCAGAGGCAGCCCCAGTTCTGGACTCCTGGAAGTTGCTCAGGAGGAATGTCCAGGTACCAGCACAAGTGCTTCCTTTGGAAACCCAGCCTGGCAGAGCAGGAGCAGCAGCCACAGGGGCTCCCAGGAAGGATCCCACCTCCTGCCCTGGCAGCTGACAGGGTGAGTTACATCCTCCCAGCAGGGTTTGACAGGCAGGCAGCTCTCCAGGTCCTTGGCTCCCTCCAAGGCTGGTTGCTTTGGGAGTGGAGGTTTCCCACTGGCTGCAGTTGAGTTCCAGCCCAGCTCAGGGCCCTGAGTAGCCACATTTTGGGGAGGCTTTGAGCTGTGTTCAGCTGCAGGCTGCAGCCAGCACTGGGGAGCCAGAACCCCAGGGTGACTCACAACAATCCTGGGTTTATTTGGAATAAATGTGTTGGCAGCAAGTGTTTGAGGGGCAGTGACTGAAGAGTCCTTGGGCACCCTTTGGCAGGCAGTAGATTAATCTGCACTGTGCTCTGGGTGTGCAGCACCCGAGGAATCAGGGTTTGCTCCATGCTAGGGTGTTTCACCTACCCTGGGCACTTGCTGACACTCCTGTGCCTGTGAGGGAGCACTGGCACTCCATGAGGGACCTGGCCTGTGCCTGGCCATAAACCCAGGGGAGCCCAAAAGGGCTCTCCAGCTGCTGCCACTCTGACATTCAGCACAGCCCATTCCCTGTGCCAGAGTCGATTTCCTCCACACTGTGAGGGCCTGTAGCAGCATCCAGCACAATGTCACCAGGAAATTTCACCAGACCCTGTGTTTTATTCTGCCAAATTGCTCTTGAAAATACTAGAGATACTAAAAAGATCTCTTGTGACTGCAAATTGTCTCCTTCCCAACTGGTGGTGCCCTCCTGGCTACTCCCCTTTACCCTGCACCCTGGGCAGCCACACCTTAATGAAGAATTCCTGGTTTGCCCTGATCCAGGTGTTTCACTGGAGCTGCCACATGTCTTGCCTGGGAAAAGGCCATTCTGGATTGAGGTGTTTTTCCATCCAGTGCCACACCATCAGTTGGGCTGTCCTGAAAAGGCACCACAGGGCCATGTGAGCCATGAGGAAGCAGTGACTGGAGAGGGGCCTGGGGAGCTGTCAGCAGTCTGGGGGCTCAGTTCCTGCAGGTGGTATTTACCTGTCACCTGTCACTCCCCCCATTTACAGGGGCCATGTCCAGCAGCTGCCAGGGTGTCACTTCCACAGGGATGCAATTCCTGGAACTCTGGCCTTACTGGGAGCCCCCAGCAGCTCCCTGGGAGGAGCTGGAGCTGCACAGCACGAGGTCTGGGCTGTGAGAGCCCCCAGAGCTGGGTGGGGTGCAGGGAGCTTGGAGGGGCTGCAGAGGCTGATGGAAGCTGTTCCTTCTCTCAGAAGGAAGCCCTGGCATTTGTGGCAGCCTGTGCTGCTCCTCAGAAGTGTAATGGAAGGGCAGGTCCTGCTGGGCTGGGGCTCCTGGCCTGGCTGGGTGTGCAGGGGTCACATCTGCACTCCCAAGGGCCCTGCAGGACTTTCCCTCTGCAGGAGGAGCTTTTCCCAATCCCTCTGTTTCTGCCCTCCCTTCTTCACCTTCCTCTGCTCCGTGGCTGTGGCCTTAACCAGGACTGGGGGCGCCTGGGCAGCAGCAGCAGCACCATCAGCACAGGCAGCAGCAGCAGCAGCAGCAGCAGCAGCACAGGCAGCACAGGCAGCAGCAGCAGCAGCAGCAGCACAAGCAGCAGCAGCAGCACAGGCAGCAGCAGCTCCATCAGCACAGGCAGCAGCAGCAGCAGCAGCAGCAGCAGCACAGGCAGCACAGGCAGCACAGGCAGCAGCAGCAGCAGCACAGGCAGCAGCAGCAGCAGCAGCACAAGCAGCAGCAGCAGCACAGGCACCAGCAGCAGCAGCAGCACAGGCACCAGCAGCACAAGCAGCAGCACAGGCAGCAGCAGCAGCAGCAGCAGCACAGGCACCAGCAGCACAGGCAGCAGCACAGGCAGCAGCAGCAGCAGCACAGGCAGCAGCAGCAGCAGCAGCAGCACAGGCACCAGCAGCACAAGCAGCAGCACAGGCAGCAGCAGCAGCAGCAGCAGCAGCACAGGCAGCAGCACAGGCAGCAGCAGCAGCACAGGCAGTAGCAGCAGCAGCAGCACAGGCAGCAGCAGCAGCAGCACAGGCACCAGCAGCACAGGCAGCAGCACAGGCAGCAGCAGCAGCACAGGCAGTAGCAGCAGCAGCAGCACAGGCAGCAGCACAGGCAGCAGCAGCAGCAGCACAGGCACCAGCAGCACAGGCAGCAGCACAGGCAGCAGCAGCAGCACAGGCAGCAGCAGCAGCAGCAGCAGCAGCAGCAGGCTCCCTCCCACGAGGAGGCAGAGAGGAGATGGATGCAGCAGTCAGGAGCCGAGCACCAGCTAATTACCCTTCCGAGTGTGTCTTGTAAATTAAGGGCTAATTAGAGGCAAAGTCAGTGTCATGGTTTTACACGTGTTTCTGTGGCGCTGAACGAGGGGAGGGAGGGGGAACATGCAGCAGCCAGGCTGGAGCAGGAGACGTGGTGGGGCTCTGCAAGGAGGGGGAACATGCAGCCTGGGCTCGGGGTCCTGGAGCACAGGGGGCAGGGAAACTCGGGGTGCAGGTCCTGGCAGCTCGGGTGCAGGGCAGTTTGGGATGCAGGATGGGTTTGGGGTGCAGGGCAGTTTGGGGTGCAGGGCAGTTTGGTGTGCAGGGCAGCTCAGGGTTTGGGGTGCAGGTACTGGCAGTTTGGGGTGCAGGGTGTGTTTGGGGTGCAGGGCAGTTTGGAGTTCAGGGCAGTTTGGAGTTCGGGGCAGTTTGGGGTGAAGGTCCTGGCAGCTCAGGGTGCAGGGCAGCTCGGGTGCAGGGCAGTTTGGGGTGCAGGATGGGTTTGGGGTGCAGGGCAGTTTGGGGTGCAGGGCAGTTTGGGGTGCAGGATGGGTTTGGGGTGCAGGGCTCCCCGTGGGCGCTGCTGGCAGGCAGGAGCTGCAGGCCAGGCTCTCAAGGGATCCTGCACAGCTCTGAATTTTGGGAAAGGGCGTTTTGGTCCAGGATGGGAACAGGGAAGAAGAGGGTGGGAGGGACCTGCCATGCTGGTGATAAAGGAGTGGTGGCAGTGGTGGTGATGATGATGATTATGGTGGTGATCGTGGTGATGGTGGGTGGCAGGCATGCCTGGTGCAGGGCTGGTGCCCACATCACCCTCCTTTCAGCACTTGCCTTTGGAGGGGTATTTGAGCTGTCCCTCAGGCACTCACAGCCCTGGCTGTGCTTGGGCACCTCTCAGTAGCCTCCCTTGGGTTTTCATGGGAGCAGCAGGGACAGGAACACATTTATGTACGAACTCTGGGGCTTCACCTGGCATTTTGTGGGGCTCTGCTCTTTGCAGAGGGTGGCACAGCACAGGGTTGGGTTGCCCAGGGAGGTTGTGCCATCTCCCTCCTTAGAGATGCTCCAAACTCACCAGAAACAGGCCAGGGCCCCTGGCTCTGGGGGCCCTGCTTCAGCCAGGCCCTGGATGGTGCCAGAGCTCCCTTCCACCTCAGCCATGCTGAGATCCTGGCAGCCAGGTGAGTCTGGTTTCACACAGCAAGGCAGGTGGGCTGTCCTGGGTGCAGCACTCCTTCCACAGATGTTCCTTTGCCTCCGTGGAGGCTCCCACTTGCAGCAGTCCCCTGGGAGCAGGGCTCAGCTCCTGCAGGCCAGCTGTTTCATGGCTGCAGGGCTGGAGCTGCTCTGCGGCCCTGCCCTGGGCCATGGCCAGCTGGGCTGCAGGGAGAGTCCCAGCTCAGTGTCTGTGCCTGCAGGCAGGGCAGGAGACACAGCTCTGGAGCAGGAACAGGGCCCTGCTCTCAGCCTGAGCCCCCAGAGCACTTGCTCTGCAGTGGGGAGCGTGGCAGGGGCTGGTGGTGGGCAGGTGCATGAGACCCCTGGGGCTGGTTCCTCCTCTGTGGCAGACTGCCTGCAGACCGAACGGGAGGGTGGCTGCTCCCTGCCAGAACCATTTTGTTTGCTATTCTGGGCATTTTGGGTATTCCTGTAATCCAGAAACACTTGACCCATTTTGCATCACTGAGTGATCTTGTCCTCTGTGACAGCCTCTGTTCCCAAAATCACTGCTCTCTTGGGGGTTCAGGTTCCTGGGCTCAGCCCCAGCAGTTTTGAGCTAGTGGGAAAAGGAACTTCCACCTGCCATCCTCACCTTGCAGAAATCTGTTCCCCTGCTGGTTTCTGTGATTTCACATCTCTCCCAGTGCCCCCAGCATGGCTGGATTTCCTGCCAGGACACACACACAGGAGAGTGGGGCTGAGAGATGGGAGTGTGTGTGCTGATCGTGGGTGGGTTTGGGTTTGCCAGCTGCCAGAGGCTGTAGTGGGAATGACAGCCATGGACTGTGGCTGTGGGGAGTGCTGTGCATCCCGGGTGCTGCACTGCAGCCCACGAGCTGGGGGTCTCTCTGGGGAGGGGGCGTGCTGGGCTCTGCTCTCAGCACCTTTGGGGTGAGGCACAGCAGCCTTTGGGGGCCGGAGAGAGCCGTGCTCCTCGCAGCCCCCCGGCAGAGTGGCAGCACCGCGTCACCCTGCTCTGCTCGCTCTGCAGGTGCTCCCCACTCCACCAGCAGCACGTCCCTGCACTCGGAGCGCTCCCTCAGCGGCATCAGCCTGGTGGGGTTCAGCTGCAAGGACGGGATGCACCAGCGCTCCTACTCCGTGTCCAGCGCCGAGCAGTGGGGCGAGCCCGCGCCCGGCCCCGCCGCCTGCCCCGGCCCCGGTGAGTAGCCCTGAGTCCTGCTCTGGCCTCGTGGGTGTCACACACGGCCTCTGCTGTCCCCGGGGCTGTGCCCCTGTCCCGCGGGGCAGCTCCAGCCGGGGTCACTGCCGTGCAGCAGGATGCTCCGAGCCCTCTGCTCTGGCCCTGCTGCGGGCTGTCCGTGCTGGTACCGCTGCTGTCCCTCGTCCCGCGCCTCCTTGGCACCCCTGTCTCCCAGTCTGGGGGCAGCTGAAGGAACAGGAGTGATTCCTGTCTCTGGAGCCCGCACTGAGCGCAGCCCGCCCCCTCCCCCCACGCTCACTCGCTCTCAGTGATGTTTCAGGACAGTTGAGTGAATTAAAATAATTCATACATTTCCCAACGTAGCCACTTTGCCGAATTGGAAAATAAATGCTTTTGTGCTGCATTCATCACTCCTTCGTTCCTGGCTCTGCCGCCGCACTAAAAAAGCAGTTAAATGCACATCAAGAGTGGAGGAGCCATTTCCATGCCTGCTCGCCCCTTGTAGTTCTCATTAGCGCGGCAGCCGCCCCCCCGCCCGCTCCCAGGGGCTTTCGCAGTTTAAAGGAGCCTCTTTATGATCATTACCGGAGTCCGACTGTGCGGGCGCCATTTGCAGCTGAGGAGGCTCCTCATTTGTAACTGTGAAAAACTATCAATTTCAGCGCGCCTGATGCAGCGGCTCCATCATTGGCCCCATCAGCTCCCTGCTGGAAGCGAATTAATCAGACTGTTACTGCTGATGGGGCAGCGCGGGCGAGGGGAGCGCAGGGCAGCGCGGAGCGGGGCTGTGCCGGCGGCGCCGGGCTGGGACACGGGACACGGGACACGGGACACGACACGGGACACGGGACATGGGGCAGGGCATGGCCGGGGGACTGGGACAGGGGACACGGGGACATGGGACAGGGCATGGCCGGGGGACTGGGACACGGGGCATGGCCAGGGGACTGAGACATGGGGACACGGGGACACGGGTCAAGGCATGGCCAGGGGACTGGGACAGGGGACACGGGACATGGGACACGGGGCAGGGCATGGCCGGGGGACTGGGACACTGGGACACAGGGACACGGGGACATGGGACAGGGCATGGCCGGGGGACTGGGACATGGGGCATGGCCAGGGGACTGAGACATGGGGACAAGGGGCAGGGCATGGCCAGGGGACACTGGGACACTGGGGAGAACATGGCCAGGGGACTGGGACACGGGGACATGGGACAGGGCATGGCCAGGGGACACTGGGACACACAGCAGGGCATGGCCAGGGGAACACGGGGACATGGGGACACTGGACAGGCATTGCCAGGGGCATTGGACACTGGGACACAGGGGTGGGCATTGCCAGGGGCACTGGGACATGGGGGCACGGCATTGCCAGGGGCACTGGACTCGGGTGTGCCTGTTCGTCCCCGTGCTGGAGAGGCTCCCAGCCCAGGCAGCCCCTTGCCCTGCCCAGCAGCAGCTCTGGTGCCCCTTGCCCAGCCCAGCCCTGAGCACAGTGTGCCCAGCAGCAGCCCTGGTGCCCTCCTGCTGCACTCACAGGCTCACACCTTGGCACAGATGGGCTCTGGCACCACCCTCTGCACAGCAGCTCCTTGCCCCGGTTCCCTGCTGCCCCAGGAGCTGTCATGGCATCATCCTTCCTCTCCTCTGCAGAGCTGGGGGCTGCTGCAGCCATGCTGGGTGTTGCCCTGCCCTACCCTGCCCTTCCCTGGGTGGCACAGGAGAGCCGGCCAGCCCGTGCCCCCATCCCTCTGTCCCCTGTGCTGCCCCTTGTCCTTCTGCTCTCCATCCCTCTGCTCCCTGTCCTGTTCCTGTCCATGCTCACCTCTGCCTCTTCTATGCACAGCTACTGGAGGCTCAGATGGGACTGATCTGCACAGTCTGTTGTAGCAGGAAAAGGAATCATGTTTTTAAACTAAAAGTGGATGGGTTTTGACTAGATGCAGGGAAGCAGTGTTTTATTGAGAGGGTGGTGAGGCAGCAGGGTGCCCAGAGGAGCCCAGAGAAGGCTGCCCCATCCCTGGCAGGGCCAGGTTGGATGTGGCTTGGAGCAGCCTGGGACAGTGGAAGGTGTCCCTGCCCATGACAGGGATGGGACTGGCTGAGCCCTGGTCCCTTCCAGCCCAAACCAGTCTGTGATTCTGTGCTGCTGCTGCAGCCAGTGCTGGAGGGGTGAGCTGTCACATCAGTGCTCAGTGTTGTCCTGTATGCTGGTGGCTGCTCACCCTGTCTCAGGTGCCAGTGCCCTGTGCTAGTGCTCCACATGCCCAGGGCCAGCTGCTCTCAGGGCTGCAGCACGCTGTGGCCATGCCTGGGGCTCCTGGGCACTCCCAGGGCTGCATCCCTGCTCTGTGTCCCCCTCAGCCCCAGCTGACAGAACTGGATTCCCAGTGTCATGAGGGAGGGGCATTTGTTGGGTGGGCAGTGCTTTCCACACAGCAGTGATGGGCTGAGCAGCACAGCCACCCCTCCATCAGGGACTGAGCTGAACTGGGCTGAGCTGAGCTGGGCTGGGCTGAGCTGAGCTGAGCTGAGCAGCACAGCCACCCCTCCATCAGGGACTGAGCTGGGCTGGGCTGGGCTGGGCTGGGCTGAGCTGAGCAGCACAGCCACCCCTCCATCAGGGACTGAGCTGGCCTGGGCTGAGCTGAGCTGGGCTGAGCTGGGCTGGGCTGAGCTGAGCTGAGCTGAGCAGCACAGCCACCCCTCCATCAGGGACTGAGCTGAACTGGGCTGAGCTGAGCTGAGCTGAGCTGAGCTGAGCTGAGCTGGGCTGAGCTGAGCTGAGCTGAGCTGGGCTGGGCTGGCCTGGGCTGAGCTGAGCTGAGCAGCACAGCCACCCCTCCATCAGGGACTGAGCTGAGCTGGGCTGGGCTGAGCTGGGCTGGGCTGAGCTGAGCAGCACAGCCACCCCTCCATCAGGGACTGAGCTGAGCTGGGCTGGGCTGGGCTGAGCTGAGCTGAGCTGAGCTGAGCTGAGCTGAGCTGAGCTGGGCTGAGCTGAGCTGAGCTGAGCAGCACAGCCTCCCCTCCATCAGGGACTGACCTGAGCTGGGCTGACCTGAGCTGGGCTGGGCTGAGCAGCACAGCCACCCCTCCATCAGGGATTGAGCTGAGCTGGGCTGGGCTGAGCTGGGCTGGGCTGAGCCCTGCACCACACCTGAGCCCAGCTCTGCCAGAGGCCAGGCTCTCGCTGTGATTCCAGTTCTGCATGGCAGGGCAGGGGAGGAGTTTTCCTGTGCTCAGAGCTGATCCTGGGCACATAGCAAGGCTGTAGGCTGCCATCCCAGCTCTGGGATGTCTGCTCTGGTTGTGCAATGGGATGGGGCCATACAGTCATATAAACCTGCCCCTGCACATTCTGTGTCTGTCCCTAGAGCAGGAGCCCTGCACCCACCTGTGGGGTTCCAGGGTCCCCCCAAGGCTAACTGGTTTAGAGAAGGGCCCAGGAGGTCCCAGGGCTGCCTGTGAAAGGTTCCTTGGTGAGATGGGGCTCTGGAAGTCCTTGGGTGAGGGGTTTAGTTGTCCTGCTGGGGAAGGAGAATTGAGCAATGTCTGATCCAGCAGAGGGAGTGTTCCATGTGCTGCCCCCACCCCACTGCCATCCTGTCCCCATCCCACAGGGGCCCTGCAGGTTCCCAGCTCTGGTGTTGGCTGCTGGGCAGTGAGAGCAGGGACATCCCTCAGGAGCTGCCTGCTCATGGCAGGCCACAGGAGGGGAATGTGAAACGTGTGACCCCACGGGCTGAGCCTGGAGTGGGGCAGGGTGCCACAGGTGTGGGATTTGGCCCAGGGAGCATCCTGGAGATCAGGTGGGCAGCAGAGGGAGGATAGAGGCACTGCTGGTGAGAAAGTTCAGGTCTCCTGTGACATGTGGCTGGGAGCTGAGGGTGCTTCACACCTGCTCTGAGCACGGTCCCTTAGCATGATCAGTAATCTTTATTTAGAAAACTAGAGTCTGATTTTATTAGATTTATCTCTCTTAATTGTCAAGGGTGAGCTATTTCCCCATGGATAAATAGCAGCAGAAATACCCTACTGGTGTGTGTCAGTGCAGGAGAAAGCAGAACTGGGAGAGCTCCAACACTGCAGCCTCTCTCATCTGTGTGAGGGGAGCCCCAGCTGCACCTCCATCCCTGCCTGGGCAGCTCCTGGCCTGAGCCCCTCTGTGCCTCTCCCCACCCCACTGCTCCTGCTTGTCAAGACAGACCAAGCCCCAAAAACCATTCTGACCAAGCCAGGATGAGCTGAGGGAGCAGAGGATGGGCTGGGGTGGGAGAAAGGCTTGGCAGGTCCCTGCCCTGCCACTGCTGGAGCTGCAGCCCTTGTGCAGTGCTGGGATTCCTTCCTTAGTTCCAGGTGCCACAGAACATGGCAGTGGGCGGTCAGGACTTGGTGAGAGACGCTGGATGTGGCAGAGAGGAGGGCAGGCTGCCTGGGCAGAGGTGCTGCCAGGGCAGAGGTGCTGCCTGGGGCAGAGGTTCTGCCTGGGGCAGAGGTGCTGCCAGGGCAGAGGTGCTGCCAGGGCAGAGGTTCTGCCTGGGGCAGAGGTGCTGCCTGGGGCTGCCGGGGCAGAGGTGCTGCCGGGGCAGAGGTGCTGCCTGGGGCAGGGGCGCTGCCTGGGGCTGCCTGGGGCAGAGGTGCTGCCGGGGCAGGGGCGCTGCCCGGGGCTGCCCTCCCTGCGGGGTGGGTGGGCGCTGCCGAGGCAGCCGTGCTTTTAGGAGAGGGTTAACAGTGCAGGAGGGCTCCTGCGCCTCGCTGCCTTCCCCCGAGTCTGCATTTTTATGCTGATTGGAAGCCTGCGCTGTGTGTGCTGCTGAAATTGAATGTCAGGCTTTTGATTTTGTTGCTGGTCTCTAATGAAATTTGACATTTAATGGTGAGTGCAGCGGCAGCGTGTGTGTGTGTGATCGGAGCTTGATTAGCGCACTCTAATTGACAGTAATTAGGCAGCTCCCTGATTGTTTCTAATTCTGCTATTAATTGTAAGGAACAGTATGATTGAGGATAAATTTGGTGCGTTGCTGCTGGGGATGCAGCTCCTTCAGCTCCGTGTCGGAAGCCGATGGAGCCCGTGGTGCTCAGGCTGAGTGAGGCGAGCCCAGGCACCTCGTCTGCAGAGCAGGGCTGGAGGGCAGCGCTTCAGAGAGCCTCTGCAGGGCCTGCCCTGCCCCACAGGGACCTTGGGCCTGTCCCTTCCCAAACGCTTGTCCTGGGAGGGAGCTGCTTCCCAGGAGCTCGAGTTTGGGGAAGGACATGGGGCTGCTGCAGAGGTGCTGCTGTGACTGCCCTGCGTGGGTGCCAGTGCAGGGGGGTCCAGCCTGGCTGCCAGGGACTGCAGTGGCTGTGGGAGCAGCCCTGTACCATGGGGCTGGGCACATCCTGCCATGGGGCTGGACACATCCTGCCCTGTGCCATGGGGCTGTGTGGCTCAAGCCACCAAGGACTGGGGCTGCTCCAGAGCCCTTGGGTGTCCTGGGAAGAGGAGAGTGTCCGTGTCCCACTGCTGATGCCTGGCCTTGTTTCTGTCCCCAGCTAACGGTACTGCCGACTCTCTCAGCTCCAGCCCAAACATTTCCAGTGCTGCCAGCCCCAAGCTGGAGCCGCCTCCATCACCACATGCCAACAGGAAAAAGCATCGCAGGAAAAAGAGCACGGGGACACCTCGGCTCGACGGCCCCAGCACGGCAGCAGAAGGTAGGAGGCTCTGCCTGGGGCAGCTCTCAGACCCGGGGTCCTGCAGCCCCTGGGTGCCTGGGGCTGGGAGTGCTGCTCCTGGGGCTGCTGCTGCCTGGGGGCTCAGAGCACTCCCTGCCCAGCAGCTTGGGCTGGGGCAGGAGGGAGCTGCCAGCCCCTCTGATCTGCCTCTCCCTTCGTTTCCCACGTGCTGTCGTGCCTGTGTGTGCAGTTACTGGTAATTAAAACTGCTAACTGTGGTAGCAGACCTGAGAGCACACCATTTGGGTAAGGGGTGCTCTCAGACACTTTCCACCACAAGCACCAATTTCCATTGGCTTGTAAATTGGCCAGACTTTAGTAATTTAAAAGACCTGTGCTGGGCACCTGCCTCAAGCCAAGGATCTTTTGGAAAAGCTTGTCTGCTTCAGAGGACCAGCTGAAGGCATGTGCATTGCTTTCCCAATGCTCAGATGGGTTTTGTGTGGAAAAATTCTGGTGTCTGTGGTTGCTGAAGAGGGACCCAAAGCTTGGCAGGCTGCAAGGCATGGGGAAGCATTCTGCTGGGAAAAGACACCAGATTTGTCCAGGTAGAGATGAGCCTTTCAGCGTTCTCCAAAGCCTGCATCTGTGGTTAACTGCTGGAAAAGTGAGATGTATTCTTGGTCATCCTGTCCCACAGCACTCAATGGGCTTCTGTAGTGAACCAAAGTAAAGATGTAATTCAGAGGGGAGGAGGGTTCAGTACAAGCGTTTGAAGCTAACAGTTGCTGCAAAACAAGCCAGCAAATATTAGTCTGTACCTGAAAGTGCTGCAGCTGTCCTTGCCCCAAATCCTGTGTCTGCCTGCAGTGCAGCAGCCCAGGTGTCCCATAGCAGAGCAGCTCAAGTTCTTTGGAATCATTGCTTTGGTGATGTGCAGGGTTGGGCAGCTCTGCTGTTCCTTTTTTGCTGTTACAGTTGTCTGCATCTGAGATGCACCAAGCCTAAGCATTCTCCTCTGGGGTGGTTGGTTGAGGAACCTTGAGCATCGTTTGAGTTGTCAAGCTAGTGTCCCTTGCTTAGCAGAAAGCACTGCCTGCAGTTGCACTTTGTTCTAACTCTGTGTGTGTTGCCTCCTCAGACCCATTGCTGCCCTTCCCAGACTGGTTTGCAGTTCTCAGCCCAGTGCCTGGCAAAAGGAGAGGCTCATTCTTTGTATGCACAGTGGGATAGTGAAGGAGGGGATGGATTTGCTCCCCCATACACAGGACTGAGAAAGCAGGTGCTGAAATAGAGTGTCCTATCCTGTAAATGAAATGCTAAGGAAGAATTGTAAAGGAGGTCCCAGAGCTGACCTCAGTGTGATGATTGGGTTTGTCAAGTGGACATGAGGGCTCCCAGCTGAGCACAGCAAGGGCCAAGGAGCACAGGACTGATGTGTCAGTGCTTGCAGAGGTCTGGTCCTGTGGCTGCTCAGTGCAGCTGACAGGGCGTGGGAGGTGCAGATGCTGGCACCTCACAGTACACAGAATGGAATGCAGTTTCATAGTAGAAAAGGTAATTGAATGTGGGAACACTTTTATGAAGCAGTAACATGGACTAACCACTGCTTGAAGTCTTAAAATTTGATTAGTTCCCTTTCAACAACACATTGTGCTTGGCAGAATTCCCAGCCCTCTGCTCCCAGATGCACAGGGGAGGGCTCTCACCCTTATGTGCCCTGGACAGGAGTCTCTGAGCAATCCAGTTTTTCCATCGTTTCATAGGGATGTGATGTTTTTTCAGTCACACACTCACTCCTTCTGTCCCTCCTGGTGTGGCAGCATCCCTGGAAGGAGGAGTGATGGGGGTGGAGACACGTGGCCATGTGAGGGCATCAGAGTATTTTTGGTGTTTCCTGCACTGGTCTTTGGCCATGGTGGTAGCTGGGCAGAGGTCTGTCTTACCTGGTGTTACCCAGGCCCTGTCTCAGGCTGACACAGTTAATGTAAAGCTCTATCAGGTGTTGTAGCAATACAACTTTTCCCTACAATGTGCATTCCTTGGCATTTATGAACACAGAACGTCATTTACCAGCAAAGTGTCCATTACCAGACTTCCTCTGTCACTGCACAGACCTTGCACACAGGCCTTGTGCAGAGCCTGTGGCACCAGAGCTGGAGCAGGAGGAGCCGTGTGTGCTGTGCAGTGTTGTGGTGCCAAAGTGCAGGAGGGAGCAGGGGGGAGCAGGAGGGACCCGGGGGGCGCAGGGGGGAGCAGGAGGGAGCAGGAGGGAGCAGGAGGGAGCAGGGGGGAGCAGGGGGAAGCAGGAGGGAGCAGGGGGAGCAGGAGGGACCAGGGGGAGCAGGGGGGAGCAGGAGGGAGCAGGGGGAGCAGGAGGGAGAAGCAGGCTGGGCTGCAGCAGGCAGGAGCAGCACAGGCGCCGTGTGAGGGGTGAGGAGAGCCCGGCACAGCAGAGGGGACCCAGGGCACACAGGCACACTGACAGCCCATCCTCCTTGCCCCCGGGGGCAATCCAGGCTTCCCAAGCCCCTGTGTCCTTTTCCAGTGGCTCAGTGGGTGCAACACGTGCAGCTCAGCTGGGCAGAGCTGGTGGGACCAGCTGCTCCCAGCTGGGGCACAGTGCTGCTGGGGGCTGCCTTGCTGCCTTTTGCTCCGCTGGGGACAAACTGAACTTGCATTTATTGTTTAAAAGAATCTAGTATATTAGGAAATTGATCCAACTGCACAATTGTAATTGCAGAGGCTGGGTCAGTTGTGTCGTGCTCCCAGCTTACCCTGCAGGACAGGACCTGCTGCTGTGGGCAGCATCTGTGCCAGCAGAACCGTGCTCCAGTCATGGCAGCAGCCACTGTTGCTGCACTTGGAGCTTCCCAGCTTGGTGTTAGCCAGATGCAGCAGCAGTGAGCTGTGTGCCCCATTCTGGCACGAGGGGGACATCCTGCTCCAGACAGGACCATGTGCATCCCTGTGCTCAGTGTGGGGTATGGAGCTGGTCACACATCCTTTTCACCTTGCCCGTGGTACCTTTGTGAGTGACTTGGTTGCTCTCTCCTGCTCTGACTCTGGGACTGCTCCAAGCTCTGATGCAGCTCTGGACATGGGCAGCTCATCAGCAGGAGCAGCAGGCCAGGGCACAGGCAGAGGGCAAGTGACTCTGGGACTGGTGTTAGGTGGCCACCGTGATGGGTCACTGTCCTGCATGACAAGCAGAGACTGGAAACAAGCCCAGGGAGGTGCTGAGCCTCTGCCTGAGGTGCTGCCCCAGTGTCTGAATGGTCCAGCTGTGAGCCCTGGGTGAGCACTGACCCACACATGGCCATGGCCGATGGTTTGTGTCATGGACTGGTGTCTATAAGTATGACTGATACCCCCTGAATCTTTTTCAGCTGCTTTTGAACAGTTATGGCAGGTTTCTTCAGAGCAGGGTAATTTGAGTTTTTTGCTTCTTTATAGCCAACAAGGTGGAAGTGTGAAATTGCTGTGCCAGGAGTGAAGCTGCTGTCCCTATGACTGGGCTGCTGTCCCTGTGTCAGGGCTGCTGTACCTGTGTCAGGGCTGCTGTTCCTGTGTCAGGGCTGCTGTCCCTGTGACTGGGCTGCTGTCCCTGTGGCTGGGCTGCTGTCCCTGTGTCAGAGCTGCTGTCCCTGTGGCTGGGCTGCTGTCCCTGTGACTGGGCTGCTGTCCCTGTGGCTGGGCTGCTGTCCCTGTGTCAGAGCTGCTGTCCCTGTGGCTGGGCTGCTGTCCCTGTGTCAGGGCTGCTGTCCCTGTGTCAAAGCTGCTGTTCCTGTGGCTGGGCTGCTGTCCCTGTGGCTGGGCTGCTGTCCCTGTGACTGGGTTGCTGTCCCTGTGGCTGGGCTGCTGTCCCTGTGGCTGGGCTGCTGTTCCTGTGACTGGGTTGCTGTCCCTGTGTCAGAGCTGCTGTCCCTGTGTCAGAGCTGCTGTCCCTGTGACTGGGCTGCTGTTCCTGTGACTGGGCTGCTGTCCCTGTGACTGGGCTGCTGTCTCTGTGGCTGGGCTGCTGTTCCTGTGTCAGAGCTGCTGTCCCTGTGACTGGGCTGCTGTCCCTGTGACTGGGCTGCTGTCTCTGTGGCTGGGCTGCTGTCCCTGTGTCAGGGCTGCTGTCCCTGTGTCAGGGCTGCTGTCCCCTGTGGCTGGGCTGCTGTCCCTGTGGTGCTCATCCCTCTATGGAAGGTTCAGTGTCCTGGGGACAGCCCAGTGAGGAGCCATGCTTCCCATTAGCTCCCATCAGTGTGGCTTGTGCTGGTGTGGGGAGCACAGTGCAGGGACACCCCTCAAAAGTTCCTACCCTCCAGGAGCAGCCCTGGGTGTGTGTGAGGGAGCAGGTTTGGGCTGTTCAGGCTGTCTGCACCCACCCCACACCCGTGAGCTAGGCACGAGCAGCTCAGGTTAGCATCCTGGGAAAGTTGGTGAGGTCTGGGGATAAATTGCCATCAGTTTATCTCATTTAGGAGGTAATCAGAGCCAGGGACGTGCAGAGCAATTGAATCTTAGTTGTTCTGAAGTATCATAAATCAAACGAGCTGTTGCTTTTTTACATGGGCTCATGTTAAAGAGAGCTGGGTGTCAGGCTGCCAGGGAGCATCCGCGGAGCATGGCAGGCGTGGGATTGGGGCTGTCAGAGCGGGAGAGCAGCGGGCTGGCAGCAGCACCCTCGGGCTGCCAGGCTGTGTCAGGCTGGCAGGGGACAGGTGCTCGTCCCTCGGCGTAGGTGCAGTGCCGTCCTGCAGGGACCTTCAGGAGACTGCTCTGTCAGAGCCCAGCTCTGTGCAGGAGTGCCCTGTGCTGCCCCTGCCGCTCTGGCCCGGCCCGAGCCCCCGGGGCAGCCGCAGGGCCAGAGAGCCACCGGGAAGGGCTGGGGACAGCAGCACCGCAGCCACGCTCCTGCTCTGCCCCGCGGCTGCCACAGCTCCGCGATAATGAACTTCTCATGTGCTTAAAGAGTGATGCAGGGTGCATGGCGAGAAGCTGACAGCCCCTTAATGTGCTTCTCAGTGGCGGCCAAACGACGCGGTTTTGTCTTTGTTTTTCAGTTTTAAAACCCACAGGAAATTGATGGCCAGTAAAGAGTTGTGTTGGGGTGATGTGCGTGATTAATGCCAACTGTCAGGGGCTGTCAGGGCGGGAGCTGGGGCTGAGCAGATTGTCGGGATTCCAGCGGCTGCCGCTGCCGCACACAGCGTGTCACCGCCGGGCTGAGCCGAGCCGAGCTGAGCCGGGCTGGGCCAGTGTCACCGCTGCTCCGCCGAGCCGAGCTGAGCCGAGCCAGGCCAGGCCGGGCTGAGCTGAGCTGAGCCGGGCCAGTGTCACCGCTGCTCCGCCAAGCCGAGCCGAGCCGAGCCGAGCTGAGCCCTGGCGGGAGGGGCAGCCCATGCTGGGCATCTCCGGGCTCCAGCTGCTCCCCTGTGTCCCTGGCCCCTGTGTCCTGTCCCCTGTGCCCACAGCCCCCACCCGCACTCTGTGCTTCCTGGGGCACATCCAGGCAGTCCCCCGGGCTGTCCCCCGGGCTGTCCCCGGGATGTCCCCTGTGCTGTCTCCCAGGCTGTCCCCAGGGCTGTCCCCTGTGCTGTCACCTGTGCCCAGCCCCGGCACTCTGGGGCACTGGGGGCTCCATCACGCTGCTCCTGCTGTGCTCTCCTGGCGCCTGTCCCCGCAGAGGGGCCTGTCCCCGTCGCACTAATACAGGTTGGGAATATTGGGTTTAATGATCTGCAAAATGAGGAGGTAGCGAGCTGACATTTACGAATGGTGCTGCATCCTTCTCTTCCCAGACGCCTGCTAATTTGTTGATATCCCAAACACCTCATAATGATACGGTACAGTCGCAGATTGCAAACAAGCATCCCGAGGCCAGGGGCTGTGCTGCCCTGCTGCAGGACCCTCCCCACAGCCAGAGAGCAGAGCTCGGGCTGGGGTCTGCCTATCTGAGAGGCCCTGCCCTGGGCCAGGGTCTCTGTGTGTCTGGCAGGCCCTGCGCGGTTCCTGCCCTGTGCCCCCATGCTGGAGGCCTCCCCTCCCTGTGTGCTGCCCACCTGCCGTGCTGTGCTGTGCCAGCAGACTGCAGCAGGAGGGGCGCAGTGGCCGAGGACAGCCGTGCTCTGAGGGCCGCCCCAGCCTGTGGGGGCACCTGGGGGGCTGGGGGTGAGGCGTGGGGCCAGCCTGGCCCAGGGCAGCTCCTGGGGGCACACTCTGCCTGGGGACCTGCTCAGCCCACGGAGAGGGGTGTCCGTGGGGAAGGAGGTGGGGAGCGCTGTTCCATGGCTGCATGCCAGAGTCTGCACAGGAGGGTCTGGGGCTGGGCAGTGCAGGGTGCAGCCAGGGCCCTTGGCAGAGCAGGGCCCAGCTCTGCCCCAGCCCTGTGCTGAAGCTGGTTTTAGCTCCCCAGCTCCCTTCTGCTCTGAGCTGTACTTCACCCCACTCAGAGCATGGAGAGGGGACTTGACACGAGCTGTGAGGGCAGCACTCTGTGTCACTGCTGCTCCCCTTCCTTTTCCTCTCTGCCATCCACGGTGTCAGTGGGACACACTGTTCCACTGGGCTCCCTTGAGCAGCCGGTGCCAGCTCTGCTCTTGCCTCTTGGTGGGCACTTGCTGCCCCTCCTGCTGTCCCTTTGGCCTGTCTCCTGGCTGGACACACAGGCTGTCTCCATTCCTGGCAGCCCTGCAGTGCCCCCTGCTCTCTGCAGGATGTTTTCCCCATGGCTGGCGTCTTGGCAGAGGGAGGGTGCTGCCCTGGGGCCACTCCTCTCGCTGTGGTCCCTGCCTGTTCTTGGCTGCTGGTGCAGTCTGGGTGCCCTGTGGCTCTGCTGTCCCAGCCGTGCCCTCCCTGCTGCTGCTGCTGCTCCTGCTCAGAGCACTCGTTCCTGGGCCGTATTGGCAGGGGGGTCGAGGGTTAACCCATTAGCAGAGCCAGCTCGCACCAAACTCTGCTCAGCAACTCTTCACGGAGCTCAGTCTTTAAAACATCATCAAAAAATCATCAAGAGAGAGAGAGGCAGCGCATCCTTTTCCACTGCCCACTAATTCTAATGGAGCTGCAGTAATGGGCTCCCCCCTCGCGCTGGGGCAGCCGCGGGGCTGGGGCCGGGCTCTGCCAGCTGCCCCCAGGCAGCCACTCACTGGGAGCCAGCTGGAAAGGGCTCCCCACTCCTCTAGGAGCCCTGGCAGGTCAGAGCTGGCAAGCTCTGGGACTTCCCTGGCCTCTGAGAAGGAGCCTGTGCCCGTGTGTGGAACGGGGAGGGAGTTCTGCCAGCTCTGCTTCAGCAGAGATAGTCTAAACCCTTCTGCTTATGGCATCTGCTTGGTGCTACCCTTTGGAAACCTGCACCTTTCCCCAGAAGAAGCTGAGAATGCCCAACTTTCCCTAAAACAACAGCTCAAGTCTGATCCAACTTGTATGGGTGCCCTGAGGAGCTCAGGACCTGGTCCTGTTCCGTGCCAGGAGGTCTGCACAGTGTTCAGAGCTGCTGCAAGCCTGGATTCCTTTCCCAGCTCTGCTGATCCTCGTGTGTGACTCCAGGGCTGGGATCTCACACTCTTCTGTCACAGTCACACTGTGCTGAGGCCTGCAAAGAGATCCAGCCCCATAGTGCCATCCTGCACCAGGATGGGAATTTGCCTCAGCACAGCAGAAAAGCTGTGCTCTTTTGTTAGCTCTTGCTGGGCTCCAGGGCCTTTGTTCAGGTGGAGCTGGAATCCAAGAGGCACAAAGAGGGAAGGACGGCGCTGCTGCGGCTCCAGAGCTGGCGCCAGGGCTCTGGTTGGACTGGAATGCTCCCCGCTGGGACTGGGCAGCCCCAGGGCTCTGGGGTGCCCCTCAGCTGCGACAGTAGGAAAGTCTGTCTGAGCCAGGTTGGAGCCCCAGGAATCTCTCAGCCCTGTTGTGAATGTCCTGAGCAGAGTGCTGGGAGCCACATGGAGCCCCATGGTGCCCCAGAATGGTGCCTCAAGGAGCAGCAGTGACCCCCACACCAGAGCCCTGGGCAGGCAGAGCTGAAAAATGTACAGGTGCAGGAGGGCTGGGGCTGGGATTCCTGCCTGCCTGCTTGCGGGAGAGGTGCTGGGCAAGCAGGAAACAGGAACCTGTGAGCCCAGAGCAGGGATCCTCGCTGTGTCCTGCTGACCATGACCTCCTCTTCCTGCTGTGCACAAGGCTCTGCAGCAGGCAGGACTTGGAGTGCATGCAGTGCTTCCCAAGTGCAGGCAGCTGGCCTGGGCTGTGCAGCACAGCAGCAGCAGCAGCCACAGGTGGCTCAGACCAAGGCAGGAGGGATTTGAGGAGAGCAGGGCCTGCTCTGGTGTGCCAGGGTGCCCCAGGAGTGCTGCCTGCAGATGCTCCTCCAACACCGGGGCAGCCTGTGCCCCAGGGAGCTGCTGCTCCTCCCTGCCTGCCCCAGCAGCCCCCAGCCCTGTGGCTGTGGGGGATGCTCCTGGCTCCCCTGCAGTCTGAGCCTCCTGCCCAGGCTGGCTCTGGCAGCGCTCACAGGGGCTGGTGCCAGCGAGCAGAGGCACTGCCTGCTAGCCTGGCTGCTGCCTGCTATTTCCCAGTATTCACAAGCTAGCAGCTGTCTGTTTTCCAAGAGTCTTGTTCTTGAGCTGGGACTTGGTGTCTGTGGGGTGTGTCCTGAGGCTGAGAGCTGGAGGAGGGTGCTGGACAGGTGGGATGTCCCAGTTATCCCCGTGCATCAGAGAGGGGAGTCCAGCAGCGTGGCTGACTGCCTGCTCCCTGCAGTCTGTCATCCTCGTCCTCCTGAGGGCTCCCTCTCTCACTCCAGCAGGACAGAGGCAGCTGCACAATCTCCCCAGAGGAGGAGTCCCGGGCTGATTTAGGGTGAAATGAGTAAAAGAGCCTTGCCTTCCTATCTGGAAAGGGCAAGCCAGGACAGCCTCGTGCTGGGGTCATTCCATGCTGCTCTGATGGATGGTGTGGAGACCCAGCCCTGTGTTCCCACACCAGTTCACGAGCCCTGGTGGTCTCCAGGCCTGGTCCTTGTCAGTGCAGTGCTGACCACAGCCCTGGGAGGAAGGGCTGGGCATCGTGCCCAACAGACCTGGCTCTCCTTGGCGGATGTCCCAAGGCTGCACCATGTTCTGGGGATGTTCTGGACACAGCCCAGCTCAGATGTGCCCAGGTGGCCCCACAGTAGCTGAGGGTGGCCATTCCCTTGGTGGCACCTGGCCAGGACCTCTGCAGCCATTCACTGGGGGCTGTGGCAGCTCCTCAGTCCCTGCCTTCCTGCTGCTTCCCTCTGCAGTGAGGGGCTTCTGTGCTGCAGAGGAGTCAGGGAGAGGAGGGGACCTCCCTCAGCCCCTGCCGACTGCCCTGCTCACCTCCCCACATCATGCCTGCTGTGCACAGCCCCTGCCAGGCTTGAGGCCAGAGCAGCTCTGCCTTGCTGTGGACCAGAGGCCCCTCGGCCTCCGTGCTGTCTCTGGAGCTGAGCAGTTGACTCCCTGCTTTTAATAGAGAGCTGGGAAGGCACATTATGGAGATGAGGGTGTTATTTGCATAACGCTAATTAGGTAATTACAAATCATTTTGCTATGAGCTGAAGCGTGTGCTGTGACATAACGTTTATTAGTCATTCCATTCAGGCCCCGCTTAGTTAAGTCATTTACTGCACTAACTACTGAAGTTGGCAATAAAAGGTAAATGCTGGTGCTGGGTGTGAGGCTGACACGACACCCCATGAGCTGTGCCCGGGGGGGCCTGTGAGGCAGAGCCAGGCTGGCAGGGCAGGGCAGGGCAGGGCAGGGCAGGGCAGCCTTTGAGCCTTGGTGAGGAGGCAGCCACAGCCCCTCTTGCACCCCCTCACTCTGTGCCAGCCCAGGGTGGGCACAGAGCTCCGGTGCTGTCTGCAGGACCCGCTCAGGGGAGGGCTGATAGCACTGCTCCAGGCTTGGCAGCTTCTCTGAGGGTGGGACACAGGGAGAGTGGGCACAAGCCAGTGGAGCTGTGTGGGGCAGAGGGAGGGAGGGCTGGCACAGAGCTTGGGCTCTGCTCTGCAGGCACTTGCCTGTCCCAGCCTCCTGCTGCCTCCGCCCTGCCGTGTGGGGATGGTGGTAACCTGCAGGATCTGTCCCACGGCAGACCCCCTCCTTCCCAGCCCGTGTTATGGCACACCTTTCTCTTCCAGAGCCAGATGAGCCATTTGAGTTCATTATCGTGTCCCTGACGGGCCAGACGTGGCTCTTTGAAGCCTCCACATCAGAGGAGCGGGAGCTCTGGGTGCAGGCCATTGAGAGCCAGATCCTGGCCAGCCTGCAGGGCTGTGAGAGCAGCAAAAACAAGGTGAGAGGCCTTGGCCAACTTCTGTTCTGTCTTCTGTGGCATCTGCTCTGCCACATTCCTCCAGGTCCCACACTTATCTGTCTGTCCACACTGAATCCTGCCATGATCCCTCTTCTCCCAGTGAGGGTTCAGTCCCATCCCTGGCACTGTGCACTCCCCCCAGGTTTCTTGTCACCTCTTCCCTGCCTGGCTCTGGCCCCACAGAGTACTCTGCATCCCATGTGCAGGATCCTGCATGGTCCATTCCCTCCCTGGGCTCTGTGCCCTTTCTCCCCACTTTGCCCACTGTCCCCTTCTCCTCTGGCACAGCTCTGCTCCAGACCGTGGTCAGAGCCCCCATGTGCCGGCTCAGGAGCGTGTGTGGCCCTTGGGAGGGTGCAGGCAGTGCTGGGGGCTGGCCTGCAGCGAGGGGCCGTGTGGGTTCTTGCAGGCTCGGCTGGGCAGCCAGGGCGACGCGCAGGCCATGCAGGCCGTCCGCACCGCGCGCGGGAACAGCTTCTGCGTGGACTGCGACGCTCCCAGTAAGAGACCTGCGCTGGGGACTCACCGGGAGGGGAGGGGAGGGGGCTCCAGCCACCCCAGGCACCCCTCCCTCAGCCCACAGAGATGCTCTGTGTGTCTGTCCTGTCCCCTCCTGCAGTGGACCTGCTCCTCGGGGTTGGGCTGCGGACACACTGGCCCTGACCCCTCGCTGGCCAGCCTGAGGTCCCGGCTTCTCCCAGGGACACTGAACTGGGAAGGGCTCTGGTGGGCAGGTGCCTGCAAATACCTGTCTGAACCACAGGAAATGGGCTGGTGAGTCTTGGCAGGTTATTAACTCTCCCCACTGATCCTGCTGCCCTCAGATCCGGACTGGGCCAGTCTGAACCTGGGTGCTCTCATGTGCATCGAGTGCTCCGGGATCCACCGCAACCTGGGCACCCACCTGTCCCGTGTGCGCTCCCTGGACCTGGACGACTGGCCCAGCGAGCTCCTCATGGTCATGACGGCCATCGGCAACGCGCTGGCCAACGCCGTCTGGGAGGGAGTGGTGGAGGGCTACCCCAAGCCCACGCCCGAGAGCAGTCGGTAAGGGAGGTGGCGGACCCCAGAGATGCTTCTTGGGAAACACACCAGCAGGGCTGGGGGACGCTGCAGGGCTTGGGAGCAGCCACTGAGGCAGGCAGGGTTCCTCAGGATGTCCCAGTGCTGGGGTCCCATCTGCCTGCGAGGCACTGGCCACCCTCTCGTGCCATCCTGGGGGGCAGTGGGGCCCCACGGTAGCCACAGCCGTGATCTGAGAGCTGGGGCTGGCTGCCAAGCCGAAGGGGTTAACAGAGATGGCTTGGCAGCGTCCTGCGGGTCTCCAGGGTCCGTCCCTTTCAGGCCTTGTCTGTCCCTATCGGAGCCGCTGTGCTGTCACTCATCCCAACAAGAGCCCATTCTGCGCCTTATCGGCGCTGGCGCGGGTCAGGGGGCGGCGGCGGCGGCGCTGATGGCGAGAATGGCAGCAGATAGCGGCGCGGGCGGCATCGATCCGGCGGCACCGCGCCTTTGTGCGAGCCGGCGCGGCCGCCGCGGCGATAAGGTGCCTCCCGTGGCGCGGGGCCGGCGTGTGCAGCGCTGGCCTTTTCCCGGGCTGGCCACGGCCCCGCTCCGGCACGGCGCAGGGACGGTCCCCGAGCTGCCACCCGTGGGCACCCGGCACTGGGCGCACCGGCAGGCGCGGGCCGGAGCAGAACTGCTGCTGCAGGCGGGGATGGGGCACGCAGTGTCCGTGGGGAGCTGTGGCAGGTGTCAGCAGGTGTCAGAGTGGGATGGCACAGACTTAGTGGCAGCTGTGGGCACAGGGGCACGGCAGGGGCTGTGCAGAACGTACTTGGGTGTGAGGGACGGTCACTGCTCACACAGGTGTGTTCACCTGGCACTGCTGATGCCTGTGTCCTTCTGTGCATGGGGCCCAGGCAAATTGTCTCAACTGTGGCAGTGACAATGTGCTGTCTGGCAGGGAGGAGAAGGAGCTCTGGATCCGGGCTAAGTACGAGCAGAAGCTGTTTCTGGCCCCCCTGCCCCAGTCGGACATCCCGCTGGGGCAGCAGCTGCTGCGGGCCGTGGTGGAGGATGACCTGCGCCTCGTGGTGACGCTGCTGGCCCATGGCACCAAGGAGGAGGTGAACGAGACCTACGGAGACGGCGACGGGCGCACAGCACTGCATCTGTCCTGCGCCATGGCCAACGTGGTGTTCACACAGCTGCTCATCTGGGTAAGGCAGAGCCTGCAGCCTGCAGCGCAGTGCTCCTGGTGCTGTCCCATCCCCCTGCCTTTATCCATCCTGCTTCTGTGGCTCCCCCACATGCCCACTGGCACTGACCTGCACCCTCCCAGCTCCTCCTCCTGCCTTCCCCGGAGCCCCTCTGCTCCCTGCCCATGGCACACGGTGCCCAGGTGCCACTGACCAGCCGCTCCTCTCCTGCAGTACGGCGTGGACGTGAAGAGCCGGGACGCTCGGGGCCTGACCCCGCTGGCCTACGCCCGGCGAGCGGGCAGCCAGGAGTGCATCGACATCCTGCTGCAGCACGGCTGCCCCAGCGACAGCGCGGCCACGCTGACACCCAGCCTGCCGCGCCGCAACGCCAACGCCAACAACAACGCCTGCGCCGCCGCGCCGCCGGAGCTCAGCACCAGCCCCGGCACGGCCTAGCCCCGCCGGCCCTCTGGCACTGCAGGCTGGCCCTGGCCACTGCAGGCTGCCCCTGGACACTGCAGGCTGGCCCCGGCCACTGCAGGCTGCCATCAGCCACTGCAGGCTGCCATTGGCCACTACAGACTGCCCCCGGCCACCACAGGCTGCCCCTGGCCACTGCAGCCTGCCATCGGCCACTGCAGGCTGCCATTGGCCACTACAGACTGCCCCCGGCCACCGCAGGCTGCCTCTGGCCACTACAGACTGCCCCCGGCCACCGCAGGCTGCCTCTGGCCACTACAGACTGCCCCCGGCCACCGCAGGCTGCCTCTGGCCACTGCAGCCTGCCATCGGCCACTGCAGGCTGCCATCGGCCACTGCAGGCTGCCCCCGGCCACTGCAGGCTGCCTCTGGCTACCACAGGCTGCCCCTGGCCACTGCAGGCTGCCCCAGCCCTGGAGGGGCTCTGCAGCACCAACGGGCCCCATGCTGCTGGTCCCCGCCAGGCGCCCCTTGCAGGCAGGAGGGGCTGGAGCCGGCTGGGGGCAGCGTCCTGCCCCTCCCCGTCAGCTGTGCCCGTGCTGGCAGCTGTGGGTGGAGGGGCTCCCACACAGCCACTGGGGTGGCTGCAGACGGAGGGGCTCCCACACAGCCACTGGGGTGGCTGCAGATGGAGGGGCTCCCACACGATCACTGGGGTGGCTGCAGATGGAGGGGCTCCCACACAGCCACTGGGGTGGCTGCAGATGGAGGGGCTCCCACACGATCACTGGGGTGGCTGCAGGCACCCTGTCCCTGACCGGTACATGCGTGGGGAGACAGTTTCTCCTGCCCCCCCACCCCACACATCTGTAGATAGAGCAGGGGCCGGGGCAGTTCAGGTGTGCAGCCCCTGCACAGCAGCACGGGGGCTGGTGGCTGCAGCTGCTCCCTCGGGCAGGTCAGTTGGGCACTGCTCCTGCTCTCCCTGCGTGCTGCCTCAGCACAGCCCGGGCGAGGCGAGGGGCAGCGGGGTGCCTGTCTCTCCATGGCACCCCGTGCTCCTCTGCTGCTGCTGCTGCTGCAGGAGGGGTGCACCCACCAACGCTGTTCCCCGTGTGCTCATGCAAGGGTGGCATCTCCCCAGCGTAGCCCTGGACAAAGGCCTTCCCAGCTCTGTCTGTCTGTCTGTCTGTAGAGTCACTGTCCTTCCCGGTTCAAGCTCCAAGCCATGCACAGTGTCTCCATCAGAGCCTCCCGCTGCTGCCCAGGTGGGGCTGGTCTCCAGCTGAGCAAGAGGAGAGGAGAGGAGCATCTCTCTGCGTGGGGGTCAAGCCTCTGGCTGAATGCTGGAACCTCAAGGCTTTGGACACTGCTATGGAATGTCTCTGTCACTTGTGTATAAAATGTACATTGGAAATATTTATATGGACACTCTGTATATACGGTTTCTTTTCCATGAGTTGCCCTGTGTGTGTTATCTGCAGCCAAGGAGATAAAGGCCAATAAAGCAACCCACCTCCTGCCAGGCCAGCGTCTCAGTGTGCTGCCTTTGGGTTTTCCAATGCAGCCCTGGTTTGCAGGTGGGTCTGGTGCCTCTCCAGCCCACACTGACAAACGTTCAGCCTCTTCTCCTCCGGCTCAGGCTCTGATCAGCAGCAGTGCTGTGCTAAACTGTGTCCCTGGGGCATGGCAGAGTGCTGAGGGGAGATGTGCCAGCCCTGGGCACTGAGGGACAGTGCCACAACATGGCCCCAGAGGAGTGCCCAGCTCTGCTGGGATGGGATCCCGCAGCAGAGGGACCTGCAGGGCAGGAGTGCTGGGCCAGCTGGTCCCTGTGCACAGGACAGCGAGTGTGCAGCTGGACAGGGGAAGGCAGAGGTGGGCAGGGAGTGAGGGGCTGCCACAGTGAGCGAGGAGCCTGCCACGGCTGCACAGCACCGGGGACCATCGAGTCCCGAGGCACAGCTGAGCCCTGAGCCTGGAGGGGCCGTGTGTCTGCTGTGCCAGCCCTCCTCCTGCCACAGCTGTGGGCACAGCAGGGCCCAGGCTGGAAGTTCGGGGCTGGCTGCACCCCAGGCTACCCCACAAACAGCACTTTGGGGCTCCAGCATCTCTCTGTGCTGTGCTGGGCTCCAGGCTCTGCTGCACGGGCACTGGGCACAGCCCTTGGGCCCCAAGCCTGTGGCACTGCTGCAAGGAAGGGAGGTGCCAGGACACCCCCAAAACTGTCATAGGTGCCCTCAGATGTCCCTGTCAGAGCCCTGCTGCCTTCTCCTTGTGCCTCTCCCACGGCAGAGGGCTGCCTCGGGGGGGCTGCAGATGGCCCCAGCCCCTCCACTTCTTGATGTGTTCTGGCTGTGTGTGCCGGTGTCATCATCATCCTCCTCATCCCGGTCCCAGTCCAACTCCCTGACCCGGTCCCGGTCCCATTCCCAGTCCTGGTCCCAGTCCCATTCCCAGTCCCGTTCCCAGTCCCAGTCCCGGTCCCAGTCCCAGTCCTATTCCCTGTCCCAGTCCCGGTCCCAGTCCCAGTCCTATTCCCAGTCCCAGTCCCAGTCCCACTCCCAGTCCTATTCCCAGTCCCAGTCCTATTCCCAGTCCCGGTCCCAGTCCCGGTCCCAGTGCCAGTCCCAGTCCTATTCCCAGTCCCGGTCCCAGTCCCAGTCCCGGTCCCAGTCCCAGTCCTAGTCCCAGTCCCAGTCCCAGTCCCAGTCCCAGTCCCAGTCCCAGTCCCGGTCCCAGTCCCAGTCCTATTCCCAGTCCCAGTCCCAGTCCCAGTCCCAGTCCCAGTCCCGGTCCCAGTCCCGGTCCCAGTGCCAGTCCCAGTCCCGGTCCCGGTCCCAGTCCCAGTCCCAGTCCCAGTCCCAGTCCTATTCCCAATCCCAGTCCCGGTCCCAGTCCCGGCCCCGGCCCCGGCCCCGGTCCCGCTCCCGTGTCACCCTCGCTCCGTGCCCTGGCGCTGCCCGTGGTGCCCCCGCAGCGCCCGGCCCCAAACCAGCGCTGGCTTTGGTTAATTTCCTGGCGACTGCATTAGCGGGAATGGAAGCCGAGGGACGGCAGCTCCTCTGGGGCCCATTAATCATCCCCCTCAGACAAGCTGCCTTGATTACAAGTGGCAAGAAATTCATTAGGGCTGCGGCTCTGACAACTTTTATCTGCGCGGCTGGATCTGACTCATTAGGCAGCCAAATTAAAGCCATGATGGGCCCTGATGAAATTCACTGCTTGTTTATCTTGTGCGATCTGATACATCTGCCCATACATCATCTCCCGCGCGGGATCCCGCCCCGCGCAGCCCCGGCGCCTCCCTTCGCATCGCGGCGCTGCCGGCGCGGCGGTGACCCGGACACCGGGGTGTCCCCGGACACTGGGGTGTGCCCCGGACCCTGGGGTGTCCCCTTCTTGTGCCCCGGGCACTGGGGTGTCCCCTGCTGTCCCATAGACACTGGGGTGTCCCCTGCCTGCCCCCCGGACACTGGGGTGTCCCCTGCTGTCCCATAGACACTGGGGTGTCCCCTGCCTGCCCCCCGGACACTGGGGTGTCCCCTGCTGTGCCCAAGCTCTGCCTATGCCAATCGGGGCTGGGGCTGGAGCAATGACCGTGCACCGGGAGCCGTGTGGGGACAGCTCTGGAATCAAAACCGTGCCACACCCTGGGCTGGAAGGGACCCACGGAGATCATGGGTGTCCGTGGTGTGGGGCCACACAGCCCCACGCGGGGCCCGTGGGGTGCAGCCCCTCAGGCCCCCAGAGCCCAGGCTGTGCTGGCAGTGGCCCTGCTGTGGTACAGCCCCGTGGGGACAGGCCCCGTGCCCTGAGCTGCCCACGGGTCACAAACACCCCATGGGTACCTGGGTCCCGTTTGCTGTCACTGGGGGCAGGGAATGCCACCAGATCCTGCAGGCTCTGACACCGTCCCAAGGAGCCACGAGTGGGCCCGACCCCACAGCAGCAGCACTCGTGCCCTGCCCTGCCTCACCCAAGCCCAGCACACCTGGTGCCAAGGGGACCAAGGCGGCCTCAGGTGGCACAGCATAGGATGGAGCAGGAGCTCCATGGTCATGGAAGAGGTGTGTGCCCATGTTAGGGACAGGAGCTGTGTCTGTTTAGGGACAGGAGCTGTGTCAGTGTCAGGGACAGGAGCTGTGTCTGTGTTCAGGGACAGGAGCTGTGTCTGTGTTTGGGGCAGGAGCTGTGTCTGTGTTGGGGACAGGAGCTGTGTCTGTGTTAGGGCAGGAGCTGTGTCTGTGTTGGGGACAGGAGCTGTGTCTGTGTTGGGGACAGGAGCTGTGTCTGTGTTAGGGCAGGAGCTGTGTCAGTGTCAGGGACAGGAGCTGTGTCTGTGTTGGGGACAGGAGCTGTGTCTGTGTTAGGGCAGGAGCTGTGTCAGTGTCAGGGACAGGAGATGTGTCCTAGTTCAGGGACAGGAGCTGTGTCTGTGTTCAGGGACAGGAGCTGTGTCTGTGTTTAGGGACAGGAGCTGTGTCTGTGTCAGGGACAGGAGCTGTGTCAGTGTCAGGGACAGGAGCTGTGTCAGTGTTTGGGGCAGGAGCTGTGTCTGTGTTAGGGCAGGAGCTGTGTCTGTGTTAGGGCAGGAGCTGTGTCAGTGTCAGGGACAGGAGCTGTGTCAGTGTTTGGGGCAGGAGCTGTGTCTGTGTTAGGGCAGGAGCTGTGTCAGTGTCAGGGACAGGAGCTGTGTCTGTGTTTAGGGACAGGAGCTGTGTCTGTGTTCAGGGACAGGAGCTGTGAAAGTGTTTGGGGCAGGAGCTGTGTCTGTGTTGGGGACAGGAGCTGTGTCAGTGTCTGGGACAGGAGCTGTGTCTGTGTTAGGGACAGGAACTGTGTCTGTGTTCAGGGCACTGTGTCTGTTTTTTGGGCAGGACTCAGGTGTCTGTGCTCAGGCTGCTGCCAGGGAGGGCACAGGCCAGCCCTGTGCTCTGCTGTACACCAGAGGACGTGCCAGGGCAGCAGCTGTGGGGCTGTCCCTGTGCTGTGGCCCCGTCCCTGTGCTGTGGCCCCGAGCAGGTCCGTGGCCAGCCCTGAGCCCCCTGCCCCAGGCAGCCAGCAGCACTCACACCCTCGAGCCCAGACTGCAGCCAGGGCAGGGAGGTGGGTGCCGCAGGACAGGAGCCGTGGATGCAGCCTCAGGCTGGAAGCACCCGTAGCACAGGTTTGCTGCACTTCCCAGAGAGCCTGGACACAGCCAGAAAAAGCCCCACAGGGTCCAGCTGGCTGGGGGCACTGCAGCAGCTGGCACAGCTGCAGAGGCGTTGGGCAGTGGTCAGAGGGATCTCACAACCCTTCCCACACGCCAGCCATGGGGACTTTGTTTCTCTCTTGCCTATTGTTTCTGTCCAGAGCTAGTCCTGGAGCCGCTGGCTAATGAACAGCACCAGCACCAAATCTGGGCCATCACATCTTCATACAAACCCCTTGTCAGGGAGTGCTGAGGACCAGCTCTGTTGTGCTGAGTGAATAAACACTCTGAGAAATCCCTGCTCCTTTCCCAGTTCCTTAACAACCACCATTCAGGTCAAGAAGTGGACAGGTCTGGATAGGGAGAATTCTCTTGTAAATGTTGAAATTTACAGCATAGGGCAAAATGTCTTGTTCATATAAAGGTATGCATATATATGTGTGTGTGTAAACATATTTATATAAACAAACTCATGTCCATGTATATGCACACTCTATGTATTTATCTTTGCACTTGTATGTACCTGTTACTCTGTGTGTCTCTGTGTGTCTGTGTATCTGTCTGTGTGTCTGTGTGTACCTGTGCACATACACCTGTACCAGTGCATGTGTGGGGTTCCTTCCTAAGCAGTTCAGACTCCAGGACACAAGGGAACAGCCAGAAGCTCGTAGATGGGAAATTCCAAAGAGATGCAAGTGAGAAAACATACTAGAAGGTGGTTGGACACGGGTACAGGGGCCTGGAGGGGCTGTCCAGCCGGTGTTACTGCAGTCAGATGGGCAGGGTCTTCATCATCTTGGGTGGGACAAGCTTCGAGCTGGTGCTGGGCAGAGCCCTCCCGAGGCCCCATCCAGCTCCATGGCTCAACAGCCCAGGGTGTGTCTGCACTGCCCAGTTCCTCCCTGTGGCTCCTGCTCCCACCAGCCCCAGTTTGACCCACACACAGAGCTCCAGCTCACGGGAGCCCCTGCAGCTCTCCCAGCTGAGGAGGGGCCACAGCTGCTTTGGACAGTGTGGGCAGTGTGGGCACTGTGCTTACTGTGCGGTGTGCTTACTGGGCAGTGTGGGCAGTGTGGGCAGTGTGGGCAGTGGTGGGCAGGGGTGGGCAGTGCTGGGCAGTGTGGGCAGTGTGAGCAGTGTGGGCAGGGTGGGCAGTGTGGGCAGGGTGGGCAACATGCTTACTGTGCTGTGTGGGCAGTGTGGGCAGTGCTGGGCAGTGTGGGCAGGTGGGCAGTGCTGGGCAGTGCTGGGCAGTGTGGGCAGGGTGGGCAGTGTGGGCAGGGTGGGCAGTGCTGGGCAGTGCTGGGCAGGGTGGGCAGTGTGGGCAGTGTGGGCAGTGCTGGGCAGTGAGGGCAGGGTGGGCAGGGTGGGCAGTGCTGGGCAGTGTGGGCAGTGCTGGGCAGGGTGGGCAGTGTGGGCAGTGTGGGCAGGGTGGGCAGTGCTGGGCAGTGCTGGGCAGTGCTGGGCAGGGTGGGCAGTGCTGGGCAGTGTGGGCAGTGCTGGGCAGTGAGGGCAGGGTGGGCAATGTGGGCAGTGTGGGAAGGGTGGGCAGTGCTGGGCAGTGTGGGCAGGGTGGGCAGTGCTGGGCAGTGCTGGGCAGTGTGGGCAGTGTGGGCAGTGTGGGCAGGGTGGGCAGTGCTGGGCAGTGCTGGGCAGGGTGGGCAGTGTGGGCAGGGTGGGCAGTGCTGGGCAGTGGTGGGCAGGGTGGGCAGTGTGGGCAGTGTGGGCAGTGCTGGGCAGTGAGGGCAGGGTGGGCAGGGTGGGCAGTGCTGGGCAGTGTGGGCAGTGCTGGGCAGGGTGGGCAGTGTGGGCAGTGTGGGCAGGGTGGGCAGTGCTGGGCAGTGCTGGGCAGTGCTGGGCAGGGTGGGCAGTGCTGGGCAGTGTGGGCAGTGCTGGGCAGTGAGGGCAGGGTGGGCAATGTGGGCAGTGTGGGAAGGGTGGGCAGTGCTGGGCAGTGTGGGCAGGGTGGGCAGTGCTGGGCAGTGCTGGGCAGTGTGGGCAGTGTGGGCAGTGTGGGCAGGGTGGGCAGTGCTGGGCAGTGCTGGGCAGGGTGGGCAGTGTGGGCAGTGTGGGCAGTGCTGGGCAGTGAGGGCAGGGTGGGCAATGTGGGCAGTGTGGGAAGGGTGGGCAGTGCTGGGCAGGGTGGGCAGGGTGGGCAGTGCTGGGCAGTGTGGGCAGTGCTGGGCAGGGTGGGCAGTGTGGGCAGGGTGGGCAAGGTGGGCAGTGCTGGTCAATGCTGGGCAGTGAGGGCAGTGTGGACAGTGTGGGCACCGTGCTCTCTGTGCTGTGCTTTGCTCTCCGCTGTGCAGGAGGTACCAGGGCTGTCACAATGCTCAGGGTTCAGAGGGAGCTCTGCTCTGCTCGGTGCCAGGAACACTCTGCTGCTCTGCAGCTCTCTCCAGCAGCACTGGTGACAGCATGAGTCTGTCACCTCCAGCAGCACTACACAGAGCTGCACGTCTGCAGCATCTGTGGGGATTTTAACATGGCTGTTTGTAGGGTTGCAGTGAGTATGGGCTCTGGGATTGGTCTAACACAACAACGACAACAACAAAATCTCCCATGCAGCTAAAAGCTGTGGGTGTTGGAACCACCTCAGTGGCAGTCCATGGACGAGCATGCAGTGGAGCAGGAGTGCTCTGCACATGGATTGGGTGGGCAGTGGCCTCTCTGGTGGGGGAGGTGGGTTAAAGACACAATAAACCAATGCTGCCTCCGGGGCAGGACATATAAAGCCAGTGTCAGTTAGAGAAGCCCGGTGGGAATAAGAGAGTTCTTCGACCCTAAAATAAAATCTGATTCCTTTTAATGTCACTGCCCCAACCCTGGAGCTGTGGACACTTTGTGGAGTGTTGTGGATAAATGCACTGCTGTGTGCTGGCTGCAGTGGCACAGACCCCTCATGTGGACACATTTGTAGTGGCAGAGCCCCGTGTGTCGCTGCAGAATGGCTTTACCCTCCCACACAAGGTGAGTAGCAGCTCATGTGCCAGAGCACTGCAGTGGCTGCAAACAGCTGAGCCCCCTTTGCAGCCACGGAGCTCAGCTCAGCTCAGCTCAGCTCAGCTCAGTCCTGTCTCAGGCCAACACCCACCTGAGGATGGAGAAGAGGTGCAGGTGCAGGCAGCTCCACCCCAGCCTGTTGAAAAGGGAGCTGAGTTTTCCTGAGGAAGGGCTCTGGGGGATGCTGCCAAAGCACATTTACTCCCCTGATCCAGAGGGAATGCCAGCAGGTGTTGCTGCCTGAACAAATCCATGGGATTCTGTGAGCAGCACCAGGTCAGGCGTTTCCTGAGGAGACTCTCTTGTTTCCAGGTCAGTGGTACAGTGACAGAGGCAGGTGTCTCCTGCAGTGGAAGCCAGCTGTGCTGAGAAACCAAATCCAGAAAAGATCCCACAGAACCCTCTCGGGACCTGCAGCAAGTATTTCTGTGGAAAGAGGCACCCACCAAGGACATCTGGAAGCCCAGCTTTGTCCAGCTGATTGCTGTGATCTGAGCTGTGTCTGCTGGCCACACAGCTGGAGCCCACAGCCAAGGGGCAAGGACAGCCACCCCTCAGTGCTCCAAAACTCCAGGGCACTGCAGGAGGACTCAGCTGTACAGGCTGAGCGTGGACCCCACACTGCAGGTGAAGAGAATGTACCTGCCAAAGAGGGAGGGGACATGGGGAGGCAGCAGAGAGATGGCCCAGCCCTCGCTACGGCGTCAGGGAGGGCGCTCAGGAAGGTGGAGTCAGCTCTGGCTGCCCGGGGTATTTCCTGCTCTCCCAAGCTGTGTCTGTGACCCAAACTCCGTATCAAAGCTGTGAACAATTGGTGCCCCAGCAAAGCCTTGGAGAGAGCCTTCCACCTCTCCAGGAGCCTCTGGTGGCATTGCAATGGGTGTTGCTACCACAGCACAGGCACAGGAGCTCCCCTGCCCCATGGACTCACTGGTGTTTGTCAAACCAGAACCGAGTTTCAGGCTGGACATCCAGGGAGCCGCACGGCCCTTGCGCTGTGCCCTGTGCAAATCGGGCTCTCCGTATGTTTCTGGGGCTGGGCTCAGTGTCTGAGATAGCTGCCCGCAGAAGCGATGGCTCTCAAGAGCAGGGAATGGCTGGCCTGGATGTGAGCCCCGTGTGTTGCTGTGCTGTCCCGGGGCCACAGCAGCAGAGAGCCGCTATCCCGGGCCAGGCAGGACTCAGCCGTGCCGGGAGTCCGCAGCAGGACACACATCCATCCCCCCGTGAGCAGCCGAGGCTGTCCCGAGCCAGTCCCGGCCCGGCCGACCTGGGGATGCTCCGGGCGCTTCCCGGCCCCGCTGCTTCTCCCCCCGTCACCGGCAGAGCAGCGGCTGCGATGGAGCCCGCACGGCTTGCCCGGCTCCGGCTCCGCAGGCCCCGGCACCAGCCCCGGCACCGGCCGAGGGGCGGCTGAGCCCCCGAGCTCCCGCTCTCCCCGGCCGCTCTCGGGGTGTCCCTGTCCCTGTCCCTGCTCTCCTCCTCTGCCCGCGCCTGGCCGGGGCCGCGGGCCCCCCGTCCCTGCAGCGAGGAAGAACGTGGTCTTGCTCCATAGAAAATAATTTATTGAAATCACAGCTATACACGGGCGGGCGCCGGCGGCAGCGCGGGCCCGGCCCGGCCCGGCCCGGCTCGGCCCGGCCCAGCGGGCGGCCAGGGCGCCAGGGCCAGGCGGCCGCATTGCCCATGGCACGGACAGAAGGACACGCTGCCGTATGTACAGAGTTTACACGGAATAAATAAGGGACATGTACACAGGAGGGGCAGCGGGTGCTCGGCCCCCGCCCCAGGGTCCTCAGGGCCGGGCGCCCTGCTCGATCTGCTGGTGCTGGCTGCGCACGGCGAAGCGATTGACGTGCACCGGGATGGGCACCACGATTTTGGGGTTGCGGACGGGCTCTCCCGAGCGGTTGCTGACATTGCCAGCCTTGATGCGTTTCCACTTGGCGCGGCGGTTCTGGAACCAGATCTTCACCTGCACCTCGCTCAGCTTCAGGGCGTGCGCGATCTGCGAGCGCTCCGTCAGGCTCAGGTACTTCTTGCAGTGGAACTCCTTCTCCAGCTCCAGCAGCTGCTCGCTGGTGAAGGCCGTACGGCGCCGGCGGCTCTTGCCGGCCCCGGAGCCCGGCGGGGGCTGCTCGGCGGCGGGGCCGCCCTTGCCCTTGCCCTTGGCTCCCAGCGCGGTGCCGGCGCTCGCCCCGTCCAGGAACGGCTCCTCCTCGCTCTCGCCCGCCGAGCTCTCCTCCTCCCGCTCGCTGCACGGCGTCGCCGCCGACTTCACCTCCAGCTTCTCCTCGTCTGAGCTGTACGCCTTGCCGTCTGCGGGGCACACAGCGTCCGTCAGTGTCTGCCGGGCCCCCGCCCGCCCCGCCGCGCTCCCGCCGCTCCCCGAGCCCCGCGGAGACTCTCCCCGCTGCCCCGGCGGGAGGCTGCGGCTCCTCCCGCATCTCGGACCCCGGCACTGCCGCGTCCCGCAGCCCCGGAGCGGCCGAAGCAGCGGCACCGGCCCCGGCCCCAGCCCCGGCCTCGGAGCGGGAGAAGCAGCGGCCCCAGTCCCAGTCCCGACCCCGGCCCCAGTCCCAGTCCCGGCCCCAGCCCCAGCCCCAGCGCAGCCGCTCCACCCGCGGACCCCAGCGCCGTTCCCGCAGCCTGCTCGGCTGCAAGGGACAGCACCGACAGAGCCCGCGGCCACCCGGGGGTCTGCCCCCCTCAGCAGCGGCCCCGTCCCCATCCCGCAGCAGCATCGCGCTCTCAGTCTGGCAGAGAACACCTCAACGCTTCCAGGGCTTGTCTGAACCTTCGCACAGGAAGGAACGCCCAGACCTTCCTTGTCTCTCAGCTCAGCCCTCCCTGTCCCTTCCCAGTGCACCGGACCGTCGCTGCTGTTAGAAAGGAGCCGGCCAAGAGCTGAAGAACTGTCCTGGAACGAGCATCCAGAGCCAGCTCCAGCCCAGCAAACCTCCCTGCAGGGCTCTACAGGACACGGGGTACAGCCACTTCTGGCTCTCCCTCCCTAATCCAAGGATGCACACAGCAAACCGTGCAGCCAGGGAACAAGGTGCTGAGGCAGCCGATGCTCAGGGCTCAGCTACACCCAGCAGCGGGCAGAGGGGCAGGACAGAACCTGTCAACATCACACAACAGACAGCATCTCATCCCAGGCCACCAGGCAAATGCAGTGCTTGGATCACCACAGACACCTCTGTTATGATGCCTGTGAGGATACTGATAGGGTACTGGGGTATGAATCCCTTCTTTGCAAGATTCTTGTATCCAAAACTGCTGCCTGAATGATTAAACAGCCATGGAGCAAGGGAGGACAGGGTGGGAGACTGACAGAGGAAAGAGGTATGGAAGAGTCACTTCGATAGTAAAAGGGCTCAGACAAAGTGAGAAGATGCTCTCAGCCACAGACAGGGGTCATGGAGGGAGGACCCACAGCTATGCACAAGCAGGTGAAGAAGTTTTTATGTCATGCTGGGACTAGAACAGACCAGAAAATTCTTCAAGTCTGACCTAAGAGCAGTAATCGCTGCTGCTCTATATAAAACATGCACAATGAGAAGACACTACTTCTAAGTAGTGTCCAGGTTCTGGAACATGCAACCTGGGCCACTGGATCACTGGCCACCTCAGCTCAGCTGGAAGGGCAGAGCAGCCCTCAGAAGGCTGACGGTGCAGGGTTTAAATACACAAAGAGAACTGCAGGAGAGCACCTGAGCCCAGAAGACATTCCTGGTAGTCTGGTGACTGTGGAGCTCCCACATCCCTTGTTAGTCCTGCAGCAAGCCCGTGGCTTCCTGAGAGCAGGTGGGTGGCTTTGGAGATCTGGAATCTTCTCCCTGCTCTTCCTGCTTCCTGCAGTGGGAAGGAGCACTCATCTCTATATCTCTTCATCTCTATCCTGCTGCAGAGGGATTTCTTTCTTCCAGAGGGTCAGGGGCAGGGGAAGAGATTTCCCAAGTGCATAGAGGGTAAAGACCCAGAGAATTTGTGTTTGTGGGGCTGGAGATCAGCAGCAGGGAGCAAGGAGCTTTGAGTGCCGTTGCACAGCCTTGTGCAAGCTGAAGAAAAGATCTTTCACTTCTGGGTGCCACCCCTCTCTGGCAGAGCATCGGGCCTGACAGGGTGAGAGAGCTCTTAGCAGGAAATCAGTGTCTTCCCCAAGGGCTCTTTGGGTGCTGCCCTGACTCTGCAATTCCCCAGGATGGAGGATGGCATCCCAGCAGCCACACCAGCAAACAGTGCTGATGGGCCAGTTTGCTCCTGTCAGCCCAGGCTGTGCCCAGACTGGAATACTCTGGCTATTCTCTTCTGAACCAGACTCCAAATTTTAAATGGAGCACTCTCAATTTGTGTCTCATTAAAAGGCTTGCAGTGAGGAAGTTGGAACTATTTGATAACAGAATCTAAATAGGATGTTTTCACAAAGAAAATTGGTATATTGGTCTGTTAGTCACCTACTATGTCCCCAGCAAGGAAGGAATGAAGGCAGGGGATCCCACCCATGTGGCTGGATATACTGAGACTGTCAAGGCCTTTGAACACGAAGTGAAGCTGTCACAAAGCAAAGTATCATGACTGAAAAATCAACAAGAAGTAGTAGATGAAGAATAGTTTGTTTTTCACAAAGTCACAGCTGTTCATTGATCTTGTCAAAGACACTGAAGAGAGTCCAAACGGGGTCACAAAAATGCTCTGAGGGCTGGAACACCTCTGCTGTGAGGCCAAGCTGAGAGAGTCGGGGTTGTTCAATAGAGAAGGTTTCAGAGAAATCTTATTACAGTCTTTCAGTACTTAGGGAGAGCTTAAAAAAAGAAAAAAAGAGACTTCTAAGTCTCTTGTGATAGGACAAGGGGTGATGATTTTACCTAAAAGAGGGTGGATTAAATTAGCATAAGAAAGAATTATTCACAATGAGTGTGGTGAAACATTGGCCCAGATAAGTAGGGGATACCACATCCCCAGCAGCACTCAAAGCCAGGTCAGACAGGGCTCTGAGCAACCTGATGCAGTTGAAGATGTCCCAACCCATGGCAGGCGGTTTGGACTAGGTGGCCTTTTAAGGTCCTTGCCAACCCAAACCATTCTGTGATTCCAGGATTTCGGTGTGGAAATCATGTTGAAGAAACTTGGGTGCCACAGGCGACAAAGCAATTCAAGCAGCATCAGGAAGACTGGATCAGGAACGGGTGTTGTGATGAGCCCTGTGTGGGTAGGCACACAGGGGAACAACAGAAACCTTGTCCCTGACTGAATGTGCACTACACCAAACCAAGAAAGAGTCTGCCTGAATCTCAGGAGATCTGTACAGCTCGGGGACAAACTTCTATCGTGAGGGGTGTGGAGAGCTGGGGATGTTAAGTGCCCCTACACCAGGGATTGTGCCTTTGTGGCAGCTGTAGAAATAAACCAGACTTCAAGCTTTGCTGCTTCTCACCACTAGTTTCCCTACACGCCTCCCCCTGCTCAAGAAGGGTGACAGTTGCTGGAAGCAAGTTTCAAACCCAGTGGATGCAAAGAGAAGTCCTAAAATAGTGCATTGATTCCTTTGGCTGATCCAGGGAGCAACTGATCCTGTGTCCACAGACACCTGCATGATGGAGATAGTAAGACAGCCTAGGGACAGAAGCAGTCACTCCAGAGTATAAGTCACTAAATGTCAGCAAAACTATCAAAAGGGGGCATTTATTCTTCACAAGTTTCTTCTACAGGTAAAAAAATCTGTGGAACATCTTGCCATCTTGATGTGGCTGATGTCAAGGTTATACCTCCTTTCTGGTAGACTCCAGGGGAGATTAGATAAAGCCACAGAAAACAAATTAATCAAAGTTTACTAAATATACAGAAACAACACTTGGCACAGGAGGTCCCTGATGTGCAGGGTTGCACATCTTTACAGATGGTTGGATGTGAGGAAAGTATCATTTTGGAACTGACCATTGAACAGGTTGTGTCTCTTGCTCTTCCCTGGACAATTGCTTTTGGCCAGGGCCACGGACTGGATGTGAGGGCAAACTGCATTATAGATAATTTTTGATGACTCCTGTTGACATGAATCATCCTTCTATTCCTTAATACTGGAAAAAGCTCACAACAGCCCTCCTGAGTTTCCTCTAAGATGTTTGTAAAACAAACCCCACTGTCCATCTCCAGTTTTGTCTGGTACAGCCAGGAGAAGCACTAGGTAAAGGAGAAGATGGGCACATTTGGGCTGAGAAATCCTCCTGGACCTGGGCAAAGCAGCCCAGAGAACTGAGTCTGTGCTCAGTAGCCTGTGCAGTAGGACAAGCATCCTTGTGGCTCCAGAGCAAACCCAGTGCTCAGAGGCAACAGGGGATGAACAGCAGTAGCAAGACATCTTCCCTTCCATCATATGATCCAGTTGCAACAGGAAAAGTCTTAGAGGAAGGATTTCATGGATTGAGAAGTGGCCACTGTCTGGGACAGTTCATCTGAGTCCCGTGGGAGGAGGGAACATATTTGGCTCAGTTATGGAGGAGCATAGAGGGAAATCAAGCACAGTGCAGTTCATCTGCTCACAGACTGGAAAGATGAGGTCGTACAGACCTGGTTTTGGCCAGGGCAGTGCTGGCCCCGAGAAGACTTTCTCAAAAAAAGTAAGATTGCATTGGGCTTTTGACTCAGCACAGAGGAGCACCCAGTAACCCCCAAAGGCAAGGGGGAGGCAGAATGCACCTATTGTCCTACTTGGGGTGAGAAGTCCTAAGGGATACCTGAGTGAGTGCACTGCTCTTTTGAGGGATTAATAAGGCAGGGCAAGGAAGACACCTGGGCTTACCCAGGGGAGACTAAAGAGAGGATGGAGAACGAACAGCCAAGCATTGCGAGAAGCAGCAGAGATTCTCAGCCATGCCAAGAAGCTTGTGAGACAAAGGTGGATCCCAGGAGTGGCCAGGAGAGATAGCTCAAGAGGCCACGCCGGAGAAGCAGCAGCTGGCTCGTCTGTGTGTTGCCGCAGGGACCCCTCACGCCCCGTGCTGCAGCACCGGGGGAGAAGAGGTGAGTGCTGGACCTGGCCGAGAAACACGGAGCAACAAGTCTCTGAGGCTGGACCGGCGCACTCGGGGAGCGGTCGCAGCGCACAAAGGCGAGGACCCGACGAGAGCCGCTCCCGCAGCACCGGGGTTCCGGGAGGGCGCAGCCGCCTGCCCGAGCCCTCGGGCCGAGCCGGGGCGATCCGGTCGGAACGGAGGAGAGCGGGACCTGCTTCACCGCCACCCCTGCGGGGCGGGCTCGGGGGAAACTTTAGGAAGGCGGTAGTCGCAGCACGGCGACACCGAGAGGCACCCGCCCGGGCACAGCCCCGCCCGCACCAAACGGGACCAAGATCGGTGCGGGCGGGGAGGGCTGGACCGAGCCGGGGGCTCCCCGCCACCTCCCGCCTCACCCGGCCGAGTGCCAGGACCTCGGAGAGCTCCGTGCGGCTGCAGCCCCGCCGCGGTGTCCCCGCGCCGGCCGCTCTCCGCCCTCTGCCCCGCGGCCCGGCCAAGCCAAGCTTGACTCCCACCCGCGAAAGCTGCGGACCGGGCCTAGGATGGCGGGGAATCGGTCCGATGCCCCGGCTCCGCCCGACGGGACCGAGGGCAGGTCCCGCCGCCGCGCCCCGCGGTCACCCCGCCGTCCTGCCCGCCGCGCCCCGGCCCGCCAGACCGCAGCGGGACGGCGGAGAGGGCCCGGCCGGTCTGCCCGGGGCTGCGGGGTCCGGCTGCTCCCGCCGGGCTGGACGGGCGCGCCGCTCTCACCTGCGAGGCCGGGGAAGGGCTCCGGGAAGTGCAGCGGCGGCTCGGGCGGCCCCTTGTCGCGGCCCGGGGGCAGCTCCTCCGCCTCCAGCCCGTCGGTGCCGCGCCGGCAGCCGCCGTCGGGGGTGGCGCGCGGCGGGGGCAGCTCCTGCGGAGGGTAGAAGCCGTCGGGGGACTCGGAGAAGCTGGGCAGCGCGGTGGTGAGCGCCACCATGGAGGGCACGGCCTGGCCCAGGCTGGCGCAGAAGGTGTTGGTGAGGCGGCCGGCGAAGGAAGCGAGCGGGGCCAGCGGCGGCAGCCCCGACTGCAGCGGGGCGTGGGACAGCGCCTGCGGGAGCACCAGCGGCCGGTACGGCATGAACATGGGGTACCCGGTGTAGAGCAGGTGCCCGGAGCGCGGCGGCGGCGTCCCGATGAGCGAGTCGATGGAGAAAGCGGTCCCCTGGCCGCCGGGTCTCTGCATGGCGAGCGGGCGCCTCCGGCTCAGCCGGCACCAACTTTCCGGCGAGCTCTGGCCGCCGCCAACTCGCCGCGATCCCGCCGCGGCCGCGGCCCCGGTCCCGGCCCGCGCCCTCCGCCGCCCGTGGGCTCCGGCGCCCGGCGAGAGCTGCCGCCCGCCCGCCCGCTCGCTGGCTCGGCGCGGCGGAGTGCAGCCGCGCTCGGAGCCGCCCCGCCGCGGGGGGGCCGGGCCGGGCCGCCGAGGGGAGGGGGAGAGGGGAGGGGAGGCGGGCGGGGGTGTCGCCCTCTGCTCTCATCCATCTTCCGCACATCACGGTCGAGTTCCTCCTTCAGCGCCCGCTCCGGCGGGGCAAGGCGCCCCGCTCCCCCGGCGCGGCCGGCCCCTGGGAAGGCACCTCCCCCTCCCGCCTCATCAGCTGTTAGTAATGGTGATTGATGATTAGCAATTACGGGGCCAGGACAAGGGTGCTTTTGTGGGGACGGGACGGGACCGGACGGGGCCGCGCCGCTCCTCCCAGCGCTCTCCGGGCCCGGGCCACGGCCGGGCCGAGCCGGCTCCGCTCCGCCCGGCACCGCCCCGGCTGCCGCCACCGGCCCCGAGCCGGGCCTCGCCGAGCTCCTGACGGCCGAGCCCGCGGCTGCAGCGCCCCGACGGACTGGGGCCGTGCGTGTGCCGTGCCTGTGCCCGTGCCGGTGCTGGTGCGGTGCCTGCGACTGTGCCATGCGGTGCCGTGCAGTGCCTGTGCCGTGCAGTGCCTGTTACTTGCCGGTGCCGGTGCCGTGCCACGCGGTGCCGTGCCGGTGCCTGTGCAGTGCCGGGCAGTGCCTGTGCTATGCCGTGCCGTGCCGTGCGGTGCCCGCAGACTGCCCGATCAGGGCGCAGGAGGAGCAGCCACGGGGCAGGCTCGGGGCTGTCCCTTCTTGTGGGCTCGGAGCCGGGTCTCCGTGAGAGCGGCGGGCCCGGGCGCCGCGGGGCCGGGAAGATCGTGGGGCCTCCCGCAGACGCGCTCTGTCGGGGTGCGAGTGGGGTGTGTGTGTCCTGAAATGGCCCCTCTCGCTGCTGCCCGCGGCCCGACCCCGCTCCCCGCCGCACTCCGTGTGTCGGACTCGCCCCCGGGTGGCGGCCGCTGGCCCTGTGCGCATCGCTCCGTGTGCGGAGCAGCGAGCCCCGGGCGAGCCGAAAGCTCCCGAACCGCGAGAGAACTGCGCGGCTCCGCTGTGCTCTCTGTGTCCGGAGGAGCATGGGCAGTCCCCAGGCTGAAACACAGGACTTTCTGCCCCCAGCTAGGCATTTGGGTTGTATAGAGAGCTGCTCACCACACCTGCAATAGACAAACTGAAGCCTGCTCCAGAAGAGTATCAGGATTTTTAAAGTACTTGGAAGCCAAGAAATGCAAGCTGCAGTTACGTCTATGCACACTCCAGCTGTCGTTTCAGCGGCACAGTGACACTCCAGACCTCTAGCTCTCACCTAGGGCTATTCCTCTTCTCAAGTCCCCTGTGTGCTCCTGGCTGCTTGGCTACCCAGGCTACGATATCTGTGTAAACACAGGGAGTTCTCCACCATGGAGAAAAACCTTCTGCTCTGTCCCTGAGGGGGCCTGGAAAACCACTTTGAAGTGTGTGTTTTCTGTGGGACATGGCAGCCCAGCCATGGAGTTGGACATTTGGATCCTGTGTGGAGCATTTAAGTGAAGCAAAACGGGCCCACAGTGCTGAAAGTGGGGTACTCGGCTTTCCTCCACCAAACAGGCACAGTCCCCCAATATGGGGATTCAGATATGGGCCTGATATGACACCACACAGCCTCCTCTTTCTTTCATGTCTTTTGTGACTTTTTCCGTGGCACATCCTCGTGGTCCCAAAGAATTATCTCTCCTCAGCAAGAACGGCCCTGCTCCAAGTGAGGAGAATCAGTGTGGAGAAGTCAATGGTAAAATAATCATCCAGGCTCAAATATCAGGGAGCTGAGGCCTGGCCTAGGGGATCCCTGTCTCCACTCTGATTGCTGGGAGAGTGAGAGATGCTCATCTTTGCAGGTCATTGACTGCCTGTGGCCCCTAGACTGGGTTTAGGGCCCAGACTCTGTCCTGGGAAGGAACCTGGCAGTGTTTGGATTCATTTGGATGAATCCCACCTCAGTGTTGTATCACCAGTTGTGATACAAGACGGGACATGGCTCCAGATCTCTCCTGTCTCACCCACCAGATATCTGTGGTGAAAGAACCCTCAGGTTGGAGTCACCTTCAATACACATAGCTTGGGTCACTCCCTGCTATGAAAGCACCTTGGAGAAAGTGAAAGCATAGCCACCTGGAAATCAAGAGCGCACCCAAAAGGGCCCAGATCCCGACTGTGCAAGCAGATTTCTGACTCCTGAGCAAACACAGTCTGATCACTTGTTCAATGAACCGTTTCTGTGTAAGCAGCCCACCCCTCACACCCATAGACAGGTTAGCAAGACGTGTGAGAGCAGCAGGAAGCTGCTCTGTGTGGTGAGCTTGCTGGGGAGCTGGGGTGAGCCGTGTGTCCCTCGAGGAGGATGGCAGCCCGTGCCCACAGGCAGGTCCTGCCGGGGGGAAGCAGCACCAGCTCAACACTGCCCTCTGCCCCGCTGTGGCTCGCACTCTGCAGGTCCCTGCTGCTGTCTGCAGCACCAAGGTTCTGCTTGCCTGGCCAGACACTTGCATTACTGCAGCTCCCCTCTCCCTTCAGCACTGAGTCTGTTCATGCTGGAGCAGCAAGGAAAGGCTGCTTCCAGAGGGGTGGAAGCCAGGCAGGAAGGGCTGTAGCAAGGCTTCACTGACCAGGGTGCATTCCCACAGGACCTGGGGAAGGTGAACAGGGCAGATCTGATGACAGATTGCTGCATCCTGTGAATTGGCCCTGACCCTGGAGAGCCAAACCTCCAGGAGGGGGGAATGTACTCAGGGCCCCAACAATTTCCTCCACTTTGGTTTACTTTGTGTCATTTACTTTGTAGTAGAGGTAGAAACTCAAGTGCAAATAGTAAAGCAAGATTCAGAGAAGGATATGTTGAAAGACTGCAGAAAAAAAGAAAGGTTGTAAGAATAATAAAGCAAAGATTGTGGTGCTATAGTGTTATTGTACATCAAATGGGACAGAGCTCCCATATCCACCATCCTCACAGGGTGAGCCAACTTGGAATGAGGGTCCAGGTTGCACACACACCCACTGGACTTCCTTGGGCTTTCCCAATTTCAGTTGTGTAACCTCTGTCTAATCTTCCACAGCTTTTGCTGCCTACAGAAATGCAGTTTCCATGGCTTCCACTTGAGGCTCAGACCTCCACTGCTCAGATGCTCCCTGGGCATCTTTCCCTCTGCAGACACCTTGGCAGACAGCCCCTCAATTCCAGTTTATAAGGCTCCATCCCTGCCTCCCAAGGAGCCAGCTCCTTAACATGCCTGAAGATGGGCTGTCCAGCATGCAGGAACAGCAGAAATATTGATCTGTGTGCAATTTGTAAAGCCCCTGGTCTCACTGCACTTCTCATTGCACTCTCAGCTGTTGACAGAGGTCTCTTAGGACCTCACTAGGTACATTGTCAGACACTGAGTTAACAAACAGTCTCAGGAGGAGACCTGCTGCCTCCTGTTTTGGGGTCCGTGTCATGGCTCGTGTGTTTCAGTCTCAGCAGGTTGTCCTGAGTCTCAGCAAGCTGCGCCTGAGTGCTCAATTCAAGCCCAGTCTCTGCAAGCAGCACCTTCAGCAATCACAGACCAGCTTGGCCCATCTCCTCCATCCTCAGTCTGCCTTTGCTCACCACCTCTCTTCTCTGTTCTCTGCATTAGAACTGCTCAAGCTTCCTCCTTCTCCTCTTCCTCCTCCTCTTCTCCATTCCTTTCTGCAGACCTGTGAGCATGGACCAGTCTGCTTTAGGAAAGCCTGGGGAGTGTCCTGCTCAACACCTGGGACACAGTGCCTGTACTGAAGGTGGGGCACGACCTGTCTGGTCAGCACAGAGGACCTGGGAGAAAACCATCAGCATCTAAAGATGTGCTTGTTTGGAACATGCCAAGTGGGATCCTCAGGGGCTGTTAATTCAGGGAAATCTGATCCCGTGCTACTGGGCAGAAAAAGAACCACCAGGGCCAGCCCTCCTCTCTGAGGCAGAGTCTGCAGTGTATTCCTGATGCACCAGCTGTTGGCCAAATACAGGACAATTAATTTTTGCTGTGTCTGTAGTGGGTAAAGTTCTGAGTAACACAGCACAGCAACCACAACTGCAACAGTTAAAGTGTAATGACAGACTGGGAAATGAAAGCAGGTCTTCCTAATGGAAACTGCTATGCAGTCTTAACTTTATGCCTCTACCTGCTCCACTTACTATCTCTGCACGGAATCTAGCACAACAGGACTAAATCTAGTCACAGCCTCTAGGCATTCCTGCAATATAGCTGCTAAACACGTTAAAAGCAAGAGTAACGTTGTAAAATTATTTACTTAAAGTTTGAGAAGCCTAGAGAGCAGGCTGGCTGTGGCCATGATGTGGTCCGACCGAAGCTGGGCTCCCGCCGGGCACAGATTCTGCTGCTGGATGTGCCCAGGACGCGCTTCGGGTCCCTCAGGCTCTGCAGCCACGTCCTGCCCGAGGTGCCAACAGCTCGTGTGCACGGGGCACCCGGCACATCCCATTGGCCTCGGCAGACACGGTCCCACAGGCTGTGCCTGACTGCAGAGCTGCCCCGTGTGCTTCTGTCCTCATCTTCTGACAGAAACCTGTCTGCCTGTTCATCCTGGGACAGGTACTTGAGAGCTGGACCTGGCAGAGCCGCAGCTAGAGCAATGAGGGTCCAGGATCCTCATTAACGCTGCAAGAGCAGTCCCAGGTGCACGGGTTTGCTGTTGACACGACCTCAGACCGGCAATTTTTGTTTCTGGAGTCCTGGACAAGGTTCACATATTTCTTTGAGGATTGCTCTGCTTAGGAGAGCCAAGCCCTCCCTCACTCCTGTGTTTGGATCCTGCTCAGGGAGAATGACGTTAGCCAAATTCTTCAGATAATTTATGGGTTTCTAAGGCTCAGGGCTGGTACCCCCTCATGTGCAGCCCAGAAGCAGCTCTCTCCAAGTGCCCTGCTCTGCCCCAGCAGTTACACTAGCGTGGCACTCCAGAACCTTTCACTCAGAAACTGCCCATCATCTGCAGGTCACTATATAGACGTACATCCCATATAGGCAAAGCTGGTGTTGTCAGAGTGCAGGATGCAGGATTCATAGCAAAATGGGTTATGCAATGCTGTGCACAATACGGGCTGGCACGTGAACATCGTTTCTCCAGCTGGGAGCACGATCCAGTCAAAGGCACCAGCGAAACCAGCCCGACTCCATTGCCTTTGTGCCCTCCTTGTGGAAAAATCAGCTATTTAGCCAGACTGATGAGATGCCCTGGCTCCTTCCTTTCTCCAGCCTGAACAGTTCCAGCTCCCTCAGCCTTTCCTCATAGGAGGGGCGCTCAGGTAATTTTTCCATGTTAAGATGTTATTTTGTCACTGCTCAGGTTTCTCCAGCTCCAGGTCCTTGAAGTGGCTTTTGTTGGTCATTTCCTTGTCTTCTGACCATTCTCGCTGTCTTCTGCTACCACTTCAAGGTTATTGCAAACCTGCTTTTGTTGATACCTTTGCTGGTGGTTCTTTTAGCGACCGGAAGCCCCCGGCCCTGGTCAGAGCTGCAGGTGACGCTGCTGACACGTGGCATCGAGCCAGAGACGGAGCGGGGCTGGCAGCGCAAAGAGCACCAGTGCAAACGGGGTCTGCTGCTGGGGCTCGGCTGTGGAGTGGCACCTCAGACATCACATCTGCGGCAGCGCCTCTGCCTGGAAACACAGGTGCGGGAGGATTTGGGGTGGTGCTCCTCACAAAGAGGGACCAGAAGCGCTGGGCAGTGGCAGAGCAGCTCAGGGGGTTGTGTTGCTGTGGGGTCACAGCTCGGGGCGGGCACTGAGGCTCCTACTGCCCCACTCAGGGCCCTTGCGGTGCCTCCTCGGGGGAATCGCGCCGGGGTGTCGGGCACCCCCCGAGGCACTGTGTGCTGGGGAAAGGATGAGGTTTGCCTGTGTGGGTCACACCCAGCCCTGCGGTCCTTCGGAACTCCTGGCCACTTCCATTCCACTCAAGTGAAACGTGCTCGGTGCTGTCAAACAGCTGAGATGTCAAAGCTAAAGCTTGTGAGAGAAGTGGTGTAAGAGAAAATATTTAAATAACTTAATAAAAGCAGCATTCCCGTTTATTTCAGAATGTCTTTCTCAGAAACCAGGGCAGGCAGCACATTCAGAGCAAGGAAGGTGATAGGACCGATACAGACCAGTGGGGTCACAATGAAGGAAACTCAGGTTAAGTCAGAGCTGTCAATGAGGTGTGAATGGAGGTAGCAGCGCCGGGAAGAGAAACTGGAACTTATCCTGGGGCCAAACACAGTCTAGGTGGTGACAGCAGCTTGTGGCAGCCCAGTGAAGGTTCACAGATCTGTAATTAATCAGCCTGATCTCTTTGGGACTGGGCTGAGCACCATGCAGATGAACCTTGGTCTGGGCTAGGGGAGATCCCCATGTGATTTAAAAATAACCCCTGAGATAAGAAATCTACATCTACCATGATAACCTGTTCTAAGACGCAATTAACTAGAAGATTAATTGCCCTTGCTATTAAAAATTCCTAATTTCTAATATGTGTTTGCACAGCTTCAGTTTGCAGCCACTGGATCTGGTTTTACCTCCAAGTGCCACCCGGAGTGCCTGACAGTGCTGAATGAACCCTGCAGGGAGGTTGATCACGGAGTCACAGCAGGGTCCAGCCGTGGGTGTCAGGGGACAATGAAGGGGTCCCTGGCAATCTTTGGGAGGGGCTCTCAGCCCCTCCTGCCCTGTGAACCCTGAGCTGGAGAAAAGGCACCCACAGCTGCACACAGGACTCTGAGGAGCAGCCTGGAGTGTCCCCCCACCGATCCCCACTGCTCCCACTGCCAGCAGCCGCTGCAGCCCAACAGCCTCTGCTGCTGCTGCTCTGAACCCTCTGCTCGCTCCAGCTCTCTGAAACCTCAACCCCAGAGCTGTACAGGGAACCCAGAGCTGTACAGGAACCCAGAGCTGTACAGGGAACCCAGAGCTGTACAGAAACCCAGATCTGTACAGGAACCCAGAGCTGTACAGGGAACCCAGAGCTGTACAGAAACCCAGATCTGTACAGGGAACCCAGAGCTGCACAGGAACCCAGAGCTGTACAGGGAACCCAGAGCTGTACAGGGAACCCAGAGCTGCTCAGGGAACCCAGAGCTGTACAGGAACCCAGAGCTGTACAGGGAACCCAGAGCTGTACAGAAACCCAGATCTGTACAGGGAACCAAAGCTGTACAGGAACCCAGAGCTGTACAGGAACCCAGAGCTGCACAGGAACCCAGAGCTGTACAGGGAACCAAAGCTGTACAGGGAACCAGAGCTGCAGAGGGAACCCAGAGCTGCAGAGGGAAGCCAGAGCTTTAGAGGGAAGCCAGGGCTGCAGGCACTGGGCACCTGCCCCAGGTATCTGTGTGCAGCACATTCTGCATAACGAAAACCAGTAACTCACTAAATATTTCTACTCTGCATTTGAAACATCCATGTACAATATTCATATTTTACAGTGGTAATGAAATACTTTCTATTCCATCAGTAATTAAGGAAGATGCTAAACTGTGTAAGTAACAATTTTTATAATGTGCAGAAGAAGAGCTTACATCCAAGAGTATTTAATTGGCTAATGAGTTCACTGAACCATTTTTTTTTTCTTTATAACAAGTCATGGCACATTGGGGAGCTTAAGATTACTAGGGGGAAAAATGCCAGTGTCTTGTCAGTATTTAAATGTGTTCACATGGATATCCAAGAAACTACACAGCAGTTAGTTCAACATACCTCCCAAGCAATCACAGACAAACAGTCAAAGGCTGTCCTGGGTACGTTAGTAAAAACTAGAACCCAATTTAATGCAATTTGAAAGAAGTAGTTTCAAATGATTATATGCAACTTTTTCATAAGTTGACAAGTTTAATAGAGCTAATGAGAGAAACAGGCCATGCTTAGAAACCTGTAAGTCATTTCTTTATGTTTTGCATGGCATTCTAATAAGAAAAATTAGCTGTGTGCTGCAGTTAGTGTCCTCAATATTAAGAGATCCAAAAGAACTTGGTGACTGAGGAGACTTATCTTACACAGCCGTTTGACAGGTGCATCAATGCTATATGCTATTAGCAATCAGGGAGAAATAAAGAACAATTGCTGATAAAATTAGTGGAATGGATTGTTGGGATGGTAAAAGTAACAAGTGACACTTGCTCAAGACAAGCAGATCTGGCTCGCTGGAAGCACCAGGTTCATGAACAGCCTGCTTGATTACATTGACGTATAAGGTGCAATGTATAACAAGAATGGGGCTTCACTTTAACTCAGGGACTGCATCATGGATGTGACAAGTCTGAAAAATATTCGAGGTTGCAGCATCTGCCCTGGGAGCACAGACCACACAGACGTGTCAAGAGCGTGGTGCAGCCCAGGCTGCAGTGGGGCCCTGCACAGAGCTCTGGGGGCTGGCTGCCCCTGCCCAGGGCAGCATTGTCCCCAGGGCTCGTCCCTGCTCTCCAGAGTGAGCAGTGCCCCCTCAGAGCTGCACAAGCTCGGCCACCCTGCCCCGAGCTCGGCTGACCCACACACGGTGCCTGCATGAAAGGCACTTGCTGAACACCTACCACACATTTCCCTCTAGAAGCAGGTGGGTGCACAGCTGAGTTCTTGTGCCACCCCCCATGGCATCTCAGGTGAGCTCTGTCAGGACAGTCTCCAAAGAAATGTACAAATCACGCTCAGGTAGGCATAAAGAACAGGATTTATTCCAAACACCTTTGGGTACAGACTGAGCAACTGACTAAAGACAAGATCACAGCAATCATCCAGGGCACCAGCTGCCTAGTACAGGCTAGAGTATTTGGATTTGGGATAGGGAAACTGATATCCTACTACTAATCCTGTGATCCATGCAATGTCTTTGCTCCTTGTACCCCAAAATGCCCTAATTCCCATACCTCCTTTTGTTAGTCTGGAGTCTGTCTGGGTTAGTGTGGACCAACAGAATGCTCCAAAAGAGGTGCATGATGCAGAGCACAAGGCTGGTTGGGACTGGGACACAGCAACAGGCTTGGCACAGGGGCTGACGTGGCCAGGCAGGAGTGGGGTGAGGGGAAGGGGGTGGCTGGGAAAGCACAGACTGCAGGGGCAGGGATGGAACATCTGCCCAGGAAGGCACAGCTGGGCTGGAACTGCCACCCTAGTAGAGAACGTCCTCGAAGCCGAGCAGCAGGAACTGGTGCAGGGCCCTTGGCAGATGCAGCTGGGACAGGACCTGCAGCAGCCGCCCCTCCAGCAGCGTCCTGAGAGTGCAGCGAGCCAGGTGCTGCAGGGAGCGAGGGCTGCGCCCCAGGGAGAACAGCGACCGGTAGAAACACGGGTACTTCTGCAGAGACAGGACAGCACCACAGGCTGAAGATGCCACTGGGACCAGAGATCCACTTGCCTCACTGTGGAGCATCCTCCCTGTGCCCAGCAGCTCCATCCCTGTGCCCTGCCACCCCCACGGCCAGTCCAGCTCCACCCAACCCCCTCCAGGCCCAGCTGCCCCTGCAGCCCATCAGAACCTGGCCATGTGTTCTCCACGTGTTCTCCATGTGTTCTCCACGTGTTCTCCATGTGGTCTCCATGTGTTCTCCATGTGTTCTCCACGTGTTCCCCACATGTTCCCCATGTTTTCCCTACGTGCTCTCCCTCACCTGCGCCCTGGCCACTTGTTCTCCACGTGCTCTCCATGTGTTCCCCATGTGCTCTCCATGTGTTCTCCACATGTTCTCCATGTGTTCCCCATGTGCTCTCCATGTGTTCCCCATGTGCTCTCCATGTGTTCTCCATGTGCTCTCCCTCACCTGCACCCTGGCCATGTGTTCTCCATGTGCTCTCCATGTGTTCTCCACATGTTCTCCATGTGTTCCCCATGTGTTCTCCATGTGCTCTCCCTCACCTGCACCCTGGCCACTTGTTCTCCACATGTTCCCCACGTGTTCCCCACGTGCTCTCCCTCACCTGCACAACCTCTGCTGGCACTGCTGCCTCCCAGGCCTCGGAGACACGCACATGGCTGTAGCTGTTCACCAGGGCCTCGATGGCGCGCGGGCAGGAGTGGCAGGACTGCAGCACCTGCCAGGGAGAGAGCCGTGCCTTCAGAGCCTCACAGGCCAAAGGAATAAAGCAGGGATTGATGAAAAGGCCTTCACAGGATACACCTTGGGCACTATCCACCCAGGATGGACCCTGGGTCACGAGTTTTCACACTTTTATAAGGTTTGGTCCATTCACATATTGGGGTTCATTGTCCAATTCCAGCTCCAGGTTCTGCAGTCCCATCCTCCCAGATTCTCTCCTCAATTTGCTGCTGTTTGCACTTTTTGGGGCTGGAGCTGGAAAAGGATTGTTTTGTATGACTGAGCTGGGAGGAGAACTTGCTGACACTCTATATGGAGTTCAGAGTCACTCAGCAATGCAGTACAGTCTGAAAGATATGAAAGCTAAAACTTAAGGCATCAAGAACAGGTGATCATCATCACTGGGCAAGATCCTGCAAGCCCCACAGTCACCTCCTAAAGCACTGCTCAATCCAGATGTGGTAAATCTGGTGAACTGTCCTTGTCTCGTGCTGACCCAGGAGAGAAAAACCACTGCAGATGTGAAGCACCAGAGCATCCTTCTTTGCAAAGAGGACTGAGCCACCACTCAACATGCCCAGCATGGCTGCCTTCAGCACAGCCAGGTCCCCACAGCTTCTCAGACATGGGACCATCATGCATGGCTGGGGTGATGATCTCCATCAGCTTCACTGCTGCAAGCAGCTCACAAACACCAACACTCTGCTTTCCTCTAGGCTCCTTACCTCACATTTCAGTACTTAGAGCCATTCCAGGGCAGGGATTGGCACTCATTTTGTGATCAGCCAGAGCACAGCACACCATGCCTCTGTTAGGGACCACACCAGGGTCTCAAGGATGCAGGATTGTGCCTGTTTGGTGCAGGGTTGCAGAGACACCTGTAGCTGTGTCTAAAGCAGTGCTGTGCCCATGTCAAGGGCAGCACAGAGCCCCAGAAGGCTTCACAGGTATTTGTACAACATCTCTGGTGCATCCCACATTCAGGTAGGTGCAGGTGGCACACCAGTGCCGTGTACCCAGCAACAGGGCAGCCTTTGGAGCACAGCCCACCCGGCAAAGCCACACAGGCAGATTTCCCTGGCTCCAGGCTGCCACTCCCCATGGCCCAGGCCAGCAGTAGCTGTCAGAGTCTATTCTGGCTGTACCAGTGATCCTCATTATCTGGCGTTAATAGGAGATTAATTAGTGTTAATTGTTGATTTTCCTGTATTTTCCCAAAGGGGAGAGCAATCTGCTGATCTCCGGGCTGGGTAATTATTGCACTGCTCAGGAATTAAGACAGGAAATTAACCCTTTGTATGCTGGTGTCTTGCAGAGATAGCAGGAGCTGGAGGGTGTGCCCCTAAGAAAAAAAACACCTCCAGAGGAAAAGAACCAAGAGCAAGTAATTATGGAAACTGGGTGAGTACTGTCCACGCACCTTAGCAGACAGAAGCAGGAGAGTCCTACAGCAAAACACACCCAGGAGGAAACCGCAGGGATTCCCGTAGTAATAGTGCCAGTTCTCCCTTGCCCGGCCCTGGGCAGAGCAGGGCAGGACAGCGAGCAGGCTGCCTCGGAAGAAGCCGTGCTGTGACGATGCTCACAGCCTTCCCCTCCCTGCACACCCTCTGGGGCCTCACCTTGAGCAGGGAGCCCGGCCAGACGCGCACGGCGCCGTGGTTGAGCAGCGCTCGCACCACCAGCTCGGGGCGGTTCTCCAGCCTGTAGGCAGCTACCTGCAGGATGTTGTGCAGGGCTGTGCTGCCCCCGTAGTTCATGACGTTGACGTTGGCACCCCGGGCCAGCAGTAGCTCTGCGATTTGGGCATTGGCGTTCTTGCAGGCCAGGTGCAGCGGGCGCTGCTGGTCCCGGTCCGCAGCGTTGACGCTGGCCCCGCTCTCCACAAGCAGCTGGCAGACGCGGTAGTAGCGGTCCATGTCCTGGGGCTGGTGGTGCTGGGCACAGGCAGCGTTCAGTGGCGTTTGCCCCTCCTTGTTCTTCACCTCCAATTCAGCCCCGTGGTGCAGAAGCAGCTGGACGTGCTCCACCAGGCCGAGCCGTGCTGTCACATGCAGTGCTGTGTCGTTCTCCTCCTCTGTCTGGCTGTTCACGCTGGCTCCGTGCTGCAGCAGCTGCCGGACACACCTGGGGGCCCAAGGTGGTTTGGTGACCGTTTCTCTTCTCCACCGCCCATCCTACCTCTCAGCCCCCACATCTGTACCACCCCACAGCTTTTCCCCAGAGTCCCAAAACCGCTGCTCCTCACGCCCTGGAGCAGCGGTTTTAAGCCAGGATGACTGCTGAGCAGAGATACTGGCACCCTAATTTCAGCTAGCTCCACACGGACGTTTGAAAGCAGCGTGACCACTGGCTCCTCAGCTGCATCTGCTAAGGACACGACTTTGCAGTCATCCGTTTGACCTCAGAGGTGATCCTGGTCCGGGAACAGGCACCAAGGCCACCCCGTTATCACCCACCGCCGCACCTTCACGGGTGGGGAGGGACCCGTCCCAGCCGGGACGAGGCTCGAGGGGCTGGGGTGCCCGAGCAGAACTCACTCGATGGAGTCGGCGCTCCGGCAGAGGTGCAGGGGCCGGTAGCCGTCCTCGGAGAGCGCCTGGGGGTCGGCCCCAGCGCGGAGCAGGAGGCGGGCGCAGTCGGCGCGGGCGGCGGCGGCGGCGGCGTGGAGCGCCGTGCGCCCGCCCGGAGCCAGCGCCGGGTCCGCGCCGCGCTGCAGCAGCAGCCGCAGGCAGCCCGTGTGCCCGCGGCTGGCCGTGATGTGCAGCGGCGTGGTCAGCTCCTGCTCGTAGCTCAGCGACCACAGCCCTGCGGGGAGACAGAGCTCAGGGAGACGCGGTGCGCCAGCACCTGATGTACGTCCCCCCGAGAGACTTGTGCTTCCCCTCGAGGGACTTCAGGTCCCTTCCCTGCAAGGTGCCCGTGTTTGGACTGGCCTGCCAAAGGCAGAGGTCCCTGCAGGGCTCTCAGGACACGCAGCCTTGCAGGCGGGGAGCTGCAGGCAGCGGCAGCCGGGCACGGTGCCCTTTGCCTGCGGCTCAGGTGGGTACGTGGGTTCTGTTGTTAGGGGCGCAGCAGGTGAAGGGTCTGGGGCACGAGCAGGGCTGATGGCAACGAGGTGGATGGGCCAAACACCCCGAGTGAAGTACCACAAGCACAAGGAACTGAACAGTAGAGAGGTGTCAGAGCCAACGGCCACACACATGTATGAGGACTCAAGCCATGAGCAGGGTGCAGAGAATGAGCTACAGCAGATATGGACATCTAGGACCTAGGAGAGAGCAAGGGGCTGAAATGAGCCAGCTCTCAAAGATGCTGCTGACCAAGCACAAACCATCACTGAGCTGGTGCAGTCTAACAGCCTGCAGATGCTATAGGAAAAAAAGCTCCTTAAACTGTGCTTCTTGCTGCCTACTCAGAGGGAGCTGGATTACATCCCAGACTGCATGGCATGTTCCATACTACATCCTCTCAGCTCCTTCTTGCAGAGGCACTATGTGGTCATCTGTGTTTTTCAGGGCCAGGTTCAAACTGGACCATCTCAAAGATCTAACTCCTGTTGTGAAAGTCTGGCAGCTGCAGAGCAGTGCAGGCTGCACACTGGGCAGTTCCCAAGCACTTAAGACAATCCCTGTAAGAGGACCCAGGTTTCCTGGATGCACCCTGTGCTCTCAGAAACAGGATCCCCCTTCCACAAGGAGCACAGGAGAGCCTGACCACATCCCCATGGCCTTTTTCCCATTCCCACTCCTCTGCAGCCCAAGTAGCACAAGCCCAGCAAGAGCCCTGCCCCGCAGCACACCCCATGGCTGAGCCCCACTGCTCCCCATACTCAGCCCGCGGGGGTTGAAGCGATAGTTCTTCCACTCCTCCAGGTCGCTGGTGTCGAACACAGCACTGGGGCTCAGGTTGTTCCCAGGATCTCTGAGGATCTCGGCTACAGCTGGCTGGTCCCCAGCCAGCAGGGCCTGCCAGAAGAGCTGGGCAGGGCCGTGGGCCTGCCGTGTGCGGATGGGCTCCTGGCTCTCATCTGCTCCGCCTGTGCTGCTGCCCATGACCAGCCAGACCCTCCTCGGAGAGCTGGGCAGGCCCTGCTGGAGCTCCCCAGCCAGGCTCTGAGGCACAGCCCCACCAGCACCTGCCTGCCAGCCCAGGGCGTGCACAGGGCTGGGGAACAGCACACCCCCCTTTGGCTCAGGCTGGGCACAGCTCAAGTCTCAGCTGTTCTATTCTGGGAAACCTTGTGACCCAGCGCTGGGCCAAGAGGCTGATAAAGGCTCTGCACTCAGGCAGCAGTGCCTCAGCAGCGCCCTGCTGTGAAGGGAAAGTCCTCAGGGAGGGTAGGGGAGCCTGAGGGGTAGAAATGGGGATGGACATCACTAAGACAATGGAGAGGGAAATGGTTTCACGTCCACTCAGTGTGTTTCCCTGTGCTGCTCAGATCACAACAGCATGACCTCAGCAGCTCCACACACATCTCCATGCCTTTGCTCACCCTTTGGCTCCACACACATCTCCAGCACTGCACATCCATTTACCAGTTGCACCTGAGCCATTGGCACAAGGAAAGTTTTTAAACAAGCTGCAGGATTAGCTCTTTTTAATCAAAGCCAAAGAGGTGGTAGAAATAAGTACAAGGATGGGAAAAATTGGAGGTAATTATCCTTTAGACCCTCCACACTTCCTTTTTTTCTTGATATCCAGCCTTGCACAGGGGCCCTGCACAGCTTTAGGTTCCCTTTCAGTCCTCAGACACTCTCCTGGCTCGGTTGCTCACGGCAGTCCTGTCACCCGAGCTGGTGTTTTCCTCTGCCCTGCTTGGCTGCAGCCAGCCAGCCCTCCACTGTCTCACACGAGCATGCCTTGCTCACGTGCCATTAGCACTGTGCACATTCTCCACACCATCTGATCCAGAGAACATGTCAAACTGCATGGAAGCCTGGTAGAGTTCAGTCTGATTTTGTGTCATGGAGCTCCAACTCCTCAGATCACGCGGCTAAACACCAGTTAAGTGACCCCAACAGACCACCAAGCAGCAATTACCAGGGGACCAGAGCAGAGTATAAGACAGGGAACTTTTCCCTCCTCAGTAATGAGAATAAATGAGCAAGTTCTATGCTGACAGTACCCAGATTGCTCTGTGTGTGCAGACCTCACCTTGTCTGACTAAAATGTAGCCTGCAAAAGGGTAAAGAAAGGGAAGCCCCTGGCAGATGTTCTCACCTGACAGGACCCTCTATTTGCACAAAGATATAAGAAGGTACCCCATGAGAGCTTGAGGTTCCCAGTCATGCACCAGGGAGGCAGAAAGCTGCAAGTGACACCAGACAGTTTACACTTCCCTGGGCACCTTAAAATACCAGCGAGGTGATGTGGGAAAGACAAGGTCACTGGAACCTGCTGTTAAGGTCACTGAATCAGTTTGAAGGACCTGTCCCTACACAGCCAGTGAGATACAGAGACAAGCCCCAGGTAGCAAGAAGGTTTGTTTTGGTTTTTGTTCTGTATTTTTATCTGATAAATTTGGCAGCACATTTTTGCTCTGTGCCTGATGAATGATCTTGTTTGGTTGGGTTTTTCATGTCTTGAAACTTTGTTGATTGGAGAAATTTCTGCATGAGGTTGTTTTACATTGTCTGTTCCATTTTCTCTGGGGCACAAACCTTTACAAGTGAGAGACTGGCTGCTCCAGTGTCTGCCAGCCTAGCATGAGACAGGAGTTACAACACCCTGTTCGTGTTTTACTAACAAATAGTCTCAGTTGCACAAAGGGAAATACCTTTAGTGATTTCATTCCTAAGCAGACTGAAACAACTCAAAACCTGCGTTGTACAAATCTCACAACTCAATAAATAATCCTCACCACTCACAAGAAGCAGCACGTGCAGCTGCAATCCCACATGCCCTGTTTGTCTCCTGCTGCAGTGGATCCCCACAAAACACTGACTAGGCACTTGGACACTTGGCCTGCTCCTCTGGGAAAGCAGCTCCATCAGCAGCTCTTCCCTGCTGGTATGGGTGGGTTTGCCACCAGCCTTCATAGAGGAGGGTGGCACAGTTAAGGGCCTTCCTCACTTGACACTCAGATTCTGGGAGCCTGCCTGCACCACGTCTCTGTTAGGCAGCAGCAAGAACAAGGGCCCATCCAGGCTGCCCTGCACACCTCTCCCAGAACCTGCACTGCTTGCTGAGGAGCTCACAGGTGCTGTTGATGAGAAGGTAAGCAAAAGGAACCAGAGCGTGCAAACGTGTGGTAGCCCCAAGATGTGCCTGGACAAGGTACAGCGAGATGCACAGATGGAAAGAGGCACCAAGAATGATCAGCTCCTACCTCCTGTCACTGAGGAAAGTTTGCTTACAACATCTTTCTCACAGACTGTATTTCTGCTCCCCTTGTCTAATCTCTCATGGAACCCAAGAGCATTCTGATGCCTTTTCACCCATGCACGCTCCCCACCTCACACATCCAGCCCAGCAATCTCTAACAAGACAGTCCTGACAATGTGCTTCTCCAGCAACTCTTCCAGTGGCCTTATTCTCATTATTTCCCAGTAGATGTGCCTCATGCCACCTTCAACAAGCCTGCTACTCTTTGTTGTACAGCCTTGGAAACTTCCTCACACTAAAGCTGCTCTTCCCAAGCCCTTCTTCCCTCACCCTTTTTCCACCTCTGAGGATTCTTTTCAATGTATTTCTCTTTGGGCCCCATCCTGGGCATTTTCTGTCCCCTGAGGTCCCAGTGCTTCATACCCACCACGTTTGTTGCTAGTCCAGCGCAGCACGTCGCCCCTGGTCTCGATGATGAGGTTGGTGGCTGAGCCCTTGGGGAAGTATTTCTGCACCATGTCCAGGTCTCCAGTGAAGAGTGCATTCTGGACCAGCAGGTCCCGGCACTCCAGTGGCTCCAGGTGGCCGTGCTGGTGTCCTGAGCCCGCTGGGCTCAGGCTGTGCTGGCTGTGCTGGGAGCCCAGGCTGCGGGAATTCTTGCCCTGAGCCGGCTGCGGCAAGTGCGGCGTGGCAGAGCGCAGAGGGAAGGAGCAGTCCATCACAGGGAGCTAACCTGAGAACTCTGAGCCACACAGAGGATGAGCTACTGCAGCAAAGAGCCTCTTGTTCAAGGTTTCTCCTTTGCAGGTTGCTCCTGGCTTCCAGCTCCCCTGCATCTGGCTGGACTCAGGCACAGGCCTGAATCACCCAGTATAAATAGCCTGGCTTGGCAATTCCTCATCACCACCTCCCCTTCTGCCAAGAGCTTATTTTCAGCTGCTAGGTGCAATCACCAGCACAGACTAGGCACAGCACAGGGGTGGCAGGCAGCCTGGAAACTCTCTCTTGGTGCTTGCTTTCTCTGCAAAGAGCAGTCCCACCAGAGAGGGGCAGAGCAGGGAGGCAGCGTGGCAGGGAGGTGGGTGGGTGAGGGGGAGCTTGGAAAGGCCTGGATCAGACTCAGTGCCAGAAGTCATAAAGGGCTAAGGACAGAGCTCTTCCCCACAGGGACCAAAAGACCCCCACAGGTACCACACACTGCTCTGGGATCAACCCCTTCCCTGGGGCAGCAAGGCTGGCTGCCCACAGGGCTGAGCAGGATACAGAAGGGCAGAGAGGTGAGCCTGAGCCCTGGGAAAAGCAGCTTGTACAACACACATTATCCTGTCACATTGGTCCCACACTGTGATCGAGTTCCTTGTGGTGTGGCTGGAGGTGCTGATCAAACAGGGAGCCAGACTTTGCTTGTGTTCCTTTTGGCAGCTGTTTCCAGAGAAAAGCAAACAGTTATATAAGAACCTTGAAGTGAAGAGGGTCCATGAACCAGTCCCAGGACTGGGATCATGTCAGACATTCCCAGAGCACTGCAGAGATGCTCTGTGCCAGTGAGCACCTGCAGCATCCCACTGGGGTTGGACTGGGAGCACATTGTTCTCCTGAAGGATGCAGTGGCTGCATCTCCAGTTCCACTCTGGAATCCACATCCAAGCTTCACAGAGTCTCCTCCAGCCAGGTGAGGGGCTCAGAGCAATAGCCCTGGCTTGGGGAACTTTGAGTACAGGAAGTCTGGGCTCCTTAAGAGATGAGGAAAAGGAGAATCTAAGAACTCTTAGTTCCTTTCCAACCTGTCTTTACAGCTCGTGCTGTTCCTACCATTGGAACCAATGTCATCATTCTGTCCCAGCTGTGGGCTTGGGAGCAGAATCCCAAACCAACCCCTCCCACTCAGCACTATTTGTGTGCCCAAGACGATCCAGGAAAGGCCCCTGGGAGCAGCACCCTGACTACAGGTTTACCTGTGGGTAAACTACAGTTTACCCACCCCATAACCCTGCATGATGGCTGAGGGCAGGCAGGGTCTTCATACTCAGCATTTCCCAGACCTGGGTCTGCACACTCCTGACTGCACCAGCTACCCTCGACATTTTCTCCCATTCTCATGGCTAAAAACAACAACAAAAAAAATCCCTCGAGCTGCTTCAAGCAAACCAACCAAATCAAAACTACAAACAAAAAAAACCACTAAGAAAATTAAAAAAATAAAAATACCCCAAACCCACAAAGGACAAGCAGCCACATCCAGCATCTCCAAGCCCAGCACCCACAGGTGTCAAGTAGGAAAGTCCACAGAGACACAGAGGGCACTGGGAGCCCTCAGATGCAGGCAGAGAAGAGGCTGTCAGCGTGATCTGTTTCCTATCCAGGAGAGCAGCCAGCTGGGTCACAGAGCAAGAGACAGAAATGTCAGAGTCCAACATGTCCTTAAGTACACCTGGGGCTTTTGTCCTCACCCCACTGGTGTTTGGTCACAAGTAGCCCTGAGGAAAACCACAGCTGGGACCCTGGCTGGGAGGGCCTGAACATGATCAGGAAGAAGAGGATAAGGACTGAATACTGCCTTGTCCTCCCACAGAGGATTTCTACCTTGCATGGCTTGAGGGGACAGCAGAGGGTGCCCACACAGCAGTCAGAGAGGAACAGAAACAGAAAGAGCAGCAAGGCCACTCTCCCAGCCAGCCAAAAACCAGCATCCACAGAAGCACTGCTGAGACTGCTGCTGCTCCATCGGCTCCCTCACACCTGGTCCCTCCAGCTCCTGCATCTCCCAGGGACATCCAGGAGCACAGGCTTGTCCTCAGCTCCAGAGCCAGCCTAGGACAGCTGAGAACTCCAACAGTGCCCAGAGCACAGCAGCTGAAAGCCCTGGGACTTCATGTTGGGGAACCTGCAGTGCCACAAGTCCAAGGGCTGGCGAGAAAGTGAGCACAGGTGAAGGCCAGGACACCTGAAGAGCAATTCCATCACCTGGGCTGCCCCACACAGCTCTATTCCCACTGGCACACCCACTGCCAGGGCCTGTGCCTTGTCTGTCACCCCAGAGGACACCATGTCTGTCTTGCCAAATAATGCCTCCAAGGGCCAAGCCATGGTGGGGAGATGCATTGAGAGCCCCAGGAGGAGGTGTGGGGAGGGAGCAGCACGCGTGGAAACGAGCCTGTAACGAGTTTGTAATATGCATGTGTGGCACGGCCTGCGCAGCGTCATCACAATGGCACAGGCACTTTCCCGCCTCATTGCCTCCCAAATGGATTTTAAATATCATTCCGAGGACACAATTATTTAAAACGCTGAACTAAACACTCACTAATGGGAAAACGGCGTGTGGCCTGCAGCAGCCATTCCTCATGGGGCCACTCTGCCCGTGTCATCCTCCTCTCCAGCCCCACACCCTGCTTGGGGCACATGGAAACATCCTCCTCCTCCTCCTCCTCTCCTTGCAGGCAAACAGGGCGCCGTGGCACCTGTGCTGGGCCCAGGGTGATGCACACTGCCCGTGTGGGAACCTTCTGTCCCCATGCCAGTGACCTCCAGGCACGGGGCACTGCCAGTCAGCCCCAGGGCTCCACGCCACGAGCACCTCACCAGGCAGCAGGTCTTTCTGTCTCTGCCCAGTTTGGCACCAGGGCTACACAGGGAGAGGACAAGCATGAGGACAAGGATGCCTCCGGACCCCCTTCACATGGCCCTAGCAGTTATGGCTACAACCTAAGACTTACTTTTTCACTTGGTCTGAATACCTCCCACACCCCAAGCACAATCCTGAGCTGGGGAGATGAAGAAAGTGGCATTATTGTTGGTTACATCCAAGAATCCAGAGCAAACAGAGCATGAAAAGAGAGAAAAACCAAAGGAAACAAACTATTTGTAACAACCCTTGCTGGGGAGAAGAGAGCTCCAAGGATGCTGTGGGTGCCCCATTACAGCACTGGCAGGGACAGGGATGGCAGAGCCTCAGACAACAGTGCATCTGCTGATGGGGAAGTGCCTGCCTGACCTCTGATCATCACCCCTCTCCTTTCCTCCATGCAGGGATTCTAAGGCCACCGCGAGCTGCCAGCTCAGGGACAGCAGCCAGCCTGAGAGCAACAGAAGGGAAGGGACACAGAGCAGCACCATCCCCACACACTGGCAGGGGGGCACAGAGAGGATGAGAGCCCGTTGCTGGAACCCCAGCTGTACTTGAGAGGTTCATACTTTAACAGCTTTGGCATCACCAGGGCCATCCATCAGCAGCTCATTTCCCTCCGTGTGCTGAACTGGCCCTGCTCTGCTATTTGGAACGGTGTCTAATGAGGCACCGGAGCAGCCACCTGGCAGCACGAGGGATGCACACAGGTCTGCACACTGCTGCCCCAAAACCTCCCTGCCCCCAAAACACCTCAGGGGAGCTCTGCCTGCTGCTCCTCCTCTGTGTGAGAGAGAGCACACGCTCTCAAGCCACTGCTCTTACAGAAAGGAAAACAGGACACACGCACTGGTGATGTTTTCAGGAATGCTCATTCAGCACTAAAGTGGTCTTTTCGAGAGGTTAAAAAAGGACCAAAAAATTTAATTGTTTCTAGCTCACAGACATGCACAGCTTAGTCAGAATATGGACGTGGGGCCAGGGACATGCACCATGACAGTGATGCAGTGTTGCAGCACTAAAAAGTTGCTGTGAGACTCGTCAAGACACAGGCACACCCAGACAAAGGCAGGCTCGCATGGAGCAAGGCAGCCCCAAGACACTTTGGAAGAGAACCTGCACAGGCTACAAGTTTCACTTTTAGTGTCACCTGAGCACTTCTGAGTTTTTCTCACAGTGACCAGTGCGCTGTGAATCCCCAGCAGGTGGCACAGCCTAAAAGCATCTTCTCCCAGATCTCACTGGAGCCACAATCCCAGTGTGAAGGCAGCTGAGCTGATCATGGTCCTCACAAAGCTCATCAGCTAAACACAGGGTGCACCTCGGGAAAAGACAACCGTGTGTGACATCCTGAGCCGGAGCCCCGGGCAGCTTCAGCGGGACTTTGGATCCTGCACCGCCAGAGATGAGCCCAGCCCCAGAGGGGAAATGGGAGAGGGACAGCTGGGCTGGTCCGTGTGGAACCCCCTCAGCCCAAGAGCAGCCTCCTCCTCCTGCCCCTCAGCCTCAGAGCTCCTGCACTGCCGGCCGCATCTCCAGGACATGCGGGGATGGAGTAAGAGGAACGTGAGGCCGAGCTCCAACTCTGTCCTTTGAGCCTTGGGAGGGGGGAAAAGGGGAGAGCGACATGAAGCAGGATGCAAAAGTGGAGAATCGAGCACCATTGAAGGCTTGGTCCGCTGGGGCTCCCCCGACATCTCCCGGAGACCGTCGGTCACTTCCCCATCACTTGCCCATCACTTGCCCATCACTTCCCCGTCACTTTCCCATCACTTCCCCATCACTTCCCCATCACTTCCCCATTGCTTCCCCATCACTTCCCCATCACTTCCCCGTCACTTTCCCATCACTTCCCCATCACTTCCCCATTGCTTCCCCATCACTTCCCCATCACTTCCCCGTCACTTCCCCATTGCTTCCCCATCACTTCCCCGTCACTTCCCCATCACTTCCCCGTCACTTCCCTGTCACTTTCCCATCACTTCCCCGTCACTTCCCCATCACTTCCCCGTCACTTCCCCATCACTTCCCCGTCACTTCCCCATCACTTCCCCGTCACTTCCCCGTCACTTTCCCATCACTTCCCCATCAGTTCCCCATCACTTCCCCATCACTTCCCCATCACTTCCCCATCACTTCCCCGTCATTTCCCCGTCTCTTCCCCGTCGCTTCCCCGTCACTTCCCCGTCATTTCCCCGTCTCTTCCCCGTCGCTTCCCCGTCGCTTCCCTGCAGCTCAGCAGCTCCGCACGGAGCCCGGCCCCAGGCAGCCGGGGCTCCCGGATCTGCGATCGGGCGGTCAGAGACTCCCATCTCCAGGGCAGGAGCAGAACTGCAGCTCAGGTGCTGCTCGGCACCCCGAGCCCGGAGCAGAACTGCAGCCCCGCTGCTGGCGAGGGCAGCGAGCCGCAATGGGCCGGCCAAAGTCAGGAATGCTCCTCCACCGCCTCCGCAAAGATAAAGGGCTCTAAGTTAAAGCTTTGAACTGCTTCCAGCAACGAACAGAAAATGCTCTGTTTTAGAAAACGAGGCACCCTCTCTGAAGGCCATTAAAAGAGCTTGTAGGTGATACATCAGGCAACAGAGTAGTAAACTTTTGATGCATCAGGGAAACTTCGCCAGATACTAACAAGCAGCCAAGTGAAATTGAAGCAGGCAAAGATGATCTCTGCACAGTGCTGTGAGGTCTCCACTTTCAACGCCGTCTGTAACAAAGTACCTAACTTGCCGCAGCGACTGCAAAATCTACAAAATGTCGAAGTCTTTGCTGTCCTTAACTGTCCTGGCTGCTGCTAGGAGGCTTTTCATGCCCCGCTCTGCTGGCCTGGCTGCCATGGCTCTGCTCCCTCCCTGGCTTGACCAGAGAAGAACCACCACACCCTACACAGATCTCCCCTCTTGCACTCTACAGGCCAGCTCTGGACCCATGGCGCTGGTCACCCCTTTCCTGTGCTTTTCATAATTATTCTTGGCATTTTCCTTCTTTTCTATTTTCTTTGCTTTTCTCCTTCATGAAAAAAAAAAAAAAAAAAAAAAAAAAAAAAGGTTGAATTATCACTTTTCATTCCAACATCTAACATCATTTATGTTTTAATCTCACTTTCAATCTCCTGCTCAGGTACACACACCACACTGGCACATCCTGAGGAAATCACACATTCCAAAGAGTGAGCTTGGGAGACCTATTCATCAGTCAGCAATTCTGCTACTGCTTGTGCAGCCCACAGTGTTTCACTGCATTGTTTTATTCCCAGCCTGTCCTCATGGGGAGGCACCTGATCACCATCCCCTCGTGCAAATAACTGTGGCAAGCGAGGTCCTTGCTCCCAGAAACTGGAACATTAGTGATGAGGCAGTCCAGGCTGGAACGGTCACGTCAGTGCCTTTGTGAAGGAGAATGGACTTGTGAAGATACACGGTGCTGGGATCCTCTCAAAACAGGAGCGACTACCATTGGGAGTGAGGAGCAGGAGACATCACCACTTGTGTTTTTAAGGGGCCTGCATTGTCAAGGAGCAGTCCAGGGCTCTTCACGCCCAGGGACATTCCAGCAGGGACATTCCCTCCTTGCAGTGGGAGCTGAGCACCTCGGGTCACAGCACACAGGGAGGGCTCTTGTGTGAAGGAGCTGGGGGCTGTTGTGTCCCTCCCCAGCTGCCCCCTGTTCGTGATACACAGCATTACACAGTGATAAACACACAGCTGTCTAGGCTAAAAAAACCCATTTAGCTGGAAGGGAGCCCGCTGGTGGAGGAGCAGCAACTGGACACTCAGCATTAGGCGCAGGGAGCCTTTACACACCAAGGATGGAGGCTCACCCACTGAGCAGGACAGTCAGCTTGGAACTCTCAGCTTTGGGGAATTGCCATCTGCTTCCCTGGACTGTGCTGGAGGCAGCTGTGCCCTGGGCCCAGCTCATGCTGCTGGTGTTGTGGTGTATGGATCTACTGGCAGCACACACAAAAGGGAATCAATCCCACAAGCCTGCATCTGCCACTTCTGGCTGTGGCTGTGAGACAACCTCTCTTTTGGATAACAGGCAAGTGTGACTGTGCAGGCACCGGGTCACTTTACAGAAATGACCATCCTAGCAACTAAGGAGCAATTCTTGGAATTTATTGATAGTTTTGCTTTTCTGCAAAACCAGAAAATTCTCAGCTGAAACAGCCTGAAGTGGCACTGCCCCAGCCTGTGGCTGCATCTGAGATCAGTGCTCCAGAACATCTGTTGGCCGCAGCTGCTTCAGCACGGCCCAACAAACTGTCACCACAGAACAAGTCGAGGTTAAATCAAGGCTGATAAAGCACATTTACAGACTCCACTTAACAAGTCTTGGCCTACTGTGACCCCTAGTGCAGCTACAGCTGCTTTTGCTTTAAACATGTATCTGTGATCCTTGTCTATAGTCAGAGACCTGTCAGCATTGAGAAGTTCCTCTCTCTGCAGCAGCAGATGAGTAACAGTGCTCTCCTTGCTTCCACAGCCACAGCAACGCTCCAGCTACTGCCCGTCATGCTGGCTGTCAGCCCAGGGTCCCCAGGCCGTTCTCGGGACTTACCACTTCCAAAGAACTCAGTGAAAGATTGTATCCTGTGTTTATTATCACACAACTGAAATGCAGCGAAACGAATTGTTGCCAAATCTTTGGTAAGGAAGAGCACGGGACAAACAGCTCTGACTTCAGTCAGGACTCTTTGACCTCACCATTCTCAGAGCTACTTCACAACCTTTTCCACCTCACCAACACTTCCTACAACCTAGAGAGCAGAACAAAGGGATGGACATAAACAGATGTGCAATTCTAATTAACTTGCAACATATCAATCTTTTGAGTAATCACTTCCCTGGCAGTTTTCATTCCCTTGCTCTACCTGATAACTTCCAAGTCCTCCACTGTGAGATATTCATCCAAGTCACATTTACTGCCATCTAGACCTTCCTGCAGAACTTGGAAGCACTTATACTAATTTGCATTATTTTCCCAGAATACATATTATTTTTCTCCTCTCAGATCATTGCTTGAACTGGTGAAAAACCTGAAGATCCTATTTTATCTACTGGCAGCAGCTTGCATTGTGACATTTGTCCTATGGATGACACTCAGTGCTTCCACAACAGCAGTCACAACTTGGATGGGCCCTTTGAGAAAAAAAAGTAAGGAAACAAAAAGCCAAAGCCAGTCAGTTGGCACCAAAGATTGCACTGCATGGGAGCACAACTCCTTTGTTTGTCCTGTCCTTCCATTCACCCAGCCACGTGTGTGCTGGATGGGCTGCTGGGCTACATGAACCTTTCCTGTGACCAGTGCTGCCACTCTTGTGTCAGAGGTAATTAAAAGTCATGATCAAAAAAAGCTAATAGGGTCAGTTTGCTACTTTTCTCTTTAGTACCTTTTGTTTTAATAATAAATTTAAAATGTGTTTTATTCAAGCTTCTGTGGCTCAGGGTGAGGTTTGAACACCAACTTTTCCAAAAATCTGTAATTGAGAACAAAAATAAAAGTAAAGTTCAGTTGACTAGTCTTTAGTTAAACCTGCAAGAACAGGGAACTAATTCAAAGTCCAAAATTGCTACACTATTGAATCTCATTATTAGAAAATTCAAGGTGAAGCAAAATGCCAACCCACTGAGCCACTGTTTTGGTGAGAACACGTTCCATATATTCCCATTCTAACACAGATCTTCAGAACACTTTCAAGTTGTGTCTGTCACTGTCCACAACAGAAGCATCTGTGGCTTGTTCTAAGACTCATGAGGTGCAGTGTTCAGCCTGGCTGAGCACAGGTGCCCCAGGCGGGAGGACCCTGCTCACTGCCTCCACAGCTCACTACTCCCCACTTCACCTCTCCCAGGTTCTGGCCACTGCTTTGGTTGTACTGAGGAACTGAACATTTAGCAGGGAGGTCACATCTCACTCAAAACTCAGCACTTGCTGACTCATCCCAACACACCCCAACTACCGTGGCTCACAAAACAAGACAAGATTGTTTTTCTCTCTTTATTGACTCATGGATTCTCGGGCAGATCTGTTAATTACACTGTTAAATAATAGTTAAAAACAAACCAAGGCCAGAGGAGTTTGAAGTATCTAAACTGAAGCAGAAATTGGGAAGGAAAAGGCAGGAGAAGCTGGGCTGGGGTCTCCACTTGTGTATCACTGCAGCTTGGACACCCCGACAGCCACTGCTGTGACCCCAAGCAAGATTCCAAGGCCTGGCTCAGATGGGACACGTCTAAATAAGGAAACAGCTGCCCAAACGCAGCCAGATCAGGAGAGAACAGCTCTGTCCAGACAAAGAGGTGCAAGGCAAGTGGAGGGGAAGCAGCATTGCAGCAATCCTAGAACACAGGGCAGGAGCAGCAGTGTGCCCTGCCGGGCAGGCGAGTCAGGACTCGGCCTGGGCTCACACATTGTGGGTCCGTCTGGGGAGCTGCGGGTCCTCGTCCACCAGCTTCGACTTGAGATGCTCCTTGTAGGCAAGAATGTCCCCCTGCCACTTGGTGATGGTCTGCTTCTCACAGACCCAGATCTCCTGTGCGACCTGAGAGCAACACACCAGGAGGAACAGGAGAGAGGTTTGCAGCACAAAACTGTGTCATCTTACCAAAACTCTGAAGTTAACTAATAACTACTCTCAGGAGTCTGGCAAAAAAGGTTCAATAACTTTCACACTTAGACTACCAAAGAAAAGTATCTACAGAGAAACAGCTTCCCTGGTGTTTTCTGCATAATTTAGACAAGATTTTAGAAATTAAAATTCTAGGCCCCTCTCTATTTTTCATTTTGTTCAAACATTAAGATGAAAAGCCTTTCTTGCTAAATTGGTAATTGAAACAAAAGTAGATCTTGACCTGAACTACTTGGATCTATCACAGTGAAAAATAAAATCATACCTGAACTTGCAGCCAAAGCTATAGTTGATAGATCAGCACTTGACATTTGTGGTGGCTTTTATTTTAAGTACTTGATGTTATCCTGGGCTAGCTTAGTAATTATTTAACATGAACACAGAGAATCATGATTTTTTTTTTCACTCACCCATCTTTTTGGGATGTGTAAAAGTGAGTCAGTTGAGAACACTTTGTTTTAATTACTAAAATGTTAGAAAGGTGCTTTGACAAAACTCACAACTGTCCTTACCTGTTGGATGAGTCTGAAGTCATGGCTGACAAGCATCATTCCTCCTTCAAACTCATTGATAGCATCTGCCAGTGCATCTATGGTTTCTATGTCCAGGTGGTTGGTGGGCTCGTCCAGGAAGAGCATGTGAGGGTTCTGCCAGGCCAGCCAGGCAAAGCATACACGGCACTTCTGCCCATCAGAGAGGTTCCTGATGGGGCTCACCTGCCAACACACACATGGCTTGTAGCTCTGCAGTGACCCCACAGCCTGCCACCCCCACCCACACTACTGGGGTCTCACTGTGGGCTCCACGACACGACAAATGTTCAGTCAGCCTGAACCTACACTAACCTTCTCCCAGCAGGTAGGAAGGGAATTCCAGGGGCTTCTGAAGGACTGTACACAGCAAAGCCCAGCTTGTGCCAAAGGTGTTTAAGGACAGTTAACCAGTCTGACTGATATTCACTGACACAACAATCAAACTAAACTTCTGCAGTGACAAATGGGCAAAACCAAGGTAAAAATCAATGCTGAACTGCAGCCATGTGGACAACTGCCACACACAGGACGTGTCATGAACAGGAGCATGTCATGCCTGGACTTAGAGCACCATAGGTGAGCCCACTCTCTTGTCTGAACCAAGTGGACCCTACAAACAGCTGAGAACCTTCTAGCACTTTTGCCTAGTATTCATCTCAGAAATAACAGAGAAGCCAGACAGTTCAAATTATAATTAAAACATGCTCAGGTCTAGCACCATACCAGAACTTGCTTTCCTTTCACCCAGAGTCTGAAGGGTTCACCCCTTCCAATCCAAACAGTACTGTGATCCAAACAAAGTTCCCATGAGCCATGAGTTATTTTTTTCCTCCAATTTCAAAGGCAGAGATGGAAAAAGCATTTTGATGCTGTGGTGTGCCATGCTGCATACTGTATCACACTGTCAAGTATCAGTAGAGTAACAGAAAACAAAGAACCTCTACTCCCCTAATAAATAAAAAGCAAACCTCAACAGCTCAGACTCACCTGCTGCTTCCCCGTCAGACCATATCTGCCAATGATTTTCCTCATCTCCTCTTTCTCCTTGATCTCTGGGTAGCATTTCAGCATGTACTCCAGAGGTGAGAGGTCTAAGTCCAACTGCTCTTGCAAGTGCTGACAGAGAAGAAAAGTCAGCTTCAGGCTGTGCAGGCCAACCACTTCATGGCCCTAAGCACTACCCCCTTTGCACGCCTCTGGTACCAGATGGGCAGCAGAACACAGGAGCCAGTAACCCCACCCACAGGACAGCCTCTGTGCCAAACTATTAGGGAGTAATTTCCATTTCAGGAACAGGAGTGCTGCTTTGGAATAGGAGGCTTGCCCACCACCCAACACAAGGCAAGCTGTGCCACGGCAGGTGGGAGACTGAACAGGAAGGACCACAGCTCGCCTCTATGCGGGTAAGAACCTGAGCTGAGACCATTCCCTGGAACAGTTCCTTCCCCCGACTCCAGACAAAGAAAGGCAGCAGTGGGAGAGGCCTTAGAGGGGCAAGGCTCCTCATTCCTGACAGATTTCTCCTCAGCATTCCCTGTCCCTGGAGGCTGCTGTAGGGAGTACCTGGTGGTATCTACCAATCTTCACATGTGAGTGCTTGCGAATCATCCCATCTGTGGGCAGCAGCTAGAAGGGAAAAATAAAACAATTTCACCAGGAAATCTCTCCTCTTGCAGTATGCCAGAAATACAGAATCCAGCCATCTCCAGTCTGGCAGAGGGGAGGCAGTCTGAACAGGTAATATGAAAGGAAAAGCCCTATGTTTCAACAAGACCATAGGACTTCTAAGGCCTGGACCAGGGTGTTCTGGCAAACGTGCCCTTTGTTGAAGACTACCCCAGAAGTACAGGCCCAGAGCAAGGTAGATATGCGGAACAAACCTCTCCTGTGAGCAGCTTCAGCAGTGTTGACTTTCCAGCTCCATTGGGTCCAACAAGAGCTACACGAGTATCCAGGTCAATCCCAAACTCCAGGTTATTATAGATCCATGGCTGCAAACCACAAAAGCCATGAAACACTGCCCCTTTTCAGTACTCTCCAGAACTTCCCTGCTGCACCTGTAATGCTCTGTCTGCAGCAGGCCCAGCATCAGCACTGCCAAGAACTTTGCTCCATCATACGCTGCAGCCCCCTTAGGAAGCTCAGCCAAAAGTCTCCCACTCCCAAACAAGGCAGGAATACAAGTGATCTCTGTACACATACTCCCATACTCACCCCATCCTTGGTGTATCTGAAGCTGACATTCTGCACCATGATGACAGGAGGGGGAATTTTCCCACAGGGTGGAAAGTAGAATGATAAAGTCTGTTAACACAGAACACCCACCTGTGAGACACCCTGAAACACAGGACAGCCCAATCATTCCACTACAACCACGCCGTACTACCAACATCAGCTGTAGACCAAGGCACCAGAATGTGACTTTTTATAAGCCACTCTTGCAACTCACTCAGATGTATTCTGATGAGCTGCTTGCAAGCTCATATGCTGGCTAACAAATCCCAATTTTTTTCCCTTTGAACCAAATGTTTGTACTTTTTACACAAATTTGTACTCTTTACACAAGTAAAAGCTGCACTGAGCATCCTCTCCCATCTCCTATGAGCCTTAGGCACTCCTTTCTGATTTCTGTACCTGAAAAATAGCCTTATTGATATGACAACTCCACTTCCCTCCCCTAGGAAACTCCTCCTCCTCCTCTTCTCATTGTTCAGCATTACTCCATGCTGAGTACAGGGATCCTTGGCATCAGGAAGGGTATCTCGTTCTTGCTACCAGCTCTGTCAGCCATTCCTACTGTCTGCTGAAGACCCTTCTACTCCCGTAGTCCATGTTTCAAATACAGACCTCTAGATGCAATCCCATGTCTGATCCTACCTTATCATTCACAACTCTCTCTGTCAAGCCAGAAGCCATCATTTTTTGAAGGGTCTTCTCCTTGCTCTGAGCTTGCCTGGCCAGCTTTGCACTACCATGGCCAAATCGTGCAATGTAATTCTGGAAGAAAAGAGTTAGCCCAAAGCCAGGGTGATAAGGTTGGCAAGGGGCAGGGATGCCCACTGAAGGGCAGCAGGGTGCTCATGCAGCTGGGCAGGTACCTTCATATGAGCGATCTGATCTTGCTCCCAGTGGAATCGCTTCATTTGATTTTCTTCTAGTTCTAAGCGAGTCTTTACATACTGATCATAATTTCCCTGAAAGAGAGCATGGAACATGAGGCGTGCAGAGAGCAGCCCCTGCTCCTGCCGGTTCCACGGGGCTGCCTACTCACTGTGTAGTACTTCAGTTTGCGGTTGTGCATGTGGATGATGTTGGTGCAGACGCCATTCAGGAAGTCCTGGGAGTGGGAGATCAGCACAAGGATCCGCTTGAACCTGTGGCACCACGGAAGTTATTAGAAACGAACTTAGGAAAAGAAATCCTGTTTGTTGGCCCTGATGGTGACAAAGGCTTCACTTGAGAGCTCTGGGAAATCTGCAGTAAAGCAGCTACCATCAGCTGCAGTGAGTAAACCCTGCCAACAGTCTTCACTGTAGTAAAGCACCCTGCACCATTACATAGTCTTTGCCTGTTATCACAAAAAACCCAGAGCTGGCTGTCTATGTGGCAGCTGACTCCACTGGCATCACATTTCTAAGAAGTTTCCACTTTTGCTGCTTACTTTCCCCTCAGTACAGACTCCCATCCATAATGCACACTGCATCTGGCTCTGCTCCAAATCTGGACAACGAGTGGTTAAGCCTCCCAAAAAGAGGTTCAAAGTTTTTTTCTAAAGCACCTCACTTCTGAAGCAAGGATGCAAAAGGTTCAGTTGACAGAGGTGATGGATAAACCTGTGCAAAGGCAAAGCCTTCTCACAACACAGTTCTTTTAATGCACATCCCATAATCTGAGCTTCCTAACTGTTTCTAAGCTTTCTGCCTTACACCCTAACATTTTACCTTTGTTACAAAAACCAATCACTGCACACACTAGCAAAAGATGAAACCAACACACTCAGATGCTACAGTTTGTGAAAATAGAGAAATGGCGGGCAGGAAGATGAGCTGAGAGCCAGGTCTGGAAAGCTCACGCTACTGGTACAGCACACAATGCTGGTACACAGGATCCAAGGCCTGCTCCTGGCTTTCAAGGAAGCACCTTTAACCTGGGAGTACAAATCAGAATTTATCATTTCTTCAGTGGCAGCGAGACAGGGAAATGAATTGAATTCTTTGCCCTTGCATCAAAGAATCTAACATAGCAGCAAGCAGGTGTCACTGGTACTGCAACACACTTATGCACCCACAAGAACTATACAGTTACTCCTGCAGAACTTGCTTACGTGCTGACAAGATGTTCATGCTCACATGCTGACAAGGAGAAAAGCACAACCCACAGAGGCAGCAAACTCCTCCATGCTTACGTTTTCAACTCTTCCTCCAACCACACACAGGCATCCAGGTCAAGGTGGTTTGTGGGTTCATCGAGCAGCAGCATGAAAGGCCGAATGAAGAGCGCTCTGCAAGGACAGGGGAGATGACAGCATAGGGTAAGTGCAGGTAACCCAAAGCCTCTCAACTCTGCTCTGAGTTCTTAGACCTGTCTGTGGCTCTGCAGTCATGAGCAGGCACGCATTCTCATGGGAGGCAGGTGGCACTATTCCACTCACCTGGCAAGAGCCACCCTCATTCTCCAGCCACCACTAAAGTCCTTCAGCTTCTTCCTCTGCATGGCTGGTGTGAACCCCAAGCCATGAAGGATACGTGAGGCCCGTGCTTCTGCCTTATCAGCATCCAGCTCCTCCAGGCGTTCATATAACTCCAAGAGTTTCTCACATTCCGCTGAAAGAGAGCCTGCTGGTCAGCACCTCTGCCTACAAAGGGCTCTCAGCTGCACAGCTGGGAAACCTCACAGTCCCTCTGCTTTACCCCTATCTAGCCCTCTCCATATCCGAGCCCGACACATTTCAGATGCCGCATGAAATAATTCATCCAAAGAAGTGCAATCCATCCCCATTAATACAGGGCAGTTGGGGGAAACAGGTGCCACAACATGTGAAAACTTCCCCAAGGAACCCAAATTTTCTTTGGTAGGGAAGGAAATGGAGGAAGCATCCCCTGGGACTCTGAGAAGCTGTACCGTCTTCATGAGCTAAACGTTCCGCTTCTCGCTCCAGCATGGCCCTCTCGGTGTCCACCTCCATCACACACTGCAGAGGGGTCTTGTCACTGGGAGGCATCTCTCGGGTCAGGTGATAGATGTCAATGTGCTCTGGGATGGGCACTTCTCGCTTCCCAATAGCTGACAAAAGCATGGACTTCCCTGTGTGCAGATAATCACAATTAATTGCTGGACTCGGTGAGATATATCGCCACAGTGAAACAGATGAGATTCACTCACATCCCAGTGTGACTCCTTCCCTTTCCAACCTCAGAAAATCCTGGGGAATTTTTTTCCCAAGAAGCCAGAAGAACTGGAACCGCAGCAGAGCCCACTGCCTCACTAGGACAGGCCACCCTCCTAGCTAAGGCCTACCACCCCAAGGACAGGACTAAGAAATTAAAAAGCTTTTTGGAAACCACTGCACTTCAGCCCTTGCCCGGATTTGAGGAATTTTCTCTCTGTTGTACTTTCTGCTTTCTAACCAGGTCTGACAGCTGGTATCAGGATCCCAGATTCCGAAGACACTAACATAGAGAAAAGTAATGCACTCCTCCCTAAACAAGCCGGGTTTTCCTGAAACTTAAACTAAATGGTCACTTTTACCAGCACCTCTCCAATCACACCCATATTGTGCATCTCTCAGTGCAGCAACACTTTCTCCAAGGACTGCACAATTGTTTTCCTAGTCAGGCCAAACCACACATCTACTCCTCTGTACAGTACAAGTTCTTTGACCAACATCATCAGCATTGGGTTTACTGGCTCTACTAAGATAATGAGGCAAACAAGAATTGGGTAGATTAACAAATCTTAGACATCTCACCCAATTCTCCACAGAAAAAAGATCAAAAGCACAGCTGCAATCTAGAATGCAATCTCAGACGTCTATCAGCAATCTTGGCATTCCCCTTCCTGGGTGGAGATAGGGAAGAACAGAAACTGCTGTGTCCCTGCCACGTCCGTCTAACAGTCCTCCTCCTCGTTCCCAGCACCTCCCACCTGCACCTGCCCAGCTCCTCAGCAGCATGACACCTTTACTGAGCTCCAGGGAGCCATGCTGCTTCCCCTCAGCTTACCAATCCCATTGAGTCCAATCAGGCCATAGCGTCTCCCAGAGTTCAGCTCCAGTTTGGTGTCACTCAGCAGCTCCTGGCCATGAAAGGTCAGTGAGAGGTTGATGATATGCACATCAGTGCTGTTGGGGTGGGAGGCCAGCACTCCTGTCACAGCTCGGGCAGCAGCTTTCTTTAATTCAAAGTCCTCCAGCTCCTTTGTAAGAGCATCCACCTCTATATGTAGAGAAGACCAGAAGTTTTACTGGTTTACATACCTAAGGGAAGTCTTAAGCCCCTGTACCAAAAGGCCCAGGACCACAAAAACAACTTCTGTTTCTACAGAAGAGTTTAGGAGACCCAGATGCAATGACACTCAGCTTTTCAGTTTAGCAGGACAATATATATGGTCTACTAGGAACTTCCACCAGCTAAATATCTAAATATCATCTAAATAAAACAGAACCATCAGAACTAAGTGAGCAGCTAGAACAGCGAGCTGTTTTCTGAATGTGATGGGACTAACACCCCTGCAGGAACAACTAGACTTGGAACAGCGCATACGAAGTATTGCCTGCAAGCTTAAGAAAAGGCTTGGCCAGAAAACAAATTGACTAGAAAATAAAAGGGAAAGCTGAGAATAGAGAAGCAGCAGCAGCATTGAAACAGTCTCTACTAATTTTCTGAGAAGCTACGATGTCCATCTGCACATTTCCCTCTTCCTTTCCTCCTACAGTAAAAGCAAATCATAGAATCACAGAATCCTAAAACAGTTTGGGTTACATCTTCTAGAGCATTTAATTCCAAACCTGCTGCCATGAGCTAACCATTATAGCAGGTTGCTCCAAGCCCCATCCAGCCTCAGACACTTCTAGGAGTGGGGCAGCCACAGCTTCGGCTGCCTGTGCCAGACACTCACCACCATCCTTCCTGTCACGCTGACCTTCTGTCAGAGGCCAATTTCACTCCTCAGTGAGGGATGCTGCCCTTTGAAGCAGCCGGTGGCACTGAGGATCTTGGCAGGCAGACCAGATTGTGCCAGTGCAGAAGGACACCCTGGCTGTCAGCATGCAGCACTCTTGGCAAAATCACTGTTAATACCATGGCAAATGTGCCTTAGCCGAGGAACAAAAAACGTCACTGGCACTGACACAGGGCCCCTTTGGGCAATGCCATAGAGCAGTGACGACAAATAATTAAGCGGGTGAGCGAAAATGGGGAAGCGAGTGTTACCCCGATGCATAAATAGCTCAATAAGAAATATGCTGGTATCCACCCACATAGAACCACATGATCTAAGCCGGAAGGGACCCACTGGGACCATGGAGCCGAAGTCCCGACCCTGCACAGACACCCCAACCCTCGGCCCCGTGCCCGAGCCTTGTCCGAAGGCTCCGAGCTCCGCCTGGGCCGCGCCCGCGCCCGTTCCCTCAGGAGCGCGCCTGGTGCCGCCCCCGCGGGAAGCCCCGCCCGCCGCCCGGGCTGCACCAATAGGGAGGCGCTATGCAAACGAGGCCCGGCGGAGACCTGCGATTGGCCGGCTGGGGTTGGGCTGCCCCCGCGCGCGCGCCGGCGGCTCGGAGCGCACCGGGCCCCGAAGCCCCGGCCCGGCCTCAGCCCCGCGCCGGGCACCCCGGCCAGCAGCGGCCCCGGAGCCCCGGCCCGGCCTCAGCCCCGCGCCGGGCACCCCGGCCAGCAGCGGCCCCGGAGCCCCGGCCCGGCCTCAGCCCCGCGCCGGGCACCCCGGCCAGCAGCGGCCCCGGAGCCCCGGCCCGGCCTCAGCCCCGCGCCGGGCACCCCAGCCAGCAGCGGTCCCTGCGCCCCCGGCCCGGCCTCAGCCCCGCGCCGGGCACCCCGGCCAGCAGCGGCCCCGGAGCCCCCGGGGCTCCGTGCCACACACACACACTGCATCGGCACAGCGCGCCGCGGGCTGAGCTTGAAGAACCTTGCGGGTGAGGTAAAGGAAGGCCCAAAAAGAAACTCACTCTGTAAGCGTTACCTGCCCTATTTCCTTTAGGACCAACAGCTCCTTGTGGCAAAGCCTCTCTCTTTAACAGGTACAAACCCTCTTTTAGAGTCAGGCTCTTAGTTTCTGCAAACCAGGAATGTCTCAGAGAAACAGGTGAGCAGAGAGTCAGAGCAAATAGCAGTAAGAAGAGAATTAATTCAGACGCTTAAATGGTTTCTGCAGGAAGAAAGAAAACTCCAAACGAAACGAAAACCCAAGAAAGCCGAAAGAGATCTGGGCATCAAGAAGCAGAAGATGCGTCTGTCTGAGAGGGGGAAAACACCATCAGCCCCCTCCCCCTTCACACTGCCATGCGTCAAGCGAGGGCCACGGGCATCCTTGACACACACTGCCCATGCGGAGCCCCCAGCGCCCGCGGGTGCCCTGCTGCCTCAGGGCAGAGCGGTCCCGACAGCAGCTACCGCAGCCGCCCGCTTCCGCGCAGCCCATGCCCAAGGTGTTCCATCAGAACATCATGTCGCGCTTGGCCCAGCCGAGACACAACCGAGCGCACACGGTCCGGCCGGGAGCAGCTCCGGCCAGGCCCCCGCCCTGGGCAGACAGGGACCGGCCACCCTCTCACCTGGCAGCACTGTCCCGTTGGCCTCCGGGGGCCGGACTTCCTGCGGCTCCGTCCCGGCATCACCGTTCTCGTCCGGGACCCGGCGCGGCCGCTGCCGGGCCTTGGCCGCCTCCTTCTTCTTGGCCGCCTTCTTCTTGGCCAGGTCGGAGGGCATGGCGCGGGTGGGAGCTGCGCCAGAGGGGGCGACAGGCGCCGTTAGGCCGCGCCGCTCCGGCCCGGCCCGGGTCGCCCCGCCTCTGTTCCCCGCCCCGGCCCTGAGCACACGGCGCCGCCGGCTCCTGCCGAGGCGTTCCCACCCGCCTGCTGGGCTGCCCGCGCCGCGCCGCCCACCCCGGCCCTGCCCCGCTGCTCCCCGCTCTCGGCTCCCCAGGCCCGCCCGCACCGGCCGCTGGCGCTTTCCTTCTGTCGCAACAGCCCCGCCGCGACCGCGTGCGCGCGCCCCGCCCCCTCGGCGCCCCGGCCAATGGCAGCTCGGATCGTCACCGGCGCCGGGCGGCGCGCGGCCCTGGGAGCGCGGTCCGCACGGCCGCCGCGCCTCCCGGCATGCCCCGCGCCGGCCCGGCCCCGCCCCCTCAGGTAGCATAGAGGCGCCGGTGGCGCCGGCTAGAGCGGCCGCCAGGCACCATCGAGAGCGGGGCGGAAGCGGAAGCGCGCGGGGCGATGCGGCAGGTGAGGTGGCAGCGGCGGAGTGCGGCCGGGCTGGAGCCGCCGTCACTCCCCGCGGCCCCGGTTCGGAACTCCGGGTCGTCCTCCGTCCTGTCACCGTCCTGCGGGTAACAGAGCCCTGGGGCCGCCGCTCCCGAGCGCCCCGCGCCCGCCATGTCCTGCGGCTTCCCCGTGAGCTCGGCCGCGCCGTAGCTGCCGCGATGCGCCTGGGTGCGGTTCTCAGCGCGCTGCGGCCCGCGCTGCCTCTCTTGCTCGGGCTGTCCCTGGGCTGCAGCCTGAGCCTCCTGCGCGCCTCCTGGAGCCATGGCGCGGCTGAGGAGCGCTGTCTGGCACCGGGCCCGCCCGCGCCGCCCGCCCGCGGGGCTGCGCCCGAGGCAGCGGAGGGGAGGCCGGGCCCGGGCCACGAGGACTTCAGGCCCCGGATTGTGCCGTATTACAGAGACCCCAACAAGCCTTACAAAAAAGTGCTCAGGTAAGTTATGTTTTTTCTGGCCTGGATTTCCTTCAAGCAAAATATCCTCGTGGGAAGCTCTCAATCTTCGTGTGAGTGAACAGGTTCAAGGTGAAATTTGCTGTTTGAAATAGGTTCTGTAGTAAGAGCATAGTGCACTGGAAATGGAGCAGCCAAGAAGGATGGAGAGAGACTGTTTAACAAGGACATGGAATGATGGGAAAAAGGGGGAATGACTTCAAACTGAAGTGGAGTAGGTTTAGATTAGATATTAGGAAGAAAGGCTTTCCTGTGAGGATGGCAAAGCACTGGCACAGGTTACCCAGAGGAGTTGTGGCTGCCTCATCCTGGAAGTGTCCAAAGCAGGGTTGGACAGGGTTTAGAGCACCCTGGTCTAGTGGAAGATGTCTCTGCCTGTGGCAGGATGTTTGAATTAGATAATGTTGAAGGTCTTCCATCCCAGACCATTCTGGGATTCTGTGGTTGTTTTGTTGCTCATGTTTAATAGAACATGTTTAATTATTTTTCAGAACTTGTTTTAACTGGTCTGCTTGTAGAGAAAATTTTGATCAATTAATCGTAGCATATGTGTTAAAGAAGTTTTCCTCCCTGACCATGCAGGAGCCACTCTGGACATCACACTGGCACTGCCCTAGGCTGTCAGTGTGGGGACTGAGGCTCCTTTGCAGCTGCAGCTCGAGTGACCCAGCAGGTGCCATGCTCAGCTCCTTCCACACTCCATGCTCGTACTGCCAGACAAGTTTCCGTGGCCCCAAGTTTCCTGTAGTAGTCCCTTTGGTTTCTCTAAGTATTTCACTTGTGGTGCAGCAACATCATAACAGCTCAGGGCAGTGCCTCTGAAGAGTGACCCTGAACAAAGGGCCTGCTGGACTTTTGTACCCTCACAGTCTCTGTGTATTCTCTTCATATGTTTCCTCACATTCCTCTTGGTGCAGTGGTGGTTTTTGGGCTGAAGTTCTTCCCATTGTTCACTGGGTGCTGCAGGGTTTTGTGCCATTTGTGAGGCCAAAGACCACCACCCATTGCTGGCTCATGGCCTGGGGCTTCAGTGATCTCCCAGCACCCAGGGCCCCAGCTGCTGCACCCCAGCACACCCCAGCACACCTCAGCCACCAGCACTAGAGACTCCTCAACAACCATTCCTGTGTTTTTATTGAGCATACCTGCTAAGCTGTACCTTGTACTAAACTCCAAGTGGTTAGCTCTGTGGTATTTTAATTTTAATCGCACCAGTACAGTTTTCTAGCTCAGATAGATAATGTGAGATTGCAGCTGCCTTGAAGGAAGCAAGTGTTTTTACAAAATGGGATTTTTATTAATGAGTCTTCTGTTAAAGCTCTATGACTAGGCTCTTTCAGCCTGGGAAGATTCCAGCAGTTGAAGACTTATCCCAAGTTACCATCATTCTTTGATTTTTTTTTTTCTTCTCCAGCTGTTTGTCATGTAGGTATGTACTTCCTTTACAGAACTCGCTACATCCAGACAGAATTGGGATTCCATGAGAGACTGTTCGTGGCGGTGCTGACCTCCAAGGCCACCCTGAACACATTGGCAGTGGCAGTGAACAAGACGGTGGCCCACCACTTCCCACGCCTGCTGTACTTCACCGGGCTGCGCAGTGCCAAGGTGCCCCATGGCATGGTGCTGGTGGCCCACGGTGACGAGAGGCCCATTTGGCTCATGTATGAGACCATGAACTATATCCATCAACACTTTGGTTCTGACTATGACTGGTTCTACATCATGCAGGATGACACCTATGCCCAAGCTGAACAGGTCAAGGCTCTGGTGACACACCTGAGTATTAACCAAGATGTGTACTTGGGGCGAGCGGAGGAATTCATCGGGGGAGATGAGCAGGCCCGTTACTGTCATGGGGGCTTTGGCTACCTGCTGTCCCGTAGCCTCTTGCTTAAGCTCCACCCACACCTGGACAGCTGTCGCAATGAGATCCTCAGTGTGCGCCCAGATGAGTGGCTGGGGCGTTGCATCATTGATTTCCTTGGCATCACTTGTGTTTCCCAGCTCCAGGTACTACCTCTCTTCTCAGGTTTTGTGTTAAGCTGAGCCTGACAAAGCCCAGAATCTCACTCGTTCTCTACTGCATAGCCAAGTGGCTTTTTTGTGAGTTGCAGATGGCTCTGTGCTATGGCAGGCTTGGGGGAGGGGGCCTAGAATCAGAGCTGGGATGTTGCGGGAGAGAGCACACACAAGATTTAATTTTGAACCTTACTAGCATGGCTGATTCACAGGTTTTTTGAAGGCAGGATGAAGGTTATGTTGGTACTGAGAAGCAACTGGGAATGCAGTGCAGGGTGGGAGGGGCAACTTATCCCTTTTTTTTTTTTTTTCCTGGGTACTACAGTCAGTATGGAAAGAGCAGCAGATGTGTGTCTGTGGTGAGGAAAAGCTGCTGTGTGAACTCAAGTTCCATGCCAGTCTTTCTGGCTTTTGTCTGCTTCAGGGCCAGCATTATCACACTTATGAACTGGCCAAGAATACTGAACCAGAGAAGGAGGAAGAAGAGGAGTTCCAAGCAGCTCTTGCAGTGCACCCTGTTTCTGACATGACCCTGATGTACCGGCTGCACAAGCAGTTCAGCAGGATCCAGTTGGACAGAGTCTATCAGGAGATTGAGGACCTCCAGGTATGTGATGAGGGTTACCTGCAAAAACTCCTTGACCAAACAGATTTCCTTCATTTTCAGCACATTGGAGGAGGATCATCGCTTCTGTTTGTGGGCAACTGTCAGCCAGACCCAGGCTATAGTCCCTTGTCTCAGAAACAGCACTTCTGATACCGTGTAACCCAAAACTCATGCAACACTACCCATGTACAGATGTGGGTGGTGAGATGGGCCTGGGGAGGAGCTGGCCTAGACCTCTTTGAGAACATAGTGGTGATCAGTTTGTGTTCTCTTTGCACAGATGCAGATCAGGAACCTGACAGCACTGACCCCTGCAGGTGAGGCAGGTGTGACCTGGCCTGTGGGCATTAACGCCCCATTCCTTCCAAAGTCCCGTTTTGAGGTGATCAGCTGGGACTACTTCACGGAACAGCACCTGTTCTCCTGTGCTGACGGCTCCCCAAAGTGTGAGCTCTCTGGAGCCAGTAAGGCAGACGTCAGTGAAATCATCGAGTCTGCGGTGGAGCAGCTGAACCATCTGTACCAGCCCCTGCTCCGCTTCAGCAAGCGGCAGCTGCTCAACGGCTACCGGCGCTTCGACCCCACGCGGGGCATGGAGTACACCCTGGACCTGCTCCTGGAGGCCGCCACCCAGAAGGGTCACAGTCATGTTCTGGCCAAGCGGGTGAGCTTGGTACGACCCTTAAGTAAGGTGGAAATTATTCCCATGCCATATGTGACAGAGGCCACACGCGTGCAACTGGTGCTTCCCTTGACAGTGCAGGACCTAGATTTTGTGGCCAACTTCCTGGATATGTTTGCTATGAACACACTGGACACACACGATAATGCCTTGCTGACTTTGCTTTTTATCTACCATCCCTATGATGCCCAGAGAGTTGGTCAGGTGGATGTTTTTGCTGGAGTCAAAGCCATGGTAGGAGAGCTGGAGAAACGCTATGCAGAAGTTAAAATCCCGTGGATTAGTGTTAAAACAGAGGTGCCATCACAAGTGAAGCTCATGGACATAGTCTCAAAGAAGCACCCTGTGGACACACTGTTTTTCTTGGCCAGCGTCTGGACAGAAATCAACATGGAGTTTCTGAACCGCTGCCGCATGAATACCATCAGCAACTGGCAGGTCTTTTTCCCTGTGCATTTCCAGGAGTTCAACCCCACACTGGTGTACCGTGGTGAGCAGACAGCATCCTCCAACACTGACTTCCTGAGAGATGGGCATTTTGACAGACATTCCTTTGCTGAGGCCTGCTTTTATAATTCTGACTATATGACAGCACGTACCAAGCTCGCAGCTGATATCCTGGACCGAGATGAGGTGCTGGAGAGCATGGAGGTATTTGATGTGTTCCTCCACTACTCTGGCCTGCACCTGTTCAGGGCTGTGGAGCCGGGGCTGGTGCAGAAATACACACTGAGAAGCTGCAATCCCCGGCTCAGTGAGGAGCTGTACCACCGCTGTGTGCTTAGTAACTTGGAAGGACTTGCATCCCGCTCACATTTAGCCATGGCTCTCTTTGAGCAGGAGCAGGCCAACAGCACTTGAGAGATGAGAAACATCAGGAGCTTCTCAGCACCTTAACACTTGGCACTTTCCATCCCCTTCCCAGCCTTGCCATGGGTGAAGGGTGTATAAGGTCAAGGGAGGACAAAGACTTTCCCGGACCTACTCTGAGGCACATTGGCTGTGGAATGAGGCTGTTTCAGTAGAGGGGGTTTGGTTGGTTTTTGGATTTTTTTTTTTAAATAAATTTAATTTTCTTTCCAGGCAGAATAATGTCGTCACTTGTAAACTTTGCAGCCTCTGGGATGAGGGAGGTAAACAAGCTGTAGAATGGATCTTACTTAAAGCTATGTAATTCTGCTGAGCAGTGCAGGGAGTGAGTGAGTATGAGCTGTGTACTGGACTAAGTTACCTTGACTGTGCTACCCTCAGGGCTGTTGCTGCACCCTCCTGTGTGTTTATGCATTTCACTTTTTCAAGAGGCATAAACGCAGCTTGTCTGGTTTAGCTGGACAAAGCTCTTCAACCACTTTCACTTTTGTGGTTTTGGCACTTCCACAGCTGCAGAGTGTTTAAATATCTTGGGGATATTTATCCACACTGCAGAGTGTTTAAATATCTAGGGGATGGAGACTCCATAGTTCCTCCCAGCAGTATGTTCCAGTGGATAGTAACTTTTACAGTTCAAAACTTCTTTCTCCTGTTTAAATGAAATTTCTTGCATTTCAGTTTGTGCCCATTGCTTCTCTCAGCATCACTGGACACCACTGAGTAGCAGCTGTTTATTTCTTCCTTACAGTTTCCCATTACTGACACACAAATGGATGAGACTGCCCGGAGCCTGTTCTCCAGATGAAACAGTCCCAGCTCTTGCAGTCTCACTGTTAGTTCAAACACTCATTACTCAACATTTCCACATTCCTTTAGTGGACCAGCTCCAGTATGTCCATGTCTGTCTTGAATTGGAAAGCCCAGACTGGACACAGCACTCATGAGTCTTGAGAGGATCATGTCTCACGTGTGCTAAGGAGACAATCACTGTCCTTGACTTGCTGGCCACAGTTTTCTGCTGCAGCCCAGGGTACTATTGGCCACCTTTGTTCTGAGGGGATGCTTACGCTGGCTTATGTTTAGTTTGGTATCCACCAGGACATCACTAATACTTTTACTTTTTCAGCTTTCTAGCATCATCTCTCCAGCCAACATCCCAGAAATCAAAGCCCAAAACCCTGATGTGAGCTTGTGAATTTATGTGATAAGCCAGCAAGTGTGACTGACCCTGTTCATCACTGCAGAGTCACTGCTGAAGGAGAGAGGTTGTATTTGCTACACTCATCTCATGAGGTGAGAGAGGTGAAGGTCTGGTGTTGGCATCAAAAGAAATACTGAAAAATTAGAAAATCTTAAAAGTAGTATTCTAAGTCAGGAACATTGGTTCAAATTGGATAGAAATCTCAGATTATTTAACAAGTAAAGCATGTTTCAGTTGCATTTATATTAGAAGAACACAGATCTCTGCAGTGCCACATATGGGGATACGTGTTTGTTGCTAAGTGCACGAAGCAGAGCAATGCAGAGTCCCCAGGCAGATGTAAAGGAGAGCCCTTTATTGCAAAGAACAGGCCTTTTTAAGCTGTTAGCGGTTACACTCCATCCTAGCATAACATATGTAATTCAACTAACTCCCATTCACCATGATATGAGCACATAATGGTTGTATAACTTGTTTTTCCACCTCCAATTCAGATGAGTCACTTTCCCATAGTCCTCTTCTACTTAAACAAAGTAGCAGGCCTGAGCCATGATTTTGCAAGGTTAACAAGGCCCTTATTTTATAAAGTTTTGCCTATATGCAACATCTAAGCACACATGGACACAATGAGGACAAGGGCAATTACCTGGGATACCTTTTATTATTGTGATGGTTGTTGTGCACGAGGAAGTCCTGATCCATTATGATCTGAGAAGGAAAGAGATTCAGGCTGTGCAGGGTGCTATTTAAAGTATGATGTGTGAGAGCTAACATGATAGAATAGTGTACATCATCTCACATCCTTTAGATGTGGGGAACCCCAAGTGGGCTGCTGACCCACACCCAGCATGCCCTGCAGGCCCCACCGTGGGTGCTGGTTCTCCCTTTTTTTGCCATTCAAGCCATTATAAGAGTGAAAGAAGATGACTCTGTCATTCCTGCTGTCAGACAGAAAGGATGTTTGCATGAGAATTTTTTGCTTCACTGTTAGACAAAATCCAGGCTATATGAGTGACAGAATGGCTGGGCATGACCAAGAGCTGCCACAGGCCTTTCTGTATGATGAGTTGGCTGTGGCTGTGTGGTGGGCAAGGGATCTGTGCAGCAAGCCCAGGTGTGGCTGTTGTCCTGTGAGCAGCAAAGGCCTGTGTGTGCTCAGGTTCACATCTCCTTGGGATGCAGCAACTGCCAGGTGGGATCATGTGCCAGGGCAGAGATGGACAGAGTGACAACTCCAGTGTTGCTCACCTTGGGGATGGTGTGCTCATCTTGAATGCAAAAGGGATTCTGGTGTATGAAAAAGAACATCCTGGTGTCATTGAGGATGCGGAGCTTGTAATTGCATGTTTCAGGACAGTTGTAATATCCAAGGAAAATTCCTTGCATCATTGTTCTACATAACACATCTGGAAGCACTGGGTGCTGTAAGAAATGAAGCAAGCAGCAGATCTTCTACACAGGGAAGATCTTGTCATGCCACCAAGCTGAGCATTAACCTGGGAGAGATGCAGGAACTGGCTGTCAGGAATTGCTGACTGGGAGCTGTAGGGGATATGATAGGTGGGGATGTAAAACAAGCTGCTGAAGGAAAGGGTTTAAAATTACATAGGGCAAGAATCATTAGTAAGTTTTCATTAGAGAAGAAAGAATCATGGGAAACAGGGTAGTGGATGTAAACCAACAGCCAGGAATGTTCCCAACTTGTTGACAAGTCCCTGTTTGTGTCAGGGCATGTCAGGTGATGATGCAACAGTACACAGAACTTTAAATTCTTAAGAGCCTCTTATATCTTGGGAGAAAACTGAGGGAAGCTGGAAGCTGATTCTTCTATTTTTTACAATCCAGCTCTGTGGGAAAGGCAGGAAATACTGCCAGCAAATTGCCCATTCTATAAGCTAGGGATTCTGGTTTTTACCTGAGGGACAGTTCTCCAGCCAATGTTGTTTGCACTTAATTGATTATTTGGAAGCATATATATGACCTCTACAAAGAAAATCAGCTCATTATGTAAAAATAAGCAAAAAAGTCATGAAGAGAAAATAATAGTGAAGTTGAGTGTGTAGCAGAGTAATGCTCTTCACACAGACTTTTGTCTTGGAACAGTCAAATGCAAACTTAGGTGCTTGAGGAAGATGGTGTATCCTCCAGAAAGGACTGTATGTTAAAAAAAGGTAAGTCTGTAAAGAAATTTACTGTATTAAAGTGCAAGCAGCTTCATTTTTCTTGGACCCTCTGTTTCAGACACTGAAATCCAGGCTCTGTCCTAGCCCTGTAGAGTACAGATTTAAGATATGGTATAAGAGATCTTTGCAGGTATACAGTCTGGGGGAAACAGATGCTGTTCATGTGAGACAGCAAGAAGGGCCCTGGTGGCGTAAAACACAGCCTATTTTAAGGCTCTAGGGAACAGAGAAAAGAAGAATGTCTGAGGTTCACAAGACTTACCTGAAGATTGTAAGAAGCATTTTACAGTGTGAGATGCAGAACTCTTGTAAGACAAGGGGTAAACTGGGTTTAATGGTTTTAAACTAGAAGAAGGTAGATGCAGACTAGATGCAAGAGAGACCATTCGTAAAATGAGGCTGGAAAGCACTGGCACAGGTTGCCCCAAGAACCTCATCCATGGAAGTCTCCAAGGCCAGGTTGAATGGGACTTGGGGTGACCTTATTATGAGTTGGAGATGTCCCCATCCATGGCAGGGTGGCACTAGATGGCCTTGAAATGTCCCTCCCAATCCAAGCCTTGCTATGATTCTGTGAACTCTTAGAAGGTTGTGAGTGATCTGATTAGGTTGTGTAAGTACATGTACTAAGTGAAAACACTGGATACTAAAGCAGTTTTTAGTTGTCCACGGGTAAGGCATGACTGCAGCAGATTAATTCCAAAGGAAAACAGGCACATGCTTTCAGTGCTGAAAGTGAGTAGCTAGTGGAATTAGTGGTAACTTTTCCAGTGTGCTAAAATTTACTTTGTTTGTGTAAGAGATTGTTGGAGGCAAGTGTGAAATTGTCAAATGTAAGTGGGTAGAGTAAGTCCTTCATGGCCTTAAATTTCATGACTGTCACTATATAGTGGATGAAATTTGCAAAAAAGAAATCTATCAAAAGCTGTTAAATGCACAGCCAAAACCTCTGGCACAGCAGGTCTGTCTGAATTACAAATCTGTAAGAGATAGGAGAGCTGTCAGGGAGGGAGCATTCTTTGTCTACCCTATTTTTGTGATTTTTTCCTAGGCAGACAGTGATGACCACTGTCAGGGACAGGGTAAATGAGTCAGGTGTGCTTATGATTTGACTCTGTGCCATCATTTTTGTCTCTTGTGCTAAAAAGACTGATCTTTTTCATGGGTGCACTTTAGTTCAGCCAGAAATTATGAACTATGTGAGCATTGTGGTGCAGAGTCTGTACTACTGTGGGGTCATGTACTGGTGAGGAAGACAAATTACCATGAATGTCATGTGTGATCTTGTAGCCTTGAAGAAATGCACACCCTTATGTGGTGTCTCTGCTTTCTCCAACATGCACTGGGTGTATTTACTTTTGTGTATACTTCACTTTGTTTGGGGTCCACAGCAATGGATATTTTTCTTCCTTTCTTGAGCTGTGAAGACAATTTCATCCATTGCATGTTTTAGACTGGCTGACATATCCTGTTGGAATAATCTGTTGATCCTAGAGAAGGATGTGTAGTGTATGTTAGAATGACAAGAAGCTTCTGTCCCAGCTGCATTTTTAACTTCAAGAAACTGGTAAAAATAGACTCTCCACCTTCTCATCTGTGACAGAGCTGCTACTCTATCCCAAATTAATAAGTACACTTTAAAAAAAACCAAAAACAAACAAACCCAGATGGTGTGAACTCAGATTCATGGTGTCCATCAGTCTTCTCCAAGACTGGAATATAAATGATGTGCCTCTGCCATGTGCCTGGACGAGTAGCCCATCCCCCTTGGAGGATCTGCCAGGGTGGCCTCCCCTCTGCTCCCTGGGGCACACCTGAGCAGCAGTTCAGGTCCTTCACTCAGTCACAGCTCACAAGCTGCTTCACCCCAAAGTGCTGCAGAGCCAATTCCCAGCACACTGGAGAGTGCAACCCCGATCTTGCAGATGGTCTGAGCTGCTTCACAGTAATTCTGGAGTTGCTGTTGGTCACTTGAGATGAGCAGACAGAGGACAGGATGCTCTCATTAACACGTGCATTTCCCCAGCTACAGCAGGGTATTCTTGCTTAGCATACTCCATTCCCAACTCCAGCACAGAGTTCTTTTCATAGGAGCTTGCTGTCTTCTATTTGGCTTTCAGCATTGCCTTTTCACACATCCATTGTGAAGTATTCTGCGGAGCACTGCAGAGCATGTGCAGGTGCTGGCTGCCAGCTTGGTCTCAAGCCAGGAGCCATGGCCTGAACCCCGCTGTACCAGCTGCTTTCATGTCCCACTGCCCCAGGGCTCTCTACTCCCTAGACCTGTACTTCAGCTAAGGCAGCCACCCTCTCCCATTCCGATCTCTTTCCTGGATGTATAGGCACTTACTTATCTTCTCAGCATGCATGCTGAACTGTTGCTCATGGATTCTCAAAGGGGGCAATTTTCTGGTGACAGATACCACAGAAACTCATTTTCCATTTGCAACAGTGTTTTGCTGTCACAAATAACTGTAGGAAAAAGCTTGAAAATGTGACACAGAAAATGAAATAAAAAAGCCAAAAGCATGTGTACAGTCCCTTCTTAAAAACACCCACTGAGACTTAAATCCACCTTGTGATCTTCATCTTTCAGATTTGCACTGTTCTTGAGCATGTGAAGCTGTCAGGTTTGCTTGGCTCCTTGCAGGTGGAGCCCAGTCTTTCCACTGCTTCCTCACAGCTCCTTGGAACATCACCCTGAGGTATTCCCCGTCAGTGCTCATTCTGTCCAAACTTCCCTCCTCATCCCCATGGACTGCAGGGCTTTGGCAAATCACACTGAGGGTTCCTTCTGTTTGTCAAAGTGCAAGTCATAGAGATCTCTCCCTGGGTGTTTAAGAAGCAATTTTACTTTTCCTGTTAGAATTGACACTGCACCACAAACCCGTAGCCTGCCAGGCCCAGTACCCTCATCTTCACCTGTGCGGGCTGTGCTCGCTGTGCAGGCTGTGCTCGGTCCGGGCCGGTGCGGGCGGTGCGAGCTGTGCTCGGTGCGGGCCGTGATCGGTGCGGGCTGTGCTCGGCCCGGGCCTGTGCAGGCTGTGCTCGGGGCGGGCTGTGCTCGGCCCGGGCCGGTGCATGCTGTGCTCGCTGTGCGGGCTGTGCTCGGCACCGGGCGGGGCGGGCGCTCTGCGGCGGGCGCCGCGGCCCGGGGGCGATGCGGAGCGCGGACGGCAGGCGGCGCTGCGGAGCGCGCGGAGGCTGCGGCGGCGGCCCGGGAGCGCTGCGAGAGCGGCGGGGCTGCGGCGGCGGGGGCGGCAGGGGGCGGCGGTGAGTGCGGGGCGCCGAGTGCGGGGCTGGGGGCTGCGGCACAAGGGGGCTGCGGCGGGGGTGTGCGGCACTGGTGGGGAGAGAAGGGGGTGGCTGACAGCGACGGCGGCGGCGGACCTGAAGCCAGTCCGACCCTCTCTCGAGCTCCGTCGAGGCGGCAGAGCCGGGGCGGCCCGCGGGGCCGGGAGCGTGTGGGCGCCGCACCCACCTGTCCCCGGGAGGAGCTCCGCGCCGTTCCCGCGGGCTGGGAGCGGGCAGGGGCCGCGGCTGCACCGCCCTCCCGCCGCAGCGGCGGCGCTCCGCGGGGCCGGGCTCTCCGGTGCGGGACCGCGTCCCCGGTGCGGCGGCGAGCCGCGCTTCACCGACGGCCCCGGGCGCTCTCCGCAGCGCCGCGCGCGCGGCCAGCGGGAGCGGGGCACGGACGGGACGGGGATCGCCGCTCTGCCCCCCGGCCCGGCCCGGGCAGCTGCGAGACGCGCACGCCGGCGGGACCCCGGGCCGGGCACGGGCCCCGGGCAGGGCTCGCCGGCCGGAGACTGGGGGAGCCCGGGCGGACCCCGCGCCGCCGGTGGCGCCCGGCCGTGCCTCCTTCGTCCGCTCCCCGCGGAGCCCGAGCCGCCGCGGGGCCGCGCCGCGCTCTCTGGCCCTTGGGGCGGTGCTGCCTTGCAGGAACTCGGCTCGCTCGGAGAGCCAGGCAAAGGGGGAGCCCAGGGCTCATCTACCGCTCCCGAACATCAGCTGCAGCCCCCTCGGAAGGATCTCATTCAGCAGGCACTGACTTTGCCGAGACACACACCATCACTCTTCTGGATTTGCCCATCCTGCCCTGACACGGTCCATGCATCCTCTGGAGAGGAGGGTTCTCTCAACACCCTCTCCCTGGAGACACCTCAGCTCTGCCCTGCATCTGACTGCTGTCTCTGGTGCTCCAGGAACAACCAGCTTTTGAGAGAGTACTTGACTTGCTGCCTCTGAGACGCCCATCAGTTCTGTCTTCAGAGGGAGATACATGGCCCAAGATACTCTCTCAGGACTAACAGATCTGTGTCGGTGGGAGACCGATGCTCTGTGTGGCCTTCTGGAATATCTCCTGACTTCCCACACATGCAAGACATCTCGCTTTGGCACCAGGAGCTTGCTGCTGGAGATTGCTGCTCCTTCCCGCCCTCCTGATCCCTAAAGCCTGAACTCTTCTCCATTCCTCCATCACCGTGGTCTGAGGAGGATCCCTGTGTGCAAGCTGCTGCTGAGGGAAACCGAGGTAGAATTGAAATGAGGGACTGAGGAGCAAGCATTCACCAGTTAGCATGATCTGGGAGTGTGCATTATCCTTGCCTGGTGGTCTCAGCACTGCCCTCCTTGGAGAGACTGAATCCCCTCACCTCTCTGTGAGGAGAAACTTGCAGCTCAGCCTTGCCCCTGTGGCAGGGTGAGGACACTCAGCCTTTGCTCTCCTCCTTTTCCTCAGCGCTGCAGTAATCTTCCTTTCTGTGCCTCATGCACCCTCCCTTCTCACTTGTACTGCCTCCACTGCGGTGTTTGCCTCAGCCCTGCGTGCCTGGGCTCTGTCCTTCCTTGACTACAGCTCTGTTTCAGCAGAATTCACCATTATCTTCTTTTTGCTCTTTGTTCTTCCCTTTTCCTGACCCCACAAATCCAGAGCCTTGGTCCTGTCCCTGGTGGAGTTGCCCACTCTGCTCATGCTGCCTGGCACTGCCCAGGCTGCCACTGCAGTGCTCATGCTTCCTGTTCTTGCCTATCCATTCTTTGAACACTTGTTTCTATCTGCATGTCTAGGTGTGAGCTTGTGCTTGAGAATGCTGTGTGTGCTGGTTCTGAACTTGTTCTGCTGTAATGCTGCTTTCCTTCATCAGCTACAGTGCAGAGCTGTCAGGAGCAGCAGGGCTTTGTATGTGCAGGTTCAGCTCTTCCATGGAACAGGTGCCTTTTCCTTCTTAGCCTGGTTCATCTTCTTTGGGACCTATCATAGTGTGCAGACACTGGAGCTGCCTGGCTATGCCCTAAATCTGCAGGATCATTAATTATTCCTGTCTGCCACACTCTCCCTATCCTACAGCTAACGGCAGCTAATGGTACCTGATAAGATGCTGGAGTTTTCTGATCAGAGCTGAATTTTTTAAGGATGAAAGCAAGCTGACTTGGTTAGCTAAACTGGAATGCCTTCTCAAGATTGAGAACATCTGTGTGAGAAGATAACCTTGCTTCTTGGGACAGGCAAATTCTAGGGATCCACTCTAAACCTATCCACTCCGTGGTTCTTATCAGAGCCTGCTGAATATTTTGACAGGTTATAGGCAAGCAATGACCTTCATGTTCTTTCCAGACTCCACAGATACAAGCTGGGTCCTGTAAGGAAAGTGAAGAGCCCACATGGAGGGGCCAGTGCCCAGGCAAAACTGCTGTGCTGGCAGCCTGGACATTTACCTATATGCACAGTCTCCAGAAAAGTCCCAAACTACTATGCCAGTCTCATCTTCCCTTTCTTGCTCTTCTCCCCACTCTTTTTTTTCCCCCAAGTTGTGCTGCTTATGAAGTGTCTCATGGGTTTATGCTAAAACATTATTTTTATTGTATGTTACTTCCCTCTCACCCAGTATGTACTTTCTCTTTTCAGAGCTGGATCCAAATGCATCCTCAGCCTTCTGTCTTAGAGCTGTTTCTGCTTAAGGTCAATGAGAACACCTCCTGCTAATTCATCATGACATAATATCTGGTGTCCTGCTCCATCCACAGGATAAGTTTATTGCTTCCTCTTGGTCTACACAGATGTGACTCCAGGTGTTCAGCTGCCTTGTCTGGTACAGGTAGGTTTTAGCTCTTTGAAAAATTACCTGTTTTAGTCAGGAAGGATGTGTCTGTGCTTTGTACTGGGGATGGAAAATGTTTACCTTTGGGCATATGGGAAGTACTGTGTTGTGAAATAAGTCCTAAGGTGCCAGCTTGCTGCTGCTGACATAAACTGGTCATTTGAATAGGCAGTTACTTCTGTGGTAGTTTGTGCCAGTGCTGGCAGGAAGATACTGATCTGGCAGAGCAGACTGGCTCAGAGGAAGTGACACTGGAGGGTGCAGTGGCTAAGAGGAGGAGGAGTGATAGTAGTAGTAGGTATTCTTTGTGGCAATTCATTATTCCATTTGCCACAAATAAACAAGATTAGTTCTTGTCAGATGGTTATTGATCTGTGGGGTTCCCATGCTTCTCAGTGCAGGTTTAAATTAACTCTTCCCAGCTAGGAAGACTTCTTCAGTTCCTGCAGTTGCTGTATGGGCATTGGTCATCTCCATGATAAGGTGCTCAAATCTGCTACTCACATCTTCATTTTCTACCATTAGTTACATTCTTCTTGCTGCTTCCACTGTGAATATCCACCTGTAGCTACCTGTCTGTTTTCCCAGCCAGTACACAGCATGCCTGTGGGAGACTTTTGTTTTTGCCACACCTGGATTGGTGACTTCTCACCTTTCACAGCCTGCACAGGTCACCTCACTGGTAGTGTAAATTCTGTGGTGGAAGAAATGCAAACTATTTTGGCTTTGGAAATAAACAACCTAGGCTATAACAATTCTCACTGCAATTGGAAGGGCTTATATATGAAAACTCCTTCAGGTTTTTGATGAAGATAATGTTAACATTCCCTTCTCTTTGTGACTGGGTGAAATGTTGCCACAGTGGCTTCCAAGCAGAGCTTGGGCTAACATCTGGAATTTGGTGGACTCTCCTTGAATTGAACACCATTCCAGGAGCTTATCTCTTCTAGAAAGATGCAGCTGGAGGAATTGAATGGTTCTTATTTTAAACTGTAAAGGATTAAGATTTTGGGTGTTATACCAGGGGAGTTATCCAGGTTTTGCATTTTTATAGAAATGTCCTGAGTACATGGAAACAAGCAGGTATCTACAACTTATGTGCCTTTTCCTCTAGCTCACAAGGTTGCACTGTGTTCTCCACAGTGTTTTCATAATGCAGACACTGGCTAATAGGCCTTGTTCAGGGAATGTTCCTCAGAGGTCATCAGGTGAGGGGTGTTTGACATCCTGGGATGCCCTTGTCAAATGTTTCCAATATTCACTGAGTAAATGTGGAAGTGACAGTGATACTGTTGTTTCTGTACCTGGATGTGTTGGAGAGCACTGGCAGCTCCGTGCTGGACAAGAACCTCATGAATTTTATGAAAAGCTGTTTTAGTCTTCTTTCCATTTTTAAAAAAACTCTGCATTCATAGGTTCCAGAGTTTAAGAGAGAAACTTCCTATCCATTCGCTTCTGGCCTCTTACAGTCCTTCAGCCTTCTCTGTTTTCTGTACTGGCACAGAGGTGTTGTCTGTTCCAGTCTGTGATCAGTGCCCAAAACAAGAGATAGAAGCATTTCTCTCTGAACAGAACTAGCCTTAGCTAGCTTGAAGACCTTAGCTAGGCTGAAGAATTTGCTTGCTCCAAGGATGTCAGTGTAAGATTCTATTCAACATTGTATCTTTTCTCTTTTTTTACCCCAAATTTGGCACACTTACTCGCTGTGAATAAATTTTTAAAAATTACTTGTTTAAAGGTAGTTCAGCTCCTTTTGAGATCTTAAACTGCAGAGAGAAAACACAATTTAACAGTTATATATTCTTATATTTACAGGCACAGATATTGCACTGAAGTGGGAAATCATGCAAACTTAACTTTTCAGAAGCATGTGACCTTTGATTTGTAAATATGCTTTTTATGAGCACCTCCCCTATGGAGACAGGCTGAGAAAGTTGTGACTGTTCAGTCTGGGGAGGAGAAGGTTTTGTGGAAGTGTCTGAAGGGGCTGCAGGGAAGCTGGAGAGGGATTCTCCAGCTAATAGGAAAAGGAGTAATGGGTACAAATTGAAAAAGGAGAATGTAGGTTAGACATTAGGAAGACATTTTTTACTCTGAAGGTGGTTAGACACTGGAACAGGTTGCCTGTGGATGCCTGGACCCTGGCAGTGCTCAGAGTCAGGTTGGGTAATGCCTTGAGTGATGGGGTCTAGTGGGAGGCGTCCCTGCCCAGGGCAGAGGGGCTTGGCACTAAATGGTCCTCAAGTCCATTCCAGCCCCTTAACATTTTATGAGTCTAAGATGTGAAAGAAATTTGACTTCACTTGGTGAAATTGCAAAGCCCAACAAAGTGTGATATTGAAAATTTGTAAATTTTAAAAATTTAAACCAGTCATTTTCTCCTGGCAAAATACTATGATTCATGGCAGTGGCAGAATTTACAGTTAATAGGTGGTGTCTACATGGAATGGAATGTCTGTGTTTGCAGCTGTGAGACCAGTGAGGAATGACTTTAAAATGTTACTTGCCGATTTTTAAGATTTCCATTTTCATGGTAGAGAGAGGACATTGTGGAAGGTTATTTAAGGGGTTTTATTCTTGTTTGTTCCTTGAGATCATAGGGATAACCACATAGTAACTGAATGAGCTGGCAGCTGGTCACACTGTGTGGACAGGGGCCACTCTGAGCAGTTGCAGGAGAAAGTACAAAGCTGGTTCACTGTGGATCACAGAGGGGCAGAATGGTATGGGTTGGAAGGGACCTTCACACATCACCTAGTCACGTTCCAGTGTCTCACCTCACTCATTGTAAAAAATGTCTTCCTTAGGTCTAATCTAAAATTGCAGTATTTAAAACAGCAGTTCAAAAGCGTTGTCCCTTGTCCTGTCTCACAGGCCTTGGTAAAAGGTCTCTCTCTGTCTTTCTTGTAAGCCCCCTTTAAATACTGAAAAGCTGCAAGAAAATCTCCCTGGAGCCTTCTCTTTCCAGGTGGAATACCCTTGTCTCTCTCAGCCCATCTCCAGAGCACCTCTGGGCCTGATCCATGTTTGTTTGTACTGTGGGCCACAGGTGAGTCTGGCAAGAGCAAACAGGAATAATCCTCCCACATGCTGTGCATGCTGTGGGATCAGCCCAGGACACAGGTTGTTTCTGGGATGGCAGCCCACGTGGGCAGGGCTCTTGTGTTCCCCCAGTAAGCGAGGTGGAGAATTAGTGATGACCAAAATGGAGAAGGCCGAGGAACTCGACAACTTTTCTCCTGCTCAGTTATCACCTGTAGCTGCTCTTCCCAAATCTCTGGAGTCTCTGAATCTCAAGGTAGGGACAGGGGGAACAAAGTCCTTCCCACTGCAGGAGTAGGTCAGGACCTAGACCATCTGAGGAACACGTACATGCAGAAGTTCATGGGACCTGATGAACACATGCCAGGGTCCTCAGGGAGCTGGCTGATGGTGAATCCTGTCTCTCCTTAGTCATCTGTATTCATCAAAGAACATCCCATGGCTGGGGCAGCCAAAGCCTTGACATCAACACCAGCCATGAAGCCAGGTGTTGATCTGCATTCATCGTGGTCTTTTACACATTAATGGATCTTATGGCTAAAAGAAACTTTTGGATCATGTCACACCCGTATTTTACTGAGCACTAATTGATTGCCATTGGTCCTTACTGTAAGCCTTATACCTTCCACAAAGACAAGCTGGTTAACCTGGAAATTTAAATGAGTTATACTGTTTGTAGACCTTCTAGCAGTGGAGGGTTTAAGAACTTGGACAAATATCTGTTAGGAAAGGTTTTGGCAGATCAAGGCTGACTTGGGACAAGGAAGGATTTGAAGCTCCAAAGGCCACGCCAGCCCCTCTGCTCCTCTCTGAATACGCAGCATTCTTGTATGAATGAGAGTCTCTAGTCCAAAGGTTTCTGTATGCATTTTGTAAGTAATTCTTGTGCCAGTTTTGTGCTTGATAGTCCAGGTCTATCTTACTTAGGAAGTGAGCCAGTGTGGACTGCTAAGAGCAGCATGCCTAGATCTCCCTGGGATGTGCACAGACCAGCTAGGGACCAAGGCAGCGTGCCCTGAGACAGGGCACCTGAGCAACATCTGCTGTCATAACTTTGCTGTGCACTGTCTGGTACTTTTAGTCTCCACCATCCTCTGAAGTAAATGGTGTGTGTGTCTTGTGGACGTTTGACACATCCAGGTTTTGCCAAGTGGTTTGCAAGTTTGAGAAAACTGGATGCTCCTTATCTAGTTACTGCTTTTTGCATCTTCAGTGTCTCTTGGCAAGTCCTATATCAGTTAATGCCCCAGGCTGGCTATTTTGCATGGAAAAGATTTATTTCATTTTGAACTTAGTCCTCCATTTTTGTTGGTGATCCTCAAGTTTTTCTGTTACAAGATAATGTGCTCCTTTCATCACAGTGACAATTTTCATTCTGTATATTTCTCCCCTCCTCTGCAATATAAACAGGCACTCTGCTTCAGTTCCTCTCCATAAAAGGATTATTTTGTACCTAGTCGTTCTATATCTGTATGGTTATGATTCTGCTGTATGTTTTTAGAGATGTGACCAGCACTGGCTGCAGTGTGATAAACCAGTACTGACTGATGCTGTGTTCTGAAATGTCTTCTGTCAGGCTCTTCATAACTCCTTCACATTTTATTTTCTGAGTGAATGCTTCTGACAATGCTGCAGCCATCCCCACCCATTAATATCTTTAACAATGTAAATTGCACACAAAGTTGTAATTAGTGGAGTCCTGTTTTTTGTTTGAAGATTTGGTGTGTAAGTGTGCCACTGCAGGTAAGGAGTCAGCATGTCTTCTGCAGAGACAAACATATGTGTCCCATGGGTCTGTTATGTTTTTATTCTATTCTCCATTGTGTCCCTGTTTTATTAGGATTAGAATTCTTTGATAGGTCATGTAAATAAAAGTAGGCTTGTCAGCATATTGCATTTCAGTGTTTTGGAAATGGCTCTCAGCCAGGTTTCTAAAGAATATAAAAGCTAATAAGGGAAATAGTCAATAAAGCAGTAAGAGAAAGCAGTGACTCATACAATGGTTACTCTGGAGGTCATCAAGCAGAGCTGGTTGCCCAGGACCATGTCCAGAGAGCCTTTCAAGATCTCCAAGCTGAGAGACTCCACCACCTGACTGGGCAACCTGTCACCCTCACTGTAAAACACTATTTGTTGATGTGCCAAGGAACCTCTTGTGTTTCAGTTTGTGCCAGTGGCATCAGGTCCTGTCGCTGGGCACCACTGAAAAGAGCCCAGATCCATCCTCATGCTCCCATCAGTACTTACATACATTAATGAGCTCCCCTCTGAGCCTCCTCCAGGCTGAGCAGTACCAGCCCTCCTGGCCTTTCCTCACAGGAGAGATGCTCCAGTCCCTTTTGTCACCCTCAGGGCTCTTCTCTGCACTCCCCAGTGTGTCCATGTGTCTCCTGCTCTGGACACAGCACTCTAGCTGTAGCCTCACTGTGCTGCAGGAGGGAGGGATCCCCTCCTGTCCCCATGGCCAGTGCAGCCCAGGGCCCTGCCCTTGCTGCTGCCTCCTGTTCCACCCTGGCTCTGGCTGACAAGCTGCTCTTGGTGGCCCCAGCACATCTTGGTGCCTGGGCTTGTTCTTCCCCAGGGGCAGCAATTTGCACTTCTGGTGAATTTTGCCAGGAAATGTAAGGGTAGGTGCAAGGTGAGAGCACACCTCTTCTTCACTAGGGTCAGGCAGTCAAGGAGGTTCTCCATGCAAAGGGGATAATAAGTAAATGAGGAAAGTGCTACAGAAAAAGGGAGACACTGTTAGGCTGTTAGTCAAGGGATCATGGCAACAAAGCCCAAAAGCAGACTTGCACTGACTGATGAGCCTTTAGCAAACTACAGGCATGCCTTTCAAGAGGTCTGAGCTGGGTTCGTGCAATCCCTGGGACACTAGGAGTTGCTGTAGGTGGTGACTGTAAAAGGATGAATAAATGTTGAATTTCTCCACCTTTCTGGTTCCCCACTGGTGCTCAGTGTATGATGAACGATTTCTAAATGTCTAAATAACAAAGCAACAAAATTAGATGACAATGTGTTATTATTTGGCACAGTAGAACCTAAATCTGTCTCTTGGGATTGGGTAAGAGTGTTTAAAAACTGGATGATAATATGGCAGAATAAATTCCAGGTTGATGAATTTATATGTAAAGTGCATAAATAAAATAAGCCTATTGATGTAGCCACATTGTTGCTAAAATTCTGTCTTTCAGCTCAGGAAAGAAATCTTGGTGTCTTTATCGAGAGTTCTCTGTAAGCATGAGCTTAGCAGTAGTGATTAAAATGGAAAATTTGATGTTAGATATTACAGGAAATGAATTAACAAAGCTGAAGTTACTGTTGCAATGTTGTATAAATCCATGGTTCTCTTATGTTCTGAAGAAAGAATGGAGTTCTGTATCCCTTAAGATGCAGTGACTAGTAGAACTAGAAGAATTCTAGAAAGAGTGATTAGGGTAGTCAGAGGTGGAGAGATTTCCATCAGAGGAGGCATGTGAGAATTCCTTAGAGAAATTATATAGGAAAGTAAAAGTGCTAGAGATCATCAGCCACCACTGAGGAAAGGCAAAGCACAAATGGACTTGGGATTTATAAAGATAAAGACATGTGATGAACTTATGAGGAAACAGGCTTAAAATTAGCACAAAATACTGTGGGTGTTGGGTTGTTTTTTTTTTTCAGTTGAACATAAGCCCAGATGTGCCCAGGTGTGCGGGAGGCCAGTGGCACCTGACTTGTCCCAGCACGGTGTGGGCACAGCCCCAAGGCAGTGCTGAGACACCTCCAGAGCTGGGGACAGCTCTGGCCCCTCGTGGCAAGAAAGACCCTGAGGGGCTGGAGGTGCCCAGGGCAGGGAATGGAGCTGGGCAGGGGCTGGAGCCCCGGGAGGGGCTGAGGGAGCTGGGAAGGGGCTCAGCTGGAGAAAAGGAGGCTCAGGGACCTTGTGGCTCTGCACAGCTCCCTGCCAGGAGGGGCAGCTGGGGGGTCGGGCTGTGCTCCAGGAACAGGGACAGGAGGAGAGGGAACAGCCTTAAGTTGTTGGGAAGTATTTCTTTACTGAAAGGGTTCTGAAGCCCCAGCTCAGGCTTCTCAAGGAAGTATCAGGGTCACCGTTCCTGGAGGGAATGGAAAATACATACAGACATGACACCTGGGGACATGGCTTAGTGGTGGACTTGGCAATGCTGGACTTTTGTTGGATTTGATGATCTTGAAGATTTAATGATTCTGTCGTTCTGTTGTGTGATTAGTAAGTGGAGCGTGTTCCCCTTCGCTCTTAGGGCGCTGCAGTGCCTTCACTCAGTAAATGGAGGTGAGGGCTGGAGAAGGAAGGGGTCCCTGTGCTGCCCCGGGTGAGGCGTCTGTCCACTGCTGCTTTGAGCCCAGCCTGGCAGGGTCTCCTTCCCCACATCAGGTATAGGGAGCAGCAAGTTTTACTTGACACTCCTCCCCAAATTGCAAATCTTAGTATCAGTGCAGTCACTTCAGGAGGGTGGGGAAAAGGCTTGGTGAGAGATGGGGGAGAAAGTGACCCGGGGCTGGGAGGCAGCAGCACTGCAGTGCCCAGGGAGCTGCCCTGCTCCTCCGGCACGGCTGCAGCGCCCATCCCACCTGCACCGAGGTGCCGTGCTGCAGGAGCTCTGCCTGCTGAGCTGGCCGAGGCCACGGAGGGGCAGTAGGGACCTGCCGGGACCTGCCGGGACCGTGTCGGTGCTGACCCGGCTGTGCGGAGCTCGGCAGCGCGGCACCAACCTGCCGGTGTTGCTGCTGCTGCTGCTGCTGCCTGTGCTGCTGCCTGTGCTGCCTGTGCTGCTGCTGCCTGTGCTGCTGCTGCTGCTGCTGCCTGTGCTGCTGCCTGTGCTGCTGCTGCTGCTGCTGCTGCCTGTGCTGCTGCTGCCTGTGCTGCTGCTGCTGCTGCTGTTGCCTGTGCTGTTGCTGACTGTGCTGCTGCTGCTGCTGCTGTTGCTGCCTGTTGCTGCTGCCTGTGCTGCTGCCTGTGCTGCCTGTCCTGTTGCTGCTGTTGCCGCAGGGTCTCCAGCGCTCGGAGCCTGCTGGTTTTACAGACGTGTTCTGGTTAAAGCTAGTGGTGAAGGCAGAGGAGAGATGGATGCTGCCTTTTGCCAACTAGCTTTTCTGGAAGTGCAGTTTTAGACCACAGGAAGCCCTTGGAGAGGAAGGAATCAGTTTTATTGCACATTAGATCAGTGAGAGTGAATTGAAAGAGCACCAGGACAACAGGAGAACAGACAGGCATACAGAGATGTGTAGGTTGGGAATGTCATTTTAAATGTTGATATCAAAACCAGGTGTTAGGGGTAATCTGGCATATTATAGCAAAATGCTTAAAACATATTCTGAAAATAGGAATGGGAGAATGATTGATATGCTTAACTGGGGGAGGTGATTATGACTGTGTAAAACTCCTTATGATCTTAAAGATGCTGAAATGCTTTGGGCACAGTCTCCAAAAGCAGTGGCTGTCTCCTTGGCAACAGGAAGGCATCCATCTGTTCCCATGGCAGCAGACAGGAGGGGTGCTCAAGGAGGGCTTGTGCTCCCCAGCACAGGCTCCCAGCTCCGTGCTGCTCCTCCCTGGAGCACAGGCTGTGGGCACATTCAGGTGCTCTGATCCTGCAGCTGACAAGGAGGAGTGAACTGGAATGGTGTGGTACTGTTCCTGCTCCCTATCCAAAACAGATTAATTGTGCATGTTTTTTCGTCTGGGGAGTTCCTTTCTTAGTCCCTAACTGCCAGCATTAAAGACTTCTTTGCAGCTCCCCATAAGGAAAGCAGGATTTTTGCTAGAGATGCTGATGATTTCTGATGCTCCAGACAGGCATCAGAAAGTGTTTGATGTTGATTCTTTCAAAGGCTTGGAAGGACAAATCTGGAAAACGGGAAACAACATATATGCAAGGAGTCTGCATCTCAGCAGCTCTTTCTGGTGTCTGGAAGGAGAACTGTGCAGAGACACTGACAGGCCTGTCTGCACTAGATCCACCACATAACATTATCATGCTAATAAAGTGAGAAAATTATGTATAATAGCCACCACTTCTTCTAAACCCACTGTGATGCTCTTCTAAGGGAGCCAACTCATATTTAGCACCAGAAGTAGGACTGAAGCATGGTTTGATGTTTTTACCTTTTTTAAATATGGGATGCAGAAACACTGATGTAACAGTGTAACAATTTCAGAGTGATGAACTGGGAAAATGATTTTAGCATTAGCATTTTGAATGCATTTCTGTGTATTGTGTGTAGGTATTACTAAGCAGTGTTTGTTTAAATTTTTTTCATCAGCAGCCTGCTTTTCATTCCAGTAGCTTTTTCCTAGTCCTGCATTAAAAGATAGCAAAATAGAAATGCATTACTTACCTTCATTGTTACACTGTTTTTCCCCCTAACACATACATTTTAAGGCAAAAAGCACTTTCTCTCACTGCTGCTGGACTGGCATATATGCTTGCAGGTAAAGGCACTCCAGGTGCTTTGTCCTTGCCTTGTTTCTGCTCCAGTCTCCAGGCTGTGGTTCCTCATATGATTTCACTGCATCTTGGTTGGGCAAGTTGATTGAGTTACTTGTCATGCTTAAGTCTTTCCTGAGTATAATCATAAAATCATAGAATGGTTGATGTTAAAAACGACCTCTTGAGATCCTGTGTTCCAGCCTCCATCTCAGACCTGGGCTAGCTTGAGCAATTTGCTGAGTACCAAGTTCAGTGAACTGAATATCTGCAGTGATGGAGTGGACTTGCTCTTTGGGCTACCTTTTCTAAGTAAAAACCTGTTCACCTGTTGTGTATGTCCATCTGGTTCAAACATTCCCTAATCTGGTCTTCCTTCACTGACAGCAAGTCTTCCTCACTCCAGACTTCCTTACTGGTCTTCAGAGCCTGGAATTCCTAATAGCCAATCTTGCCAATAAAGATGCAAAGAAGGCATTTGGTACTTCAGCTTTTTCTGTGTTCATTCTCAGCAAATCTCCTCCCCACTAAGCCCACATTCTCACATGTCTATCTTTTACTGCTGAGATACTTGCAAAAATCTTTCTGTCTGCCCTTCATGTTCCTCATTAGATTAAACTTCAGGTGGGCTTTTGTTATCCTAATTGCTAATACACTGTCTGTGTATTCCTTCTGGGTCCCCTGCCCCTGCTTCTGCCTCTTGTAATGCTTCAGCTTAGTCAGGAGCTCCTTGTTCATGCATGCAGGCTTCCTGCTGCTTTTGATTCATTTCCTGCCTGTGGGATGAAGCAGTCTTGAATTTGGAGGAGGTAATCTTTGAAAATCAACCAGATCTCCTGGAATTCTCTTCTTTCCAAAGCTGTAACTCAGAATTCTTCCAAGATGGCTGAAGAGGCCAAAGATTGCTTATTGAACTCCAGGGCTGTGATGTCGCTGTAGAGGCAGGCGCGACACACAGACACACTATCTCAGAAGGCTGACATCCCTTTATTACAACAACCAAAGTTTGCACTGTGTTCATTGGTTACACTAGATCAACATAATGTTCATTGGTGTAAAACCCATCTACACTTCTGTTTTTCCCAAGTTTTTTTCAAAAATTACTTTTCCCAGCGCAGGTTTTCTCTCTCCTCTCCTCTCCTCTCCTCTCCTCTCCTCTCCTCTCCTCTCCTCTCCTCTCCTCTCCTCTCCTCTCCTCTCCTCTCCTCTCCTCTCCTCTCCTCTCCTCTCCTCTCCTCTCCTCTCCTCTCCTCTCCTCTCCTCTCCTCTCCTCTCCTCTCCTCTCCTCTCCTCTCCTCTCCTCTCCTCTCCTCTCCTCTCCTCTCCTCTCCTCTCCTCTCCTCTCCTCTCCTCTCCTCTCCTCTCCTCTCCTCTCCTCTCCTCTCCTCTCCTCTCCTCTCCTCTCTTCCTCTCCCCACTCAGTGCCCATGTTAGGGGTTTATCTTCAGTGTGACACACAAGTGTCATGAGCTACTTGTGCCCTGTTCCGTTATCCCCTCAGCAGACACTGGGCTGGTTGAAGTCTTCATGGTACTGGGGACATGGGGGTTTTCCTGCTGTCTGTGGTCTCACCACTTCTTCCTCAGCAGCTGGTCTGCAGCAGACACCTGCCTCCTGATAACTCTGGTCTGAGCTCAGCTAGTTCTCTGTCCATCCCAAGATGGAGCTCTGTGTGCTCCAGACACACGCTTGGCTGAAGAGCAGCTCCTCTTCCTCACCCTCACCCCTGCCCTTCCTGAAGAGTCTGTCTCCAGCCATCACAGCACTCCTGTCCTGTGGGCTGTCAGTTCCCTTGCAATTCAGTGCATGTTGAGGGTGAAAGGGGACCAGAGGGAGAGGCTCTAACAGCAGGGATGTTCAGAACTTTGGGAGGAAGGAGAGGTGGGCTGTTGGTGTGGGACCAGATACGGCGCCGTCGCTGTAGGAACCAGGAGAGTATGTCACAGCTTCCTCAGTCTGAGAGACAGTGACTGAGAGCCTTCTGTCCTCCAGCCATAGGCAAATGGCAGAAAAAGCATTTCACATGGTCCTGCCCTCTCAAATGCTTTGCTGCAGGAAGACTGCAACAAGATCAGGAACTGAAATATTAACTATTGGAGTTACATGTAATCCATTCTTCACCAGCTGTTAGACAACGGTAATTTTCTGAGGGTGTTCTTCAGGGCTTTGTCTGGTTTGAAATGTCAGAGACCTGTTGTTTCTGCAGGTAGGCAAGAGGGTTCACAGCACTGGTCTTTTGATAGACAAATGGAGTTGAAGTGTAAGGGAAGGTCATGAGCCTTAAAATAAGGCCATAACAGGAGAGAGGTGCAGGTCTGCCACTGATTTTTGATAAAACGATTTTTTATGAGGAACTGTGATTGTTGACTCCTTACAGCACTGTGGAAGAGACAAGGCATTCTGGGGTTGCATGGCAAAGTGGATACAGGGCAGGGTAAAATAAGCAAATGCATAAGGATGATGTGATGCAGAGGGGTACAGAGTTGGACGTTATCTATATGCAGTATCTATACTGCATGCAGACAGTTTCAGAGCAAATTTTTGCCTGTGGCATTCCAAGAGGATTTAATCAGAGTGAAGAAAGAAGTATTTGTCAAGATTAGAAGAGACAGAATTTGTGATGTGCAACAACAGGAGCTTGAACTGGGGAGAGGAAGGGTTGACTTGAATAGAAGGAGGTAGAGAAACAGAAAAAAAATTAGTAACTGTCAAAACAAAATCAGCCAAGTGTAAGAGTTAGTTGCTAAAGATCAAGTGCAGCAGAAAAGGAGTAAGTTATGTGATAGACAAAAGAACCTCTTCTGAAGAACAGAAATACAGCAAGTTTGTTTTGTGTTGGAATATTTCTTAGCTCCTGGTATTTCTTATTATTTGAATATTAGTTATTAACTTTCCATCACATAAACTTTTCAATAATTTTTTAGGTTTGTTTTATGTTTGTTTAGATTAGGTGAATACCCTACTGGACATTAATATCCAAGATCCTAACTAAAAGGATTTAAAGAAATACTGTTTTAATTTTCATGGTATGTCAGACTTACAATAACAGTTTAGAAAGTCTTTCTCTCTATAACCTTAGCAGAAATTTATGTATTATTGTATTATTACTTGGCATCATATTTATAATTAGAATTTGGTGTTGCTGTGTCATGTGTATATATAACAGCTTGGCTGTATATTCTGATATATATATATATATATCAAAACACAGGGAATCTTTTTGAAGAAGGAAGCATAGTTATTTCCCAAGAGACAATATGTGCCCCCACAAGTGTGTTATTTCTATGGTTTCAAGTTGCAGGCTGGGTATAAATTTATCAGACAACAGGTGCCAAGGATGGGGTGCAGAGGTTGGAATTTGGTGGCTGTTGCACACAAGTGCAGCCAGACAGCTGGCAGACCTGTTGGGATGACTGGTGCTCTCTATTCCACTGTGCTCCTTCTGTTTCCATCTGTGAACCGTCAAGGTCAGAGACAACGTTGTTCTTGGCTGCACCTCCTCTTGCTCTCAGGCACCAGAAACTGCTGAGTCCCAAGGAGAGAAGGACTGTGGCATGTGACAGAGAATGCGACACAAGTGCAGCACTCAGCTCTTGGCAGTTCATGGCCGTGCACAAACACGCCCCTCTCCTGAAAGTTCTCTGAAGTAAACTCTGTTTTGAAAGGCACTAAATGCCATAATGATTCAACTTTTTGATTCAACTGATTTGTTCTGCCTGCACGTTTTGAAGGTGATTTAACAAGTAACTAGTGGCACCACTCACGTGCCCTGTTGTTGAGCCGTGCTCTCTGCCGGGACACGGTGCAGCCGTGTGCCCCCGGGCCAAAGGCGGGCGGTGCCCCGGGGCCGGGAGCTGCCAGCGCTCCGCTTAGCTGGGCTGGGCTGGGGGAGAGGAGCACACAAACCCCTGTGCTGGGCTGGGCTGGGCTGGGCTGTGCAGGGCTGGGCTGGGCTGTTCTGTGCTGTGCAGGGCTGGGCTAGGCTGGGCTGGGCTGTTCTGTGCTGTGCTGTGCTGTGCTGTGCTGTGCTGTGCTGTGCTGTGCTGTGCTGTGCTGGGCTGGGCTGGGCTGGGCTGGGCTGGGCTGGGCTGGGCTGGGCTGGGCTGTTCTGTGCTGTGCTGGGCTGGGCTGGGCTGGGCTGTTCTGTGCTGGGCTGGGCTGGGCTGGGCTGTGCCGTGTTGGGCTGGGCTGGGCTGGGCTGGGCTGGGCTGTGCCGTGTTGGGCTGGGCTGGGCTGGGCCGGGCTGGGCTGGGCTGTGCCGTGCTGGGCCGTGCTGGGCTGGGCTGTTCTGTGCAGGGCTGGGCTGGGTTGGGCTGGGCCGGGCTGGGCTGGGCTGTGCAGGGCCGGGCTGGGCTGGGCTGTGCCGTGCTGGGCTGTGCCGTGCAGGGCTGGGCCGTGCTGGGCTGGGCCGTGCTGGGCTAGGCTGGGACGGGCTGGGCTGTGCAGGGCTGGGCTGGGCTGGGACGGGCTGGGCTGTGCAGGGCTGGGCTGTGCCGTGCTGGGCTGTGCCGTGCAGGGCTGGGCTGTGCTGGGCTGGGCTGTGCAGGGCTGGGCTGGGCTGGGCTGGGCAGGGCTGGGCTGAGCTGAGCTGTTCTGTGCAGGGCTGGGCTGGGCTGTGCTGTGCTGGGCTGGGCTGGGCTGGGCCGGGCTGGGCTGTGCAGGGCCGGGCTAGGCTGTGCAGGGCTGGGCTGTGCTGGAATGGGCTGTGCAGGGCTGGGCTGTGCTGTGCAGGGCTGGGCTGGGCTGGGCTGTTCTGGGCTGAGCTGGGCTGGGCTGGGCTGTGCTGGGCCGGGCTGGGCTGGGCCAGGCTGAGGAGAGAAGTGCACAAACCCGTGTTGTGCTGCAGCCAGACATTTTCCACTTCTGCAGTCCTTGGTTGGTCAGAGAAGCCTTAGTCCGGAGCCCAAGTGTGTAATCCTGTCCCTGTGCCACGAGCTGTAGTGCTCACACACCTGTGGTTTCATACATATATTTATGGATGGGTGAATCAGAGGATTAGTGAACCATCCTACCTGCTGCACAGACAGAGCACAGTTCTTCCTCTGCAGGATTTATCTTCCACCAGCTTGATTTTTTCCATAATAAATCTCCTGTCTAACATTTTAGGCCAATATGAGTTTTTTATCCTCTCTCCTGGTTGGCTGTGAAACTTTTCCAAAACCTTCTTGTGTGAGGATTTATTCTACATATATTTCACTTTTCTCTTTTAGATTTTAGAAGGAGGTAAAAAATCTGTATGTAACAACTCACCTTGGAGTCCATAGTAGTCAGTTTCCTTCCACTTGTTTTTATTACTTGTTTATAACTTTTCAGTAATGTTACATACAAATCATATACAAATTATGTTCCTATTAAGAATTTCAGGTATATGATAATGTTTTACTACATTGCCTCTAAGCCATATTTGCCATTTCCTGCTGGCTGCCATTGTTTGTTTCCAAAGCCATTGTTTGCTGTAATGATGTATTGTTTGAGATTGACTTTTTGGGGTAATCTGTAATTGTTGTAATTATTCTGCCAAATAAAATAATTTAAAAAGACATTTGGCCTTGTCTGGCAATGCAGTTTTTTTATGATCACCACTGTTACTTGCTCTGAGTTCCATCATGTTCTAAGGCAGATGTGATTGTATTCCCCTGTTAATTGTCCTTCCAGTTCAGCTGAAGTGGGAGCTGGATTTATGAGACACCCATGCCAAGATTGCTCTGTTTTCCTTCCTTGGTTCTGTGCTTTCTCCAGCCTCCTAGTGCTCAATTCTTAGTCAGCTTTGCATGTGAATACATCCTTCAGTCCATATTTACTTATTATTGATTTGCTTAAACTATTGATAATTTCCAAATTATTTTCAGTGAGAATAGACATAATTCTTAGCATTGCTAGTATTAATCAAAATGAGCTTTAAATTTGTTTTTCCTGAAAAACAGGAAATCCTGTAGGTTTTCTGGCAGTAGAGGAGGGCAAGAGTATTCCAGGCAGATGCACTAACTTCATCCTAAGTCTATGCAAGGCTCAAGAATGATTTTTGAAAGAGAAAATAACTGAGCATGAGACGGATATGTGTGGTATAAAAAAGCAGCCTGTTTACTAATCTGCTCTTTCTCAGATAAGCAATTCTCTGCACAAAGGAATCAGTGTCTTTCTTGTCTAGACTTCAGTGAAGCCTTTGATTGACACAGTATGATCTGAAAATTTGGCTGGGACGCAGAAGACAGGTAATAGCAGAACTGCAGAGCAGGTAAGGCTCAATAGAGAAGATACAAAAGACATTGCAGTTTCTTCAGGATTTGTCTTGGCATTGGTGTAATTTAATATTTTCACTAATGCCCTTGGCACAGAAATAGGCAATGTAATAATTAAATTTGCTGATGATGCAAAGTAGGTATTGTTGAAGCAGAAGAGAGCAGGTTATATGGGAGGAACTGCTTGACTGTGAACTACACAATCAGGAACCAGCTGGTATCTGGTGACAGTGCAGTGCACAGCCATGAGCTTGGGCCCTGCTCACAGGAGTAGGCACTGTATGCCAGCAATGATCTAATGACAGTGCTTAAGAAGGAGAAGCAGCCTGGTACAGAGAATGTGGGGCTGTCACTGTCAGCATGTTGTGGAAGGCAGCTGTGAGCCCAGCAAAGTTTGATAGATTTCTGCTCGTGAGAAGTCTTAATGGCACACGAGCATGTGGCCTGGACACTGGAGGTACAGTTCTGTATGCCCTTATTTTAGCCCGGTTAACTGCAATGGCAGGAAAAGATGGAATGATGAGAAATGGGCACAGAGTTTTAAGAATGCAAATAACAGTTTCACTTGTTCACTCTGACGAAAGGAGGAGTGAATGTGGTTGTGACAGGTATGTAGAAATGCTTCAAAGCATAAACATTAGATATAAAGGACCACTAAGGACAATGTTGATAAGAGTAAATTAAAATAGCCACATATACAAAACCCCAGAACTCAGATTTTTAGCAGCCGTCCTGTAGGAATATCAAGATTTAAAGTCCTGTGCAATAGAAGGAGTTATATGTGACATGGTTGCTGATTGATTATACATAGAATCAGAGAACTGTAGAATGGTTTAAGTAGGAAGGAACCAAATAGACCAGGTTGCTCCAAGCCTGCCCAACCTGGCCTGGAACACTTAGGGATGTGGCAGCCACAGCTTCTCTGGGCAACCTGGGCCAGGGCCTGCCCACCCTCACTGGGTGGTTCCCAGTGGTTCCTAGTTGCTGACCCAGTGGTTCCTCAGCTCTGTTCTGTCAGTGAGTGACAGCAGGTGAATCTTTTAAGATGCTCTTACCAAATGCACCCCGAAGCCATTATTCTAACCAGCAAATATCATGAAGATAACACTTTTTGGACTGGAGGGCAGTTGGTTTAAGGGCAGTTGTTGACAGATCTTTTTCTCTGCTCCCTCACAATTACCCACCAAGAATTCCTCTATTTCCTTCACTTGTGGAAAATTCAAATCTGTATTCCCAACTGCTCTCCTTCCATGACCCAAGTCTTACTCCTAACCTCTCACACTTTGCAGCTGTGCTCTGGCCCTTGGCTAGAGGATGAGGATTGTGGCTGTTGCTTGCAGTGCTCTGGTTCTTTGCTCAGATGTTTGAAGCTGTGCACAGCTGTTGCTGCACACTTGGTGTAAAGAGGAGTGATGAGGATGGTGATGATGGAAAAGTAGAGATAAAGACATGGTAGAACTAGACAGCTTACCATGAGGTGAAACAGAATTGTGCAGAATTGGCTAAAATATTAGTATGGTTGATGACTTGGTAATTGATGACTCATTATTTTGTATCCTATAATATTACATATCCACCTTATCTATTTCTCTGTCTTTTAGCTTCCCTGTTGTTGCCTGGATTATTTTAAAAATAATCAGGAAATATATTTCTCTATCTGCCTCTGCACAATCATGTTTGGAACCTTCAGAGACAGAGACAAACACTTTTCTTTGCCTTAATCTATCTTCCTTCCTTCCTTCCTTCCTTCCTTCCTTCCTTCCTTCCTTCCTTCCTTCCTTCCTTCCTTCCTTCCATCCATCCATCAAAGGACCCTTTGTGTTACAAAATTTCATACAGTTTCTGTGGGAAATAAGGCAGAAGGACCCTCTGGAAATCAGCTGGTCCTTTGTTCGGCCCCGAGGCAGAATCCCCACCACCTCCATCACTCTGGATAGATGCTTGTCTAACCTGTTTTTGAAAGACCTTTGGTGACTGAGATTCTCATCCTTGCTGAACAAACTATACAGAACATCTCTGCTGTCACTGCTGTACTTCTCCTTAATACCTAAAGAAATCTTCCTGGGAGAAATTCCATCCATTATTTCCTGTACTCTGTGTATGGGGAGCAGCTCTTCCCTGTATTTGCAGCAGCCTTTTGGATACCTGATGACTTTTGCTTTCTCTTTATCTTGTTTGGGCTTTACAGTTGTTGTCACTCTTACTGTCCTCTCCTTCACCATCCTGGTTTCTCCCACATTTCCTCTGATGCACAGAGCCCCTGACTGCAAAGGTTGGTCTGGATGAGACACTGACAATTCATACCACGACAGAATTGATTTGGAGGAGCTCATTGGCAATTCTGGCAAAATTTAATTTTGCAGCCTTAAGGAAATGTTGAGCTGGAACAGCTTGTTCCCAGGAGAGCTCAGGGGATGGGGAGGAGGAGGAGAGATGAAATGAGAAAAGAAGAATCTAGAGTATTGCTGTCAGTGCCGATGCTGCCACCAAGGGGATGAGAGCAGTGGGGCAGCATTCCTGCAGTTCCTGATATTCTGGGGGTTATCTGTTTATTTTGTGACAGTGTAGTACTGTGAACTCACATCAGTTTATGATCTATCATATCCCCAGATATTTTTTATAAAAAAACCTCTCTTCAACCAGTTGTTCACTATCTTCTGTATGGATAGTTGTTGATTTATGTCCTTATGTGGAACTCTGCACTGTTTCTGATTGAATTGTGATTTGAAAAAATCCAGGACATATCTCCAGGTCCTCAGGATTTTAATTTTAATCATCTCTTGTAGCAAACTTTTAACCTCTCCAAACTGTATGTTGCTGGGAAATTGAATAAGCATGTTCTCTAAGTACATTATCCATATTGTTAATGAGACTATTGAATAATTCAGAACTCAGGAACAAGTGGACATTTCTTTAGATTAAGCAGAGCCTCAGTCTTGGGATATTTTCTGGTTCCAGTATGTCTTCTATGCCATATTGCATCAGTTCCAAATCTGTTGGTGAATAGTTTAAGTTTCAGTGAAAGGACGACTCTGACTTTAGTGAAACTTGGATAAGGAAACCACACCTGCTTAAGGCAGTCAGCACCTTAATGTACTTCTATAATTACCTACAGATCAAAAAATCACAAGTAACAGCAAACATGTCTCCCTAAAACAACTTGGTTCATCTCTTTTCTAATTGAACCATCTTAGTTTAACAGCCTGAAAAGCCTGAATAACAGCACAGAAGTTAAACCAAAGCACACACATGGGGAGCAGGTGGGCTGCCAGGGAAGGGGGTCAGCCTTTGAAATGAAATGCTCTGGGAAAGTGACATGAAGCAAGCTGAAAGTATGAACGAGGCCCCAGTGCAGGCTCAGCCTTCAGGAGGCACTGGAGGAGCACTAGCCTTGCAGAGCCCCGCAGCACGGAGAATTTCCAGACCAGAGATGCTCCCAGCAGCTGGGGGTGACTTGGCTTGAATCAGTCACTTTTTAAAAGAACATTGACAATTATTTTCCACACTTTTATGGAAAAAAAAAAAAAAAAAAAAAAAAAAAGTTGGGAAAACAGAAAACCAAAAAATTTAAAATAAAATTATATTCTGTTTCTCTTAATATGGAAGTTACATTCTTGCATGGTAACCTTCACCCTTTTGTGCAAATGCCTCGCACAGTAGTTTTCCTGGACACTATTGTGAGAGGTTGAAGAATCACAGGAAATGGGTTTCATTCTCAGCTAGGTGATGTTGGGCAAGTCACTTCCATCCATTTGTACAGTATTTTCCATTTGCAAAATATAAGAGCTGCATGTACTGATTTATTTTCTAAAGTGCTCGGAGAGGTACCATCATGCTAAATAAGAGCTGAGTTTTTATTGTTACAGGGTTTTTTAGAACTTTTTATTTTTTTTACATTTACTCAGTCGACGGCTAAAGCGAGACTGCCATTCCTTCATTTGCAAGTGGCTGGCCTTGGAATTTGATGTTCAAGGAAATCTGGTTTTGGATGTCTGTTAAGAACATCTAGCTAGATTAAAATATATACTGTATGGTTTTCGGCTGAAATGAGTAGCACTTGATAGCAAACGCCCGGCGGCTGCTGGTGAGTCGGGGGTGGCTCCAGGCCGCGGCTGCCGCCGAGGGACGAACGGGAGCCTGAGGCGGGGCCGGGCGCATGCGCGGCCGGGGGACAAAGACCGGGGCGCGCCCGCGCGGGGGGTGAGCGCGCTCAGCCCGCGCGTCCCCGCGGCCGCGCTGACCTTCACGGGGCTGCGCCGGGCATGCGCGCGCCGCGCCGGGGCCGCGGGGCCGCGCTTCTGCTCGCCCGGCTCGGTCCGGTCCGGTCCGGCCCGGCCCGGCCCGGCGGATCGGCCCGGGCCGGTTCCCGCCCGCCCGCGGCGGGGCCGAGGCCGTGGCAGGCGCACGCCCTGCCCGTGCCGGGCGCGCCGTTGCCATTCGGTGCCGATGGTGCTGGCGGCGGAGCGCGGGGGGACGCGAGGGGGGCCCGCGCGCCGCGCCCAGCGCGGAGCCGCCGCCGCCCCTTCCGCGCCGGGCCCGGCGCCGCGGCTGCTGCAGGAGCCGCTGCGGCCCGGCCTCGGTGCGGTTTCGGGCGGGGAGGGCCCGCAGGGCTCCCTCGAGCGGAGCAACCGCCGCACGGGCCGGGCCGGTGACCCCCACGGCCGGGACCGCTGGGACCGCCGGCCGGTGCGGCACAACAGATATTGCAGACTCTGAGGAAAATGCACGGTGTGTGCCGGGAGCGCGGCACGGGCTCACATGATGGCAGCCAGCATTTCTGTGTGAGTCTGGGGTCTAAAAAGAACATGGCAGATGCCATCTGGATGCTGCCTTGCCAGTCAAGCTGGCATGTAGAGTTTAGAGTCGTTTAGGTTGGAAAAAGTCCTCTAGATCAAGTTAACCTGACATTATCACGCCCACCAGACACACAGCAGTTGTTTCCAGATTATATGTGCCTTTAATTTAGCTAGAACTTGAGGAATTTTTCCAGCACAGAACAAGGCAAGGCTGTGTTGATTTGCTTGGCATATTCCTTCTGAGGGGCTGAGAGGGGGAGCGGATAACCACACTCACCCTCCCTAAGTTTCTCTGATTCCCAGGGCTGTTGCTACACACTAGCGCTTAAATTGGAATGACCCTAAAAATCAGTGGAGGTCACTGTCTTCATCCCCATGTACAGAAGACCACGTGACCTTCATGGCTTGCCTTTCACTGCTAGTCAGTGCAGTCTCTTCTGTGCTTGTTTTTAGTATTGGATGCGGGCAGAATATTTGTTTCTGATCTGATTCTGTTCTGTTTGCAGTCTTGCCAGAAAATTCACAGCCCGTAGACAAGAATTTGAAGCAGAGGGATAGAACAAACCCCTCTTGTAGCCGGGCAGCATCTCGCCTATTGCTGTGCTAAGGGAGACCAGGGAACATCGGCCCTCGCAGGCTCCGGGAAGCAGAGCAGGGCTCGGCCATCACGGAGGAGCGTGCTCTGCCTGCGGAATGGCCGCCGTGCTGCCAGCGCCACGCGCCCCAGGCCTGCCGAGGGGGTGAGCTGCTGCTCTCTGCTCCCTTCCCCCGTGGGCTTTGTGTTCCCAGCAGTGTCCGGGATATCACACGCTGTCAAGCAGGGCTTTGTGTGACAAGCAGTGAGCTGCTGATGTCTTCGAGCAGCTGCAGTGTTAATGATTTGTCTGCATCTGTCAGTCACCTGGGTCTCTAGAGGATGCGTCTCAGTGGTACCAGAGCATCCCAAGAGCGGTCACTGGGGAGGGCGGCGGCAGTGGGGGCTGGAAGCAAGCCGTGGGAGCTGTGCCGCCATGCTGCCCCCCGCCCCCTCCCTCACTGATCTCACACGCTTTCTTTCCCCTCGCTTCCACATGTTGTCCCTCCCTGTTCCCAGCTCCGGCCTCCTGCTGCTTCTCTTGTCCAGAGGGGTTAGCTCTCGTCTCTCATGCTGGAAATGCTGCCAGCGAATGTTTCTGTGTGCTGCCTGCCAGGTCCCTGGGGAAAGGGCCTGGAAATGCAGTGCGGGAGGAGCAGTGGGAGCAGGGGAAAACCACTGCTCGCTGCTGCATTTTCTAATGGGAAAACATCTCTGCGAGGTGCTGAGCTCTGTGTCACTGCTGAAGTTGCCCCCTCCCCCTTCCCCTTGCCCCAGAATTTCCCATCCCTGATGCAGAGGAGGAGAGGCTGCAGCACTACCACGGAAAACTGAGACGTGTTTTTCAATTTGCCTCCTGCTTATCTCTGCTGTTTGGACAGAGAGGTTTAAAAAGCTGGATTTTCTGTCCCTGCAGAGTAAACAGACAGAGCCCGGCAGCACAAACTATTTCTGGCTTATCAGTGGAGGAATGCAGCAGCTGAGGCTGAGCGCGAGTGGGCCGTCAGGAAGGCCCTGAAGGGGCCCCCTCCCCACTCCGCGCTATTAGAAGTGTGAGAGCCCAGCAGGACTCAGAGGGGAGAGTTGGAGAAAAAGGCAGAAAAGGGGAAGAAAGAGGAAGAGAGAGAGTGAGAGAGGCTGAGGAGACCCTGATGGCTACAGATGAAGTTACAGGAGGGGCTCGCAAAGCTACGAAAAGCAAACTTTTTGAGTTTCTGGTCCATGGGGTGGTGAGTCGGGAAAGTTAGTGAGCTGGCTGGCTCTGAATAGAGGGATGAGTGGAAACTGGAGGTTCTGTGCTGGGCTGGATGGGCTCCTGCAGTGTGTTCCTGGGTTGCTGGTAGCTGCCTCACCAGGAGAACACCGGGGTCTGTGGAGCCCCCAGCCTATGCACTGATTCATGAATAATACAGGCTTGTGTCTGGGGGGATGTGTGCTGTGCTTTTTGCTGTGATTCTCCACGAATGGTGAATAGCATGCTTTTCAGCCTGATCATGGTGCAGAATCTGCACTGGATCTAACCCAAATGGGCTTGTAGGACACTTTGTTCTGTAATCAAACTTGTGTTTTGAAAAACAATTCTGACGAGAGCCTGATGAAACCTTGGGGTGCTGCCTCTGGTTCTTGTCTCCAGTCTTGGCTCGTTATGTATCCTCTGGCTACTTAACAGGTGACTTTCAGGGGCTTGAAGAGATTAGCTCTGCAGATCTGTAGCAGTCTATGGAAACTCACCCACGAGAGAATTTCAGGGTGCCATGCTTAATTAAAGCAATCCTTCAGGTCTTTAAAAATGTTCCAGCTTTTGTTTTAAGAATCAGGTCTTCAATCTCCATTTAAGGGGAAATGCTCACCCTGTTTTGCTGCCATTGGAAACGTTCTTTAAATGACTCTAGCGTCTGAGAGCAGTCACCATTTATAACATTTGGATTTCTAGCATTGATACACATTTAACAGAAATAAGGCTGTTAAAGAGCCCCAAGGAATGTGATATTGTTTGGCTACTAATAGTCCCGAGTGCTTCTTTCTTGAGGATTCTGGCACCTCCTGTGACACCTCTTTGAAGACCTCAGGTGGGGGCTCTTGTAGAGAGATCACAGAAACCTGCGGGGCTCATGGAAGATACTGAGTAGTCTCTGTGATTCAGGCTTACTCCAGACGTGTAGGATCTTGTGTGTGTCCTTTAGATCCAGGATATGGTGGGGCTGGCAGGTCCAAGGACTTTGAGGTGGCATTCTGTGTTGGTGAGAGCTGTGAAGAGATGATGTGGTGCCAGTGCGCAGGAGCAGGCTGGGCGAGATTGGCAACTGTTTGGCACTGGCAGAGAGTCGGTATGCAGATGGTAGCAGTGGTTTTGTTGTGGACATGTGGGTTTGCCAGGGTGGTCTGGGTTGTGATGGCTGCATCTGAGCAGAACCGGAGCCAGAATGGGAGGGTAGCAGATGGGATGATTTTGCCTTTTCTAAAGTTTCCCTTGGCATTTGCACACCAGTGCTCTTCCTTTAATATCAAGAAGCAAAAATAGTTATGTGGATTTGCTTATTCCACATCTAGCTGCCCTTCGTGTGAAAGCAGCATGCAGGGCTCTTAAGCCTGGGAAATTTTTAATTTATACTGGAATGCATATAGCAGAACTCATTTCCATTACTTATTTGGATGCCAGGAAAGTCTGCCTTTTCTGCCCTGGGAGTTTTGTTGCCAGTGGCATCTTACTTGAATATTTGCACTAGCCTGGAATATCTGTATGTATCTTCCTGCTTCTTGTTGCCAAGGCCGGGTCTTCTTGGCTGTTGTTCTGGTGCCTCTTGTATCACCCTCTCCTTTTCTTCATTATCATCTCCTTTAGTTCTGCTTTGGTACCTGGTGTGTTCTTTCCTTTAGTTTTTTGTTCATCTCAGGTTCATTTTGATCAAAACATGGGTTGGGGTAATCACTCTTCCATTACTTAAAAAAGGTGAAAAGAAGTTATAACTTCATTTTATCTCTCCAGGCCCTGTATCCTGTCAAATAAGAGAATGTACCATGCCAGCCATTACCTTGAGTTTACCTAGTGCTGGCTCCTCTGTTTTATTGCTATCCAAAGTGTGTCAGCACCTGAATTAATTCCTTGAAAAGTCAAGTTGCATAGCAAACTTTAGTGGAATTTCTTGGAGTCAGATTCTGCGACCAATCTCTTCTTCAAATGACTATTTTTAAAAATCCTATCTATGATAACATTATTCAATTTGGTTATTGAAAATTATTTTCTCCCCACCCCCCCCCCCCCGGCCCCCCCCAAAAAAAGGGGGGGGAGAAGCAAACAGAGAGAGAATGTTGTGAGAAATCTTTTTTATTTTTTTACTTTGTTGGCACTTAAATGGACATCTAGTGGACTCATTGGATAATTCTGCTGTATTTCCTAAGGGCAGTTAGCTCTTGGATTCACTTGATCTTTCTGGAAACCTGTGTTCCTTTGCTAAGGTCACTTTGCCCTTTGCTCTTGTGCACCTGATCCTGCTTTTGTGCTTTTCCATATTGCCAGCTTAGATGATGTCTTCTTCCTCATTTTTCCCAGGCAGAAAGGATCCTTCTGAAAGGTGAAATCTCTTAAAGGTTAAAACTCTCAAGTGGGACCCTTCATTCTCTCCTCCTTGAGACCTTGATAGTTTGTTACACCTCTGGTTAGCAGTTGGGCTTTTAGAAAGGTTAAATTTCTTTCAGATATTTATTTTTACTATGCTTTAACTCCTGTTCAGTTTCGTCAGTGTCTTGCACATCATTTTTGTGGGAAGAATTTTTTTCCCCCCAAAGGCTTCATCCTGTACTTGCTCTTTTCTATTGCTTTGGTTGTTCCCTCTTTTTGTAGCATTTGCATGGACAAATACAGCTTTAATCACCACATTTATGTTTATTATCTTTTTATCAATGTGTTTTCTGCTGTCCAGTAGTACATTTCAGGCAGTCTTTATGACATTTCTCTAGGTACCCAGCTGTTGCCTTATATTTTGTTGAACAAGTTACTAGTCTTGCTGCAGGTCATTCCTTTCCTCAGTTTCTATTCTCTGGTCTCTGCCATAGGCCTTACTGCTGGCTGGATCCCTTAAATGGATCCTGCCTGTGTCTCCCTCCCCTGCTTTTTTCTTTGTTTCTTTCTCTTTTTTCTTTTTCTTACTCAAACAGGAATCTGCCTGTTTACTTGAGAAGGTCTGTGTTGCTGGTCTTGTCAAACCCTTGTCCAGACATCTGTCCTCTTGTGACTTGACTGCAGGAACCTTCACTTGGTGCCTTGTGCTGGCGACCTTGGCTGTGTCACCTGCACACAGGAACCTGCTGAGAGGTTCATTTTCTTCTTTTGTTGTTCTGAACTTTTTAATCTGCTCCTGTGTCCTTTTCCTGTTCCCACTTTATCTTCCAAAGCCAATCTTCTTGCCTTTTATCCACCAGATACCCCTATAAAGATCTCCGTGCCTTTCTTAACTCTGGAGTCATAGATGTATTAACAATGTACCTTCTTTTCCCCATAGTGATCTTGGTCTTTGTCCTCTTAGCTATGCTTAGGAAGCTCTCTGTGGCAATATAAGTCCTTATCCATGTTTATTTTCTGCTAATACATGTTATTTCAAGTTCCTGCTAATCTGTACAGTTTAATGTTAGTTACACTCCAAAATTGCTAATTCATGCAAACTTGTGTATCGCTGATGTGACTCCTTTGCTTATCCTCTGTCCTCTTTTTGTTTGGCTATCTACCTCTCAAATTTGGTCATAGGATTTTATAGTAAATACATAAACTGTCTTATATTAAATGGCATTTACAGCAGTGAAAAAAGAATATCAGAGTATGCCAGCATGGTAACAAATATTTAATATATATGATAAATAAATAACTTGTCAGTGTTAGAACAGACTGAACAACAGGTCTGATGGGTACGGAGGATCAGATTTATCAGTGATTTGGAAAAAGGGGTAAGCAATGAGTTTCATAAATTTATGAAACTTCAGGAGTTTTGCATCTCCTGATACATTGTTGATTTAAATGAAATGTCACCATTCAGGAGGAAGACTTGGATGTCCTGTAAGCTGCCTAGTGTCTAACTCATAAGAAATCACGTGAACTGTTAGCCTGATTGGGAAGTGGGGCAGGGAATAACGCAGAGGCATTAATTCATGGCAATGGAATTGTAAACCCATGGCATATACTTCAGAATGTTTTTCTGGTTTTGGTAATCTGTATGACTAACAAGCCAAAAGACTGGGAACTTGGAGGGCAGTACTGGTGGGAGACCTCTGAAGGCTTCATCAGTAAGGGAATAGGGGTATTTTCGGTTTTATTTATAATATCTAAGTATAGAGACTGATTTTATAAGTAATAAAATCTCTGTCATTGGAGGTTCTTAGGTACTGGTTAGAGAAGTAACATCTATCAGAGATGATGGAGATACTGGTGATACTTCTTTGAGATAAGGAAGAACTGCATGACCTCAAGGACTCACATTTCAGTATATTATAAAAATGATGGAAGTTTTATTAGAAGAAGAACTAAAGATATTTTCTCAAAATTGAATGGTGGTCTGTTTTAGTTTTAATTGAATAAAAGTGACTGTTTCTCCCATTCAGTCACAGGGTTGTAGAGATCACTACTGGCAATAGTGAGGTAAAGAGAGTATGCTTGAAAACAGTAGAGCTTTGCTAATGAAAAATATCCTGCTAATTTTTCTTTTGTCATGGGTGTAGATACTGTCTTGTCAGAGCATAAGCCAGCTGACACTGGAATGGCTAGAAAAGAGCCTCATGAACTGTTTGTTTTGGATGGTTTGTTCCACGTTCCACCACAGAGCTCCCTGCGTGGTTCTCTGCAAGGGCATCCTCAGGGAACAGGGCCTGGAATGGAGGCACTGCTTTGCTGTGTGCGTGTTCCTGTTGTGGTAAACAAGGTATTTGGGGTGACTAGGGCAGCCTGAAGGAATCAAGGGACCTTACAGCAAGGAATTTGATTGGGAAGGTAGTTGCAAGGAACAGCTACAGTGAAAACCTTGTACAACGTTCAACTGTGTGAGCAAGCTGCTGGTAGAGACTGAAGGTTTGTCCTTTTCCAGCCGTGGACTGGTTTCAGGCTGTGAAATAGAGAAAGGTTCATAAATAATGAAGAAAATAAAATCATATTAATGCTAGTCAAGGTTTTAATTGTGATCACTGTGATTTTGTGCAATATGGGCTTGTTAAACAATGCATGTAGGTGTGTGGATAAAATGTATCTGTGAGATGTTTGAATTGCTCTTCTCTTTCTAAAAAAAAAACAAACAAAAGAACCCCAACTGTAGGAATATAAAAATAGTCAGGATTGTTTAGTTCAGTGTCCCGTGCAGAATGGGGGCAGTGGAAGGCAGCATGGAAGTACAGGAACAAGGCAAAGCCTTAGTGATCTTTCATAAGAATACTCTGGTTTGGAGCTTTGGAGCTTTCTGGCCCAAAGCTGCCCTCTGTGTAGTGCCTCTATGTGGATTTTATTTATGGAGGTTAGTCTATTGATGTCTTCCTAAACTCTTCTAAATTTCTAGCAGTCAGTGTTTTGTGTCAGGAATTTTTTCAGCTTATCTTGCATAAGGAATTATCTGATCCTGCCAACTGTTTTTTGATTATTGTAATGGAAGAGACAATGAGCTCTTGACCAGCTTCTTCCCTCTCCAAGCTAGTCATGGTGCTGCTGAGCTCTGTTGTTCCTCTCCCTCCCAAAGCCATCCTTTTCAAGAGGTGCATTCTGGTAGTTCTTCACACAAAATCCCTTCTGTACATTTGATCACAGCAGTGGTACGATCAGATGTCCTAAAGCTGGTGGAACTCAAAGCTGGTTTGTAAGGTTTATTTGTTTCAATTCCAAAGACTTTTTTGAGTTGGTTTTTGTTTTGTTTTGGGTTTTTTTGTTTGTTTATTTGTTTTTTTTTGTTGCATCCAAGTGCTCCACTTGAGCTTGGTGGCAGATTATTCTGAGCTGTGAACAAACGCACATGAAATAGAACTGAGCTTCATTTCATGTTCCAATTCACAGTTCTGCAAATGGGATGTTTTCTAAGTTATAGACTTCTGGATTGTTGTGAACGTTATATTAAAATGCATGGTACCTGGAAAACTTGGCCTTACAGACTGAGAGCCTCTGGGAGATGGTGGAAGGTGAATATGGCAGGAAGCAAGAATTGTGATACTGATGTTTCATCTTACAAAGCCCTAAAAGATTTATATACATTAATAAAGGGAATTTGTGAAGTAACATCTGTAATTGTAAGGAGGAGAGAAGCCTTGTACCAGTTTTATTTTTTGTACTTCTAAGAGTCCACTTTGAAACAACACATCCAGTTGGGAAACCATTTGTGCAGTCAGAAACTTGTTCCCATCACACAGTATCAATATAGTGTAAATATCTTAAGGGTTCCAGGTACTTCTAGTTACTCATTCTTACTTCCAGACGGCATCAGGTATCTAGTCTTGCTTATGTTTATGCCCTATAGAAACCATAGAATTGGAAGGGTTTAGAATAGAATAGGTTTGGATTGGAAGGGACCTTAAAGATCATCTTGTCTCACCCCTCTGCTGTGGGCAGAGACACCTTCCACTAGACTAGATTGCTCCAAGCTCCATCCAGCCTGGCTTTGAACACTTCCAGGGGTGAGGCAGCCACAACCTGGGCCTCATGACCCTTATAAGTAAAGAATTTTCTTCTAATCTAGATCCACTGTCTGTCAGTGTGAAGCCCTTCTCTCTTGTTCTGCTACTCCAGGCCCTTGTAAAGTCTCTCTCCATCTTTCTTGAAGGCTTCTTTTTAGTTAAGAAATATGCTGTTTGTATACTTGGTGGTGGTGGTTATTTTCAGAGTCTGTCAGTGTCTCTGTTAACAGGAAGCTGGTGGCTGTTCCTCACGAGCAGCTTAAGAGCCTCCAGTGTGGTGCTGAGGTGGATGGAGTCTGTCAGGACAGGAGATTGCTGTAAGTGCAGCTCAGCACTCAACTGCAATGCAGCAGCTCCTGGCTATCTGTTCAGTCTCTTTCTGAATCCTCTTGTGGGTGTGTTTGCTTTTCTTTTCTTGACACATCCTTTTACTTTCACCTGTCAGTTCTCCAGGTTATTTTCCTCTTACTGGTATGTCCAGACAGGACTCCTTTTTTCTGCGTCTGTGTTTTGACTGCTGTGATGCACATCCCCTGACAAAAGACTCTGCCGTAGGAGAGTGTGGAAAAGCACTGCTCTAATGTTGTCTTGTTACTGCTGTCAGACAGAAGTTCACGTAAGGATGACAAAGAGGACAGAGGCAGAGCTCTGATGTGGCAGGAAGTTCCGGCAAGGAAGACACAGAGGAGCCGAGCGTGGCTTTGGAGGCAGTGGGGGCTGTGGCAGCAGGAGCCGGGTGCGGTTCTGCTGCCCTGCCATGCTCACGCTGCAGCTGCCCAGGGCAGGGCTGGGCCCTGCACGCTGCCAGGCACTCGGCAGGGCTGGGGCCAGGGCACGTGCATGGCACAGTGCTCGTGTGCCTCTGTGCACTCTGCTGCCTTTGCCTTGCTGCTGTGCCTCACCTCTGCTCTGCTCTGCTTCACCTTCTCTGAGCTGTGAGAGTGCTCCCTTCAGCTGGGGACAGGCTGGCTCTTCCTCATTTCCTATGGCCCACAGTGGTTTTGCCCTCTGTCCCGTGAGGTGTTTGTGCAGATTAATACATGTAAATGGAACCAATGAAGGTAAAAAGGAGATAGAACTGTAGGTACAAACAGAGATGGGTTAGGGATGGGGATCTCAGGTAGGCGATTTCCTGGGAAGGAGGATGTGTCAGTGCTGTTTTGCACTGCGGCGTTTCCTGTGGATGCTTCTTGTTTAAGACAGATTCCATCCTGCTGAGGAAGAGGGGGAGAGACAGATACTAACCTGTAAATAGATGCACCTTCAAGATCTCTTTCAAAAGCCATAATGATACTGGAATATTCTTTACTATGAAAACTTTTTTCTTTTAAATGTGAAAAATTTGATGTATTGTCCCTCACTGTCTTGTCTCACACATGTTTGAGAGCAAAATAATCTTTTAGATAAGGTGAGATACTGCTTGTATGTTCTTCTTTTATAAAAACTTTAAATACATAATATATATATCTTGGGAGTCTGATGGGCTTGCAGCAGGAGACAGTTGCACAGTTGCAGAGTGTGTAATATTTTATCTATGAGTTATATCAGAGGTAGGAACGTGAGAACAGAGGCGAAGGAATGAGGCAGTCAAGGGATGAGATCTAATGTGCTTTTGCTAGAGCTGCCTCTCTTTTCTCATTTTTGTCCTTTCTCTATGTTTCTCTACTCTAGTGCTTAACAAAGGAAACTGAAGGAAGTTCAAAGACATAAGACCAAGACTGAGAGTAGATTTAGCTTGCTGACCTTGTTCTTCAAGCCCTTGTTGTCCTTTAGAGCAGCACCAAAATGGGCCTTCAGTTTTTTCCATGTGGCCTGTCAGTCTCCATGAGATGGCCGTGCTCAGGGTCTGGGCTCCTTTGAATGACTGTCAGATGTCCCCAGCTGACTGACAGGCAGCAGCTGGCCCGGTACTCTGCCCTTTGCTGGAAGGAGGCCACAATGTGTGGCTTGACAGATGACAGATCTTAAATGCAGGCTCAGAGAGAAGCATTTTCTGGGCCATTTCTTTCTGCTGACTCTGCCTGGGTCAGAGGGTGGGGCTACGTACACGGCGAACAGAGAGCATTGTTCCCTTCCAGCTGTTCTCAGGGCTCCAGGCTCATGGCAGAGGACTTTTGGAGCTTTGCTCTGTCAGCTGCTTGCTGCCCTCTCCATGGCCATACCTGCCATTGCTTTCTTACGCTGACACTTGCTGAATTCACCTGCTTGGATTCCTGCTCTGGTGACTCTCCTACCTCCTGCCTTCTCTGTCCATACCAGTTATAAACCATATTGGTTCTTTGCTGGTCATCCATTCCCCTCCTTTCTCCAGTTTCCTTTATAGATACAAGTGTGAGGAGTATCTAAGACTTGTGATGATCAGGGAGGCACTGAGCTGGGGCTTTGGGAGCTGTAATGCATTTGAGTGGTTAATTTTGAGATGTGGGTCCAAATTATTTTTAGAATTATGTTTTATTATAATACATAGTTATGTATTTAGAAATCATAGAAATTATGAAATAATAATAAGATTAAGATGAAATAAACTTTAAAAAAATAATTATATATGTTGACTGTGTACTAAATATTTTCTTCTCACCCCCAGTGGACTGGCTTGCATACGCTCAGGGCTATATGTATCTTGGGGGTCTGGTGTAGTGTATTTCTTCCAACTACTTTCTCAGTCTGCAACTATTGAGCCAAATATGTCTCCCACGTTGTTAGCCCCCCTTTGGAAGAGGGTTCCACAGGCCGATACCCATGGTGTGACAAACTCACTCCTCCAGTGGTCTGTAAGCCTGACCCCTGTGCTGATGGCCAGGGTTCACTATTTTAGCAGGGGCAGTGAACAGTCGATACCTGACTGTCCTCCCCAGGCCACACGTGATTCTGTAGTTTAGATTGCCTTGGATCACCTCTTTCCAGATGAAAAGTCACAATATATTTACCTTTACTTCCATGGATGCAGTTCCATATGTTAAGAATTTCTGTGCCATTCTTGTCCTTGTTTCAGCTCTGCTCTGCCATCACTGAGCTGCAGGAGCCAGAGCTGCACACAGACATTCACTTATGGGCACATCATGGCCATGGCACACTGATACCCTCTGTTCCCTCCACTCTTATTTCTTATTTCTTTATGACTTTTTTCTTACCTCTAGTAACCACCAATCCGATATTTTTCTGGGAGTGTCTGTTTAAACAAGATTTGGTTCTGCTTGAGAACAGTCAGCTCAGGACCCATCACCTAGTGATTCTTGGATTTTTTTTTCCCCCTCTTTTGTAATTCAGTTCAATATGTATTGAACTACATTTGTATCTTCCTTTTAAGTGTTCATTCTGTCTCATAAAGTCCTTTTGCAGTTCTTGAAGCTGTCTTTCATCCTTGCCAGTGTGAATAACAGCATTTCCAACAAACTTTCTTACTTCCTTGCTTTTTTTCCTGGCTTTTTTGGTTCTTTTTTTCCCCCAGGTTGTTTTAAATGTGCCAAAAAGGAGAAGTCCGAGCAGAATTTTACATGTGCCTTTATTTTAAGAACTAATTACTTTTGCCTCATTTCTATCCCTTAACCAATTGTTTATCCATAATGGATGCCATTGCCTCTTGGTTTCCTTAAAAGACTTTGTAGAGGGACTTGGCTTTCAAAGGCCTTTTGTTGTATGGTTATTCTCATCCTGGTTCAAACGCCTAGAGAGTGTGTCTGTGGCTGTGTTTTTGCGTATATGTTGATAATTCTCAGTATGAGACTAAGTTCATCTCTCTGTTTTGAATTGCATTTTACAGGCAGTAATTATTTTATTGGTGGTTTTCCTTGATGACTATAAACTTTTAGAATTCAGAATTGGGTTTACTGTGTATCTCATGCAGCATTAAGCTTTTGATTTGAACCACTGTCTCTCAAGAGCATGCAGAAGTTAGCATAAATGCCAGGGCTTTAGAATGCCTACAGGGACTGCTGACAAACTACCACATCCATTTCGTTTTTAAAAAATTTATTTATTTTAAAGGCTTGATCAGAGACATGACCTTTTTCTTAAAGGATTTGTTGCATTATGAACTTAGACTGCTCTCTGGTGTAGGCGAAGCAGAAGGCTCTTAATGGGCAGTGTTTCTCCTGGTGTTTTGCCTTTGCTGGTTTGTGTCTCGCAGCTGAGGAGAGCTGCCTGCTGGGCAGTGCAGTGCAGTGGGAGCAGTGCAGTGCAGCAGGGGCAGTGCAGCTCTGAGCAGCCCAGGAGCTGCACCAGTTTGGGCTGTGTGTCACTGCCATGGGCTGTTCTCCTCGGGCTGAAGGCAGAGCTCCCAGCTGGGACCTGCTCTGGATATGCTGCTGACCATTGGGTGTTTTCCCAAGCCTAGTACTTGGCCTCCATGTTTCCTGCCTGCTTTATTCCCTGAATGCCTCTTCATGCCATCCACGATACACCAGTCCCAGAGCTGGCGTGCTTTGTGTTGCTGCTTGGTGCTTCCAGGATGGTCAAAACGGGGAACCTGTTGATGCCAGTGTTGCATGATGTACAAATGTCTTGGCAGCTGCAGAAGCAGGAACCAAACTGGCTTTTCTTTCTATTTTGTGTTTCCTCCAGCGGCCTGGGATGCCATCAGGAGCTCGAATGCCCCATCAAGGGGCTCCCATGGGTCCTCCAGGCCCCCAGTACGTTGGAAGCCCCTCTGTGCGACCTGGGATGCCCCAGACTGTGATGGAAACAACGAGAAAACGCGCTGCACCACAGCAGGTCCAGCAGCAGCAGGTGCAGCAGCAAGTGCAACAGCAGCAGCAAGCTACTCAGAACCGAGCTAGGAGGTGAGTGTTCTGGAAAGAAAACACAGGAGGGCGATTTGAGGAAGCAAAGGTGGTACCTGTTTAGTGGTAGGTAAGACCTTTATGATCAAATGAGACAGAGTAGAATATCTATGTATTGTCAGTTTTTTTAAGCAAGAAAAACATTGGTAAAATTTACTCCTTTTTTTGTTTGTGAATGGTCTTGAACAAACCAACCTTTGATAATGTCCAATTTTGAAGTTACTCTGCTTTTTCTTTGCAGGTTTGTTAGGCCATAAATCTGTCGAGTATGTTTAGCCTTTAGAATTAATGAACAGTTCTCTTCTAATATAGTACAATTATCATATTATTTGTTGCCTCTTCTGCATAATTGCTCTGATTTCAAACTGGCTAACGTAGTAGTTTGTAAATGACACAAGTGGAAAAAACCTTGGTTTGTTGTGTGAATACTTGTACTGTGGTCACTCACAGCTTGGCCATAAAACTTGCAGTTGTCTCAAGTGTTTTAACATACAGAATAACTAAATATGCACTAAATAATTTCATAAAATTAGAGGGATTTCTATAAGAAACTTTCTTTTGGAGATATGCTCACCTTGTACATTGCTGAATACATTCTCTCAAATAAGTTAACTAATTTATTTTTGCAATATATTAGATCTCATCAGTCGTGAGTGTTGAGTGTGATCCACCCATTCATAGGGTGAAATCATCTGTGTGGACTGCCTTTCACTAAATCATTATAGATGTATATAGAGCTTCAGGCAGTGTTCTAGTGTGTCGGGGAATCCAGCTGCAGCTAAAACATGACTCTCTAAGCTCAGTTCTTCAGGAGCCCTGCTCTGTCCAGGTTATATACCTTGGATCAGCAAGCCAGATTTGGGAATCCTTGTGTCTGGGATGCATCTGGAAAGGACACTGATCTTGACAGTACTAATATATGACAATTGAAAAAGGTTGAACAGAAGGAATGTGTGGGAGTGCAGCACGTGAGCACAAGCAGTGCATGTACATGTTGGAGGCCTTCTCCAGCACCAGCCAAAATGCACATTCTGTAGCACCTCCCAGGAGGTTCTCCAGGGAACTGCACAAAATAATGACCAGCCTTCAGGTACTAGGGTGGATATAACCTGAAAAATTGCCCCGGCTGGATAATTAAGGTAAACTTCAGTCACTAACTAGTTTCCAGGGAGCTTTAAAATGCAGTATTTGCTAAAAGTTGGTGGCTTGACTCACAGAAAAAATGCCCTTCCCCTCTTAATTAAAGTATTTCTAGTTTGGGACCCAGCAGTAATCTCTACTGCCTTGAGCCCAGTTCACACCAGTGCTCCCTGGGTTCTCAGAAGAGTTTCTCTGTTTCTTCTGCCATGCCTTCCCTTCAGATAATATGTTGAATGTTTTCCTTCTTTTCATTTCCACCTCCCTGTCATTTCTCATTCTGTTTTTTCAGGCACACTTTTCCAGCACCTTGGGTCCAATTTGGGAGGTGGTAAATGAGTTCCATGTTTTCTAGCACAGGCCAAGAAAGTTGCATTTGTCCTTTTTTGGCAGGTCTGGTGGAAACAAAAATCTAATTTTTGTAAAAACTATTGAAGAAGTGGTTGAGATCCAAATTGTTTGGGGATGTTGCTTTATTTTTTCTTGCTTTTTATTTGCAAGCCTATGGGGTTGTTGCAGGTACATGCATATCCCAGACCCTTTGGGAGGATGGGGCTTGCTCAGCCTTTACTTCCAGGTTCTGTGAAGTGTTTCAGTGCAGATTTGATTTTGTGAGCTGTGGAAGGTACTGGAGTTTCACACTGTGTAACATTCCATTCTCATTATTCCTACACTTTTAAAAAAGGACATTGTTCACCTATTAAGTTGGGTGTAACTGAATTTTCTGCCCTCTGTACCTCCAGGCACAGAGTTCCTCAGCCTTGGCTTATGTGGGGATGGGGAAGAGTCTTAAGAGTATGATATTTCAGCCCTGGTTTATTATCAAAAAACAAAGGAAGAGCATATGCCAGACCAGTGTGTGTGGAAACAGCTTTTATGTGGACATGGCTGATGACAGACTTCCAGTGTGAAGACAGTAAGGAGGGGTGTCCTTGTGACATGACAGAGTGGCAGCAGGTGGTTTGCTTTCTCCCATTTGTCTGTCACAGATGGAGTGATTCATCTCCTGCTGAAGATAAAGGCCTCACAAATTAGAGATGAAGAAATAGGACGTCTTGGTCCTGTTAGAGAAAGCTGGGTGACAGGTTTGGTGGGCATGAACAGTTCTTAGAATCTGAAGACAGTCTTCCTGACAGTACCACTTCTCAGGCACATACACATTTGTGTTTATGTTCATGAGTACAAGTGTGTTTTTAAAAGCATAGCTATAGAAATGTGCCTCTGCTAGGGTATGGACACAGTATGTATTCACACTGCAGGCACACATACATCTTCCCACATGTGTGCTCATAAAGATGAAGAAATGTGGAAATGTAAGGTCTTTTCCCTTTGTCCATCACTCATGCAAATATGTTACAGTAAAAAAAAAGTGTGTATGTAGATAAGGAAGGAAGGGTGTGCATATGTGTGTGTTTTCATGCATCATATGAAATACACAGATATACAGGGGCACGTTGAGCAGAAGCGTGCTGTCTGTTGAGCAGGTTGCCGTGCTGCTGGTGGTGCCGGCCTGTGCCACGCACAGGTGTGGCTGTGCCGCCGCACCTGGCACTGTCCCCTCGCGCTCCTCTGCACCTGCAGCAGTGTGTGCACATGCACTTGCATGCACTGCCACCCTGCACCACAGACACTGTGTTCAAAGAACTTAGAGACTTCTTTCCAGGATGCATAACAGACAGCCCAGATTTGTTCTTACCTAACTGCCTCCCCAGGCTGCTGAGAGAAGGGGTACGAGGTCCTGGGCATGGGTGAGACCCTTTTGCTGATGCATGCACAGCTGTGCACCAGCATGTGGAGATGTCAGGATAATTTAGCAGGTGGCCTCGTTACTCCTAGATCTGTCACCATGGTAACGTGTTTTTTTCTTTAAAAAATGTACAGTGCCAAGAGGAGGAAGATGGCTGACAAAATTCTCCCTCAGAGGGTGAGTCGCTTTCATTTCCTATTCCCTTCCCAATCAGTTCAGCATCTTAGTGCAATTAGAGGAATTTTAGAAAATTCTTTCACTTTTTGTTTAAAAATCTAATGAAAAAGTAAGTGTGCAGTGTGTGAAAGTGTGGAGAGCGGGCTGGGCTGGGCTGGGGGCTGGGAGCGGGGAGCAGGCGGGCAGGCGCCTCGTGCTGGGTTAGCCGGGCCAGCACTGCCGCTTGCTGGAGGCTGTGCGGCGCTGGGCTGCCCAAAACCTGCTCCCGTCTGCGGCCCTGCCTCAGGGGTGGGCTCAGACTCAGCTCTCTGGCCCAGAAGGGCTGTGGGGTTGTGATTTTTGTGGTTGTGACACCTTAGGGCTGAAGTGAATATGTGTAAACAGCAGAGTCCAAGGGGTCTGTACTGTCTGGAGAGTTACTAATTCTATTATCCCTGGGGATACGTCTAGCTTTTGGTGTCTGCCTATGTTTGATCCTCAGTGCTTATATCTTCTACTTCCTTTCTTAACATTGGAATTTCTCTCTGCTCTCCTCTCTCATTATTCCCATACTTTTCCTTTCCTTTACCCTCTTCAGTACAGTTTGCAAGAGCCTGCTTGGTCCCTAAAGGCTCCAAAACACACACCCTTCTCACATCCTGGTCCACATCCTGGACTGCTGGTGCTTTTTCTGGGCTCAGAATCTCTTGGACAGATGTGTCCTTTTCTATATCCTTTTAAACTTTTCAAGCTCCACTGCTAGTGTGAGCACAAACTTGCTGGCAGACTCCAAAGTCACTTCTGGGACATTTCACAGGTGCCTACTACCAGCCATCCAAAGAGGTGAGCCCACTTTGGTACCCTGATGTTATATGATCACTTCTTCTCGTGTTATTCCTGCCACTTTCTGAAAGCAGAGCCTCTCATATGTAAGCCATTAGATTCCTCATGTTGCTGTATTGGAACAACTAAGCTACTGTTAAACTCAGACCTTTGCACTACTTACAGCCTCCCTGGTAACTGTGTTGAAGCCTCGTTCCTGCTCTGCTGGTGGTCTGTACTTTTTTAATAATGAAAGCCAAATCTCTTGTACTGTCAGTTTAGTATGTCCCACACAAACTGTTTTCACAGACAATGATACATCATCTATAGAGAGGCTCTTGCTGGAAATACATGTCCATTCAAGATGCTTTTAGTTTTGTTTTGGGTTGGCTGGTTGTGGGAGTGGTTTCATTTTTGGTTTTTATTTTGCCTATTGCCTTTATAAGATTAAAAGGAGCAAGAGGTAATCAAACTTTTTTGCCAGCAGAAGATCACTGACTCTGTTTACCAAGTCTGTGATAATTCTTTAATAGGTAGAATGACTAGGTAGAATGACTAGGTAGAGCCTTATACAGGTATGTAAAAAATCTCTTCAGATGCTTTCCAAGCCATGCTGTCACCAAATATTCTTGCTTTTTAGTATCTTTGTTGCTGCCAGCCAATGGCTTTAACAGATGGAGTAATAAGGCATTTGCTAGAGGTCTCTTCTGCAGTGGACTTTTTATCAGTGCAGCTGCAGTGCTGGTATCAATGGTGTGGCCTCTGTTTGGGTTAAGGTACTCTGTTAGGCTGCAGTTAGTGTGTAAGAAGTCACTTACACCATCTGTGGGATGAAGGTGTGTTGTGCTCATCATTGTCCTGACAGGTGAAGGATTTGCACTGGGGGCTGTGGAATGCATGTGAAACAAGGGGTAAAACTTTTTAAGCTTTCTGGAACTACCTCTGGAATGCTTTCCAGCCAGTCAGCATCTGTTACCCACAGACTTTTTGCAGACCCTTGCTTATGATTTCTACGAACTTTAAAGGGGAGATGGGACAACAGTAAATACGTTTGACTCTTGAGAATGTTCTTATGTAGTAGTGGGAAAGGAGGTGCATTCTCAGTATTCCTCACTACAATAATGGCTCAGGCAGTTGGCACAGGTAACCTCTTGCTGGATTTCCAGCAAGTCTCTCTGGTCAAGCCTGTGCCATAGTTCTGGAGCATAGTGCTGGTTGGGTAGGATCACTGAGACACTCTAGGTCAACTATTTGAAAAGGATTTAATTTTGCAAGAATGTAATTGTGTGAAAAATTCAACCCAGCAAACTATTGCACGTAGGAAGATTGGATTAGGGAGCTGCACGGGATATCCTGGCACTTCCAGTCTTGTTCCCTCTGTCATGGAAGCCATGGCACAACTGCCACTTCAAGACTAGTTAGGTTCCTCACTTGAGACATACTTCTGATCTGGCAGCTTGGGTTTTGTTTTGCTAGGCTCAGCAAGGGAAGTGCTTTTAGTTTGCCAAGAGAGGCTCCCCTCTTGAAATCCTCTTAGTAATTTGTTTTATCTGTTTCAGGTTAAACTAATGTCTTTCCAACCTTTTTAAATCTAACTCTCAAGAAACCAGAACTATACATTATAGTATTACAGATTGCCAGTATCACCAGTGCTTGAGTGCCACTCCTGCATTTTTAGCTCTATTGGAAATAGCACTGCAAATTTGGGTTGCTGTGCTTGCTTTTTATTTATTTTTTTTTTAAAGGCCTTTCCACATTGATACAGTCTCTGGTCATTCTGTGATTGACTCATACAAGTGAGCCATATGAGAGCAGGATTTAGATCCTGTGCATTGTGATGCTATATTTCATCCCATCTCCATTATACAGTTCTGAGCTGCCTTACATTCTCTGTACTATCCTCTGCCTTGCAATGGCAATGACAGTGACACCCAAATTTATCATTATTAATTTTTATTAGCATACTTCTCCTTTTCGTACAAGAACACTTTTCCTACACCAGATCTTGTTCCATCTCCCATTTTTCAGTCTTAAGGAGTGGTTCCCTTTATGACTGTCTGTCAAATGCTTTACTTAAATGCAAGTTGATTGTATCGGCTGCCTATCTTTTGTCTAAAATGCAATTTTAATGAACTCAAGGACTTGGTTATGTCACAATCACATACTGTAACATAACAAGGCTTAGTATTTTTTATAGTGTATTTAACATTAACTCCAGTTCTGTCCAGCAAGCTCTTTCCTGCCCTATTTTCTTTACTTCTGGATCTTTCTCTTGTTCACGCTTGGCTGTCGCTGGAACCCTCATTCTGTTTTGTAGAAGTTCACAGGCATCTTCATTCATAGCTGGGGACCTAAATCTCTGGGGCTGATGATGTCCTTGTGACCCAGGTTTAGCAGCTGTGCCTCAATTTCGACCTCAGACCACAAACTGTCTGTAGGGACACATGACTGCACCTCAAATTGTACCTCTTTCTCCAGGCCTTGCCTCCTCATTACTTCTGATCAGTCTTATTTTCTCTTAGTACTGAATAATTACATTTTTTCCCAGGGAGCTGTGAATGTGATCCACCATTCTGTTTTTTGACTTTCTTGCCTACCCATTCTGATGCAAGAATCTCAGCTGGGAACCATTCTGGCTCCATAGCTGTGCCTATCTCTGCTTCTCCTGGTTTAATTTGCTAAGTGGATTGCAACATTAAACAGCAAACTGCCCCTCCTTCAGTGGCATGCTTGTCTTTTAGTATTGGCTGTTGTTCTTCTCACTCAGCCCCAGATTTCTGAGGACTTTTTGTCTAGCTGTGCTGGCAGGTTTTTGTACACCTGTCCTCTCCTTTTAATCTTCTCTACCTAGTTTTCCTTTATACTAATATTTAGTTAATTTTTGCTGCTGCTGTTCACTGATCACCATGTGGAATTCTCTGCACAGATCCCATGCCATAATAGCTGTCCTGCTGTGGTTTGGTCACTGCATGGCTGTTGTCCACTTCTTTCTTCATCTGAGCCAACCAGAGGTGAGGAACACCTGGATCTACCATTCACTTGTAAGAAGGAAGAGGTTAGGGGTGTGATAATCAGCGGTAGAGTTGGATATAGCAGCTGTGAAATGAAGAAATTCAAGATCTTTCAGGGTATGAGAAAGGAGAGTAGTCAAGTACAAACCCTGGACTTTAGACGAACAGAGTTTAGCTTATTCAGGGAACTTGTAGGTGTGACTCCTTGAGAAGCAGCTCTGAAGGGCAAAGTGGCTCAGGGAAGCTGGGAGGTCTTTAATGACCTTTAAGAGCAGCCTGTATTAAATGCAGGAAAATGAACAGATTTACAAGGAGCCCAGAATAGGCCACTTGCAGTGGTGGTCCCAACATCAAAAGGCAATGTACAGGAAGTGAAGCAGGGACAGGCCACAAAGGGGGAGTTTAGAAACCTTGCCTGGGCATGCAGGGAATGGTATCAGCAAAGTCAAAGCTCAGCTGTAGTTGAGATCTTTAAGAGACATCAAGGACAAGAAAAACTTCTACTATTGCACTAGTAATAAAGGCTGACCAAGGAAAATGTGTGCCCCATGCTGAGTGGGCTAGGTGATCCAGTGATGAGGGAGGCAATGAGTCTGAAGCACTCAAAGCCCTCTTTGTTCAGTCTGCACTAATGATGCCTCCCATACCCTGTGATCAGTGAGCAGCCGACTGTGGACAGAGATAGGACCAGGCATTAGTTGAAGAAACTTGACCTGTTCAACTCGGTGATACCCAACAGGCTGCATCTGAGAGAACTGGCCAATGTCCCCTCAAGGCCGCTCTCTCATACATAATAGTCTTGTATGCAGGTTGGGACACTTTGGTCTAAATGGGCTGACAGCCATGTGTTTGGATGATGAGGCTGAGGAGGTGGCTAATGGTTGCACTTGGCCTTGAGGACAGTGACTGAATCAGAGTACTGCAGGGATGTGTCACAGCAGCTGTTCCCTCCAGTGTCTCTGCCACTGCAGGAAGCAGCACAGTTCTTGCTTGTCACATCTACAGATGACACCAGTCATTGAGTGGAGAAGCCAGCTGATATGCTTGTGGACACATTGGAGGAATGAACCAACAAGAACTTTATGAAAGTCACCTAAGTCAAACGTTCTTCCTTGGGAAGGAGGAGGGCTGCCTGGCTGGGAAGCAGCACTGCTGGAACGGCCCTGGAGGCACTGGTGGCCAGTGAGCTGAGTGTGAGCAGGAGCTGTGCCTTGTCAGCAAGATGACTAACAGTGTCCAGAGCTCTGTGGCCAGGAGCACAGCCAAGAGATTGAGGGACTTGATTACCCTCCTAACGAGTACTCGTTAGCTCATTGGTTGAGCAGTGTGTCCAGTTTCGGGATGCTGAATTCAAGAAAAACATTGGCAGACTGGACTGAGGCCAGTGGATGATTGTCAGGTGGATCGAATGACTGGGTCAGCCCATGAGGAAAGACCGAGACAACTGACCTTGTTCAGCCTGAAGGAAAGCTCTGAGGGGACCTAGTGACAGCAATGTCTAGCCAGCTTCTGAGAGAGGAGGACAAAGAACTTGGATTGCTTTTGCCAATTTACTGGACTGTGTTAGTGGCCCTGTAGTAGTCAATAAGAAATCTTCCTCAAACCACTCACTCTCAGGGGTCACAGGGTGCCACAGTTATGATTTATAAGGAGTGTCAGCCCTTAGCTGTCTTTCTTTGACTGCCATAGAAGCATCCGTGGTAGAGACACTTTTGTCAATAAGCTACAGGCTAAAGTTTCCTAGTAGGGAAATTGTCCAGTAGCTGCTGAGTCAGACTTAGTCACTGACATTTAACATATAAAAATTCTGGTTCTCAACAATACCTGTGAAATATATGGGTCATGTCCATCTGCCATAGGCAGTAAAAAGAGGGCTAAGGATCAAATCAAGCTTGTCAGACTTGGGAGAGTAAGAGATCTTGAATTTCATTACCTCTCTCAAAGATGGGAGTTCTAGGATAGCCTAATTCTAAAGAAGCTACCAAATCCCTATTTATTAGTGGTTTTTATGTTGTTGTGTTTGTGTTTTTTTTTTTTTTTTTTTTGTTTTTTGTTTTTTTTTTTTGTTTTTTGTTTTTTTTTTGTTTCGTTTTTTTTAATCAAGATTCCTGAAACAGCTTTGTTTGTCCTGCTTAGGCAGTAAGGAATGCAGCTTCAATTGTTCCTGCGTGAAATAGATCCAATTTTATGTACTGGATTTTTTCTGGAACCTTGGAGGTGCACAACAATAGGACCTGTGAAGGTTGTGCAGGCCAGCTGTTTTATAGAACATATTCCAATTACATCAGCTTGCTCAGGGCCTTGTCCAGATGGATTCTGAATACCTCCAGCCAAGGATGGACACTCCAGAACATTTTTTGGCTGCCTGTTCCAAGGTTTTAGTACCATCATGTATTTTGTTTTGTCAGAGGTTTTTCTTACAAACCAGTTCCTTTATAGGGAGTGAATTGCTCATAGTGCAGTGAGTTTCAGTTGCCTCTCACCCTAATCTCATGCACCTCCAAGGGGAGACTGGCCCTGTCTGTGCTTCACCCGTGCATGTGGCTGTCGCACTCTGCCAGGCAATCTCCTTGTCCCTTTTCTTCTGCAGGCTGGAGAAGCTCTTGCAGCTTCTCTCGGCAGGTCTGTGCTCCAGCCCCCATCCTGCTGAGCCTCTCTGCAGGCCTTGCTCCAGAGTGTCACATCTTTGTGGTGCTGTGCCCACCAGTCCAGATCCAGTTTCAGCAGCATGGCCTAGTAAGGAAGAGCCTCTTTCCTGGCCTTGATGGCAGCACCTGGGCTAATACAGTCCCTTTTGCAGCTGGCCTTTGCTATGGCTGCCTTACCCCACAGACTCCTTCTGCACTTGTCTGTCCATCAGGGCCCCCAAGTCCTCTGCTGCCAACCTGTTTTCTACGCCGCCGCCGCCCACCTGTCCCCCTGCACAGTGTCGTCGTGTGCCGGGAGTAGAGCTGTTCCTGTGCTGAACTTCACCGTGCTGAAGTGCTGTTTCTGCAGCCTGTCAGGGCCCTCTGCACAGCCCTGCTGCCCCGACTGCCTTGGGCTCAGGGCCCTGGGAGCCTGAGGACAGGACTCAGCCAGGAGCAATGGAGCCAACATGGAGCCTCCCTGTGGCTTTTGACACGAGCGGCAGAACCAGACCCAGACCTGGGTTTTTCTTTAGCTTTCCTTCTGCGAGAAGTTCAGTTCAGTTCCTCGTTGCTTTCCCCAGCCTGCTGACTGCTGTCATTGCCTTCCAAGCTGTCGTAATGTGACAGCCATAGCAGCTATCCAAAGATGTTGTTTGTATCCCAGGATTTGTAGTGTTGCAGCTGTTCCTTGGTTTCTGATTTTGTCTCACAAGCCTTGCACATCTGTTTACAGGCAGGTGTGGTGGGGTCGCCACATTGTGCTGCTTCTACAAGGAAATTGTGAGAGACTCACCCATCATGCCATTCCTTCCACACTGTCCTCACTGTCCTCACTGTCCTCACTTGCAAGTTAGCCATTTTTTTTTGTCACCATTTTTTTTGTCACCATTGATAAAAAAAATTATGGATATCAAGGATTAAAATGCATAATTTAGTAATAATTGCTTTTTACTCATCTTTAAAAGTTTGAATTTTCTTAATAGGAAGAGAAACAACTCCAGCTTCAAGAAAGACACTGTCTTACTTATGTTAATAGTAATCTCTTCCATTTATCCATGGAATTCTACGATAAAGTATAACTATATATATTTCAAAACCTTGCCTGACAAGATGCTGCTTCTGCTAGGTCCTCTCTGCAGTTTCTTCAATTAGATGAAGGCCAGAATGGAGAATTTAAGTACTGAAATACTCTTTTCACATTTATAGTTAGAACTTTTGTAGAAGAGTGTAGACCTGCATGGAGCTATGTGCGTTTCATTTAGGGTAAACCGTGGAAGAGAAGGAATTAGGCAGGCTGCACAGATCCTTATCACATAAGCACTATCATGCCTCCAAACGATTATTTCATTAATAAGGTGAGAAAGCAAAAGACTGTGAGAGCTGCCAAAACTGGCCTTAGTGAGCCTTTGATGTAGTCCAAAATCCCGTCTTTGCTGTGACCATAACACATCCCTAGAGAAGAATACAAACACAGCAAGTACAATTCTTCTCTCAAATGCTCTCCCAACCTGCGGCCGTCTGCAGTTCAGAGAATTAGATGCAGTTTTGTCTTTGGCTGATGTAAAAATACTCGTGCTTTTTAACACCTTATAATATTTAGCATCCAGTTTGGTTGTAGGAATGGAATAGGAAATAACCCTTTCACTTACATGTGATAAAAGATGTAAAAGTGTGGAATAAAAATGTTCATTGAAGGTTTCTTCTGTTTCTACAAACCTCCTAGAGCTTTTGTTAGATGCTGGATGTAGTACCCTTTGAACCAGCTGGAAGGGTTGTATCACCTCTGTTGTACAGGCTGTCTCTTGAGGACTCTGTAGGCCTCTCCCTGCTTCACCATGTGCCCGGGGGTTCACGAACTGGTCTGATGGAACTTGGCATTAAAGGTCTGAAACTACTTTCTTCATCCAGAATTTTTAATTGACTGCAGCACACCATGATTAATTTCCTCAGGCAAGGAACTGAGGAATATTTTCATCTGTGCAGAACAGGACAAAAACATCAGGGTGTTCTGTTGTGTCACTAGATTTGCACTCACTGCCCCGCTGCCCTTACTCTGCAGGCTCTCAATTCCTTGATGTTTTCAGGGTAATGCTTGCTCTTTGTGCTCGTGTTTCTTTTATTATTCTGCTGATACTAACATTTTGAGAAAGCATATAAGCAGTTAAAAATATGGTTTGGCTAAAGCTAAACAGAGTTTTTGTTCTGCGGTTTCTGCTTTTTCAAAGTATCAGTCTTGCAGTAAGTAGAGCAGGTATTCTACCATCTCAAAACAAATAGAGTAGGTCAAAAGAGACATTTATTTGATAATCTTAATCAGTCTAAAAATACATCAGGGAGAAATTGTTCTTCTTCAGGCTGGAAAAGAAAATTATTAAGAAAGGGATGACAAAAACCTGTAAAACATATGGCAAAGGTGCTTAGGGAATGCCTGCCCTCTGCTGCTCCAACAGTGCAGGGAAATGACATCAAATGAAACTCATGCATGGCAGGTTCCAAATGAACAAAAGGATGTTCTTCCTCCCACATTGCCTAGTGAGGTTCTGGAACGCTCTGCCTTGAGCTATTGGGGACTTTGGAACCTTGTCAGAGATATAGCACTGGGAGAGCCAGCTGTTGGCATGACCTCGTGCAATAATTTTCATGTCCTTGCAGGACACAGGGAACAGGGAACATGACTGTGTCTCTCACATAGGTGTTTGTGTCTTACAGCAAATATAAACTGTAATTTTAACTGTAACTAATCCTGATTCTAAAGGAAAACAGGAATACCAACTCACTTTTAATTCTTATGGAAATGTTATAACAGTTAAATATTTTTGTTAAATAAGTGAAAGTTTGAGTGAACATTGTAGAAATAAAAAAGGCTGTATAATTGATCTGTTTTAATTAGTACCTTACAGTACTTTGTTTTATTGGTTTTCCTGCATGAGTTATTCCAGACTAAGAACCAACATTTTCATTTAAGGGTATACTTACCCATTTCTAAGCTCAGTTCAATAGGTCTTCCTTCCAACCTACTTCATAGTTGATCCTCTGCTAACTTCCTTGTATAAGAGAAAATAAAAAGAAAGGGTTGTCAATAGAACTAATGTGGTTAACTAATGTATTAAAATACCAGTGAAAGTTGGCAGGATAATAAGTTGACACCTGATAGCTTGTGATGTTGAAACTTTGATGTGAAGATCAATTCTACTTCAGTCAAGAGGCTGTGCTGCCAAAGGCTGGCATCCTACTTGGCAGTTTTTACTTACAGTGGGTAACACTTGTTTTTGAAATGTCAACATGAACATTTACCCTGCCCCCCCCGACCCTTTTTATTCTACGGGTGTTCTAAGACTGAAATCTGTCTTTTAGTCTAGACAGATGCAGCACCCTTCTAGTTTTGAACAGGACAAATTCGGTGTACTTTGGTTTGCCAAGACTAGTAGCTCCCTGGCTTCTGCTAGCTAAGCCTCACTCGAAGAAAACAGCCACGATCCAGGCCTTGTGGAGTCAGGTGGGCTCTTCCAGAATGCAGTGGCCTCAGTTCTGTGCTCCCACTTTCCAGTCTGTGCTTGTCCCATGGCACTGAGACCTGCCCCACTCTCTGGGAGCTGCTGTCGGAGGGAGGACTCCTCTGGGCACGTCTGTCCAGGGCTGGGAGTGTGTCAGTGTTGCTGTTCTGGAGCATGGCAGATTGGTGCTTCCAGTGCTTGGATATTCCTTGCTTCCTTCCCAGATCCGGGAGCTGGTTCCTGAGTCCCAGGCCTACATGGATCTCTTGGCCTTCGAGCGCAAACTGGACCAGACCATTATGCGGAAGCGTGTGGACATTCAGGAAGCACTGAAGAGGCCAATGAAGGTATGTTGTGAAAAATTTCTTCATGTGTGAGGGGAGGGACATAATTATTGCAGTAAATGGTGGAAATACTTTGCCAGTAAAAGTCCCATTAGCAGAAATGCTTTGGAATGGCTCAAAGCTCCAAAGTGCAAACATCTGAAAATCAGCATGCATAGAAAAGTGGTGGAGAAAACTGTGGCTATTACCAGGTCTAGCTTCTGAAAGTCTTCAATACGGGGAATAATAGCCTAGGGCTAAATAAACGATAGATAAACACTGGTTTGGCAACTTTGTATTAAAATTATAAAAAAAGAGAAACTAAGGGATTACAGGAGTGTGCTGAAGGTACGTATTATGTTTCCAATTCAAATTTGGTCAAAAATGGAACTTGTAGAATAACAGAACATACAGTGAGAAGAATTACTTACAGAAATTATAATTTGTGTAAGAAAAGAATGGATATTTTCTGCAGTTTTTAATAAATCAAGTCCAGCACTTCTCTCTTCCTAATATCCCAGTGAAATGGTCTAAGTTTTCTGAGTCTATTCATTGGAATCGTGGAAGAGTTAAGATAGGAGGAAACTGGAAGTTATCTAGTTCAACCTTCTGATAAAAACAGAGTTGTCAAGGCTTTGTTGAGTTTTGAAAATCTGTAAGAATGGAGGTTTCACACCTCATCAGGCAGTCTGTTACATTTTTGCCTGCTCTCATTGTGAAGAATTTCTTTTCATTTCTCATGTCTGTTTTGGGTAGCTCATACTGTATTCCTCTAAAAATTCCCATAGAATGAAGGGCTTTGTAGCTGTATGTCTGCTGTGACATAAAGCTGTCAGTCTTGTCTGTACTGCAGTGATGGGGGTCAGCCCAACAAAGATCAATATTCTGTTGTCTTTGTCACTGTACAGGTATCTGAAAAAATGTGGAGGGCTTTTACCTCTTGGTGTTTTTCCAATTGATATATGAGAAACAACAAACAAAAAAAAAGTAACAATGAAGTTCCATTAAAACCTAGATAGGTCGGAAACTGATTTGTGAATGGTCTGAATCATGAGTTTACTCTTAAAAAGTGTTGCACATAGTAGATTGTACTGTCAGAAGGAATAATTTGTCTTACTTCTTGGTATGGGTAGAACACCATTCTTTTAAACTACTCTGGAATCTGGCCATATTTAAAGGTGGTTGAAGACTTTGACTTGAATTTGTAAATCAGAAGGGAGTTATTTATTTTGTGGCAAACTCTTTAAAGAGGGAGTTAACCAGAAATAACAAGGTCCTAGCTGTAAGCTGTGCAATGGGGATATTCGGTGTCTGAGGTAGGGAAGAGTGTAGGAGGCACAACACTCTACAGAAACTAGACAGAAAATTCTGTTTCCATCTAGGATTCAGCACATTTTCAATATCAATTACTCAGTTAACATCTAGAGAATGATCAAACAAATGCTTTTGAAATTCATGTGTAGGTAGTCCTAGCGTACAGGTACCAGACCTGTCAGAATAGAGCTAAACGTAGATAAACTTGGGTTTTTCTTAATGTTAAATATTTCTGTTTTATTACAGTTGCAGAATTGGTAACAGCAATAGAAGTTCTCCCTGCATTTCCCTGTTTTGTTAAAGCTCTTCTCATTTTGAAATATTTGCCTTAAAACAGTGATTCTCGAACTGGGATTGTAATCCTGGAAGAAATATGAATTTGTCTGAGGTGCGTGAAATTATGTAGGGAATGTGCAGGATTTCTCAGAGTTATCAGTTGTAGTTGCAGTTACAGTGTTCATCACAGTGATTGAGCTGTAGCTAGAAACAGTCACAGGGGACTGCAGATTTATGGTCTAGTGTTTCTCAAGCTGAGGGTTTTTTCTGTCTAAAGACTAACTATTCGGAATTTTAGGGGGAAGTGGTTTAAGGTTTTTTTGTTTTTTGGTTTTTTTTTTTGGTGAGGTCAGTGCATAAAGTATTTTTGGCCTTTTGATCCTACTTGGATCTCCTGAGAGCAGTTGCACTCTTAAGCCAGGTGACAGCCGTGGGATGGCTCAAGAAGTGAGGAGACCTGGGGTTTGTGCAGCTGTTGAAGGAGAAATGGCCTTCCCCACCTGTCAGCTGCTTTGACAACTGCCACAGCCCCTCCACTGCCACAGCCCCTCCAGCTGCCACAGCCCCTCCACTGCCACAGCCCCTCCAGCTGCCACAGCCCCTCCACTGCCACAGCCCCTCCACTGCCACAGCCCCTTCAGCTGCCACAGCCCCTCCAGCTGCCACAGCCCCTCCACTGCCACAGCCCCTCCAGCTGCCACAGCCCCTCCACTGCCACAGCCTCATTCAGCTGCCAGAGCCCCTCCAGCTGCTACAGCCCCACCAGCTTCCACAGCCTCCTCCACTGCCACAGCCCCTCCACTGCCACAGCCCCTCCAGCTGCCACAGCCCCATTCAGCTGCCACAGCCCCTTCAGCTGCCACAGCCCCTCCAGCTGCTACAGCCCCACCAGCTTCCACAGCCTCCTCCACTGCCACAGCCCCTCCAGCTGCCACAGCCCCTCCAGCTGCCACAGCCCCTCCACTGCCACAGCCCCTCCAGCTGCCACAGCCCCATTCAGCTGCCACAGCCCCTCCAGCTGCTACAGCCCCACCAGCTGCCACAGCCCATCCAGCTGGCAGCTTTTCCAGTTTAGCTCCTGCCTTGGCAGTGTGCTGCTGGTTGGGCGCTGCTGTGTACTCTCATCTTCTTCAGCCAGTCCTGCATTCTTGGATTGCATCTGTCATGAGAGTCTCAAAATTCCTTGTCTGCAAAGCAGCATTAGCAAGAGTCCTTGTACTCACTTCATGGATGGAAGACCCACATTGTCAGAATTCAGAAAGGACTTTCAGTGGTAGTCAGGCAGACAGGGCTGTTTGATAGGTACCGCAAGCTCCATGGCCTGGAGGAAACAGAAATTGTACACTCAACTCCAGACCAGTAGATGTCATTAAAGAATGAATTACTGAAAATCTATGCAGCTCTAAGGCCATAGTGGACTTTGGGAGTGGGATTTATTTGGCTAAGCGCAGACATAGTAATTTTATCATTTATATGTGAGTTACTCTCGACTCTCTTCATAGTTGAGAGATTAAGCTGGTGTAGGCAGTGGTGTTCAGGGTACAGTTCTTCTCATAGAGAAGTGGATGTTTAAAAGAGTATAGATAAATAACACTCTGAAAGAATTTCTCTCCATTGTGTAACCCTGAGATAGACGGTTGTGGCCATAAACGTAATTTTAAGACTGAGATGATTTTCATCCCAAAGCTTGAACCAGGGTTTCCCAGCTGAAAGAGGGATGTGACCTATGTCACCAGCAAGGCTCCTACTCCAAGTACTGGCACCACAGACAGTACTTTTGTCTCACCCAAACCAGAGACATTCAGTTTACCAGATAAGTGTATAGTTGCAGTTTCAAAACTAATGATTTGCTTCCAGGTTCTCAATTTTCAGGTGAAAAACAAGTAGTAGTATCAGAATACCATTATAGTGTCTCTCTCCCTAGTTTCGTGAACTGAGATTTTTTTCCCCCACTTTCAGGTTTTAAGATGACTGAGGAATTGATATCAAATCATTGCCAGAAAGGAATTTGTTTTTTTTTCTGAAGCACTTGTCTTGTGGCATAATTTTATGTATTCTGCTTTTTGCATTATGAGATAAGGAAAATCTGAACACCTAATTTCCTTTTTAATCAGTCAGTGTTTTAAATATGTCTTTCAGGTTCTTTAATGCGCTCTTTTCTCAGATAAAAAATTAATTCCTCCCAATCAGTGTAGAAAAAGAATTTTTCAGTGCACCTGGCTTCTTCTTATTATCTGTCAGTATACAGCTCCTCATTCTCTTCTGAAAAAGTACAAATATAAAAACCAAATAGGCTGCTACAGCTGATTTTGTAGACTATTGTGCATACTAATTTCCATTTTATTCTTCAGTTGCGTTTGCTTCATCTTTTCTTGACTTTTGTTGTTAAGCTTTTATAGAACTGTCTACAGGTGTTTTCATGTGTTGGTGCAATTTTGAACTCAGTAAATGTTGTCTTGTTCGTTTTATAATTCATGGTGCTTGTGTAGTTTACCAAGTCACTAGTTTTTCAGGTTTGGGTTGACCATTTTTAAGTTCTTGTCCATTTTTTTTTTTGGGAGTTACCTAACTAATTTTTTTCCTCTACAAATTTTGACATATCTTGCTACTGCTCTGAGTAATATGCCTCTATATTCCAGCTCTGATATGGACACTCTTTTTTTAATATGGATTTTTTATAGTGATTAGACAGTGGTCATTGTTTTTTCTATCTCCTGATTTTTACTTTCCATCCTACCACTGTTCATTTTGCTTCCTAAAAAGTTGGTTTTTGTTGGTTTTTTTTCTTTTTTTTTTATTTTTCTGTGAGACAAGGAAACATTTACTCTATACGCACAGGCAGAAACATGGATTTTAATATTTTCTGTGCTTTCTGCTTGAGGTTTTTATGCTAGTCAGTCAGTCAGCAATAGACTATCTGTTAATGGCTTTGTTAGTTTGTTAGAAATCCCAAGCACAACTTCCCTGGAAGTGTCCTGGAGGTTTTATGTCCAGCCTGAGAGTTCACAGAAGGAAACTAACTTCAGCAGTTGATGGAGATTTGTCTGGAGGATAGTACACAGGTCATGGGATCATCAGATGCTTCCTGATTCGACTTGTTAGGGATTCAATACTAATGGGGAAAAAAAAAGTAACATTGTAAACCAGGGAAGTTTTCGGAAGGATTTGAAAGATCTCCAGCATTTCACCCATTTACTTGAACTTAAAGCAGTATTGATTTCTGTGAAGATGACATCAGAGAACTTGGAGAGAGAGCAAGCTGTAGTTGTGCTGCTCCACCATTCCTGTCAGGCTCCCATTCAGATCTGTTTGATTTCTCATGAGCTCTCCCTGCAGCTGTGCTGAGGCCTTTGCAGGAGTTCATTGCTGACGTGACTAAATAGGCAGCTGTACTCGGCACTGGTGAGACCACATCTTGAGTGCTGTGTCCAGCTCTGGGGCCTCAGTTTAGGAAGGATGTTGAGATGAACGTGTCCAGAGGAGGGCAAGGCTGGTGAAGGGCTTGGAGCACAGGCCTTATGAGGAACGTTTGAAGAGCTGGGGTTGTTTAGCCTGGAGAAGAGGAGGCTTAGAGGTGACCTTATTGCTCTCTACAACTTCCTGAAGGGAGGCTGTAGATAGGTGGGGGTCAGTCTCTTCCATCGGGCAGCATCTGACAGAACCAGAGGACACAGTCTCAAGCTACATCAGGGAAGGTATAGGTTGGATGTTAGGAAAAAATTTCACCGAAAGAATAATAAAGTACTGGAATGCTCTTCCCAGAGAGGTGGTGGAATCACCATCTCTGGATGTGTTTAAGAAAAGGCTGGACAGGGCACTTGTTGCTATAGTCTAGACTCTGAGTTGAGGTGTTAGGACACAGGACATAGGTCGGACTCGATGATCCTAGAGGTCTCGTCCAACCTCATTATTCTGTGATTCTGTCACTACTCATCTGTTACATATAATTACTTTTTTTCCTCTTCATTTTCTTAAAGAGAAATTGTAAGTGAAATACAATGGGTTTAAGGGAAGACTTTTCATTTTAATATGACTGCTGTTTAAAGTTCCTTTTGCTGAAGCTGAGTCAAAGATCTGTATCTTACTCTTAGAGAACAAGCATTTACTGATTTTTGGACAAGAGATTATTTGATACACTATGTTAATCAAGGCTTTGTGAAGTTTCCCCTGCTTAGCTTTGCCTTTTTGGGTAGTAAAGTTCTGGCATGTCTGAAGAGATGAAGTATGATGTTTTCTTTTGCCTTAGGGCTGTAAGTCTTCCCTTTAGTTTTTACTCAGATCCTTTGGTTGCTTGCTCTGCTATTCTCTGAGAATCCACTATACAGAGAGTAGAACAGATTTTAGGCCTGTGTGATAACACACATGGCTAAGAAATTTGCAG